>NW_006383018.1:4922645-4965532 GCF_000327345.1 Myotis davidii
CCCATCATTCAGAAACAATTATTCAGGAGGCATTAAATATTTACTAAGTGCCAAGCTTTGATACACTCTTGAGATAGAAAGATGAGTGAAGGAAGCCGAGTTCTTCCCCTCAAAGGTATGCCAACCGTTTGTGAAGTAGCTAGCATTATGAATGAAAGCAGTTATTCAGAGGTAATAATGTTAATAGTAGATTTCATTTATTGATCATTTACTACATACCAGGAATTGGGCTACATTCTTTACACACTGTCATAATGTAGTTATCATAACTGTGCCATAAACATTATTATGATTCTCAGGCACTGAGAAGTCAAATAAGTTGCCAAAGGTTTAAAAAACAAACAAACAAACAAACAAACCCTGGTCTGGTTCTGATTCCAGAGAGAACACAACAGGAAGAGAACAATTATATTGGGGGAGAAAGGGTACCACATTTTCAATACATCTAATTCCTCCCTTTCATAAGCCCTTCCAGCCAGGACAATACTGGAAGCAAATGATAAGGATGTCCTTTACTACTGTGTGAGAGTTCAGCTGCAGGTAACAGAAAACATTTAGCTGTTTTCAGCGAAAATGATTTAATACAGAGGATAAAGTATTTACAGAATTGTTACAAGAGCTGTAGGAGCAAGCTCCGGAGCTAGGACTCCAGGAATGGCTCCCAGAACCACCCTGTAGAACCTGTCTGCCAAGGGAGTTAAGTCTTCTGGGAGGGGATTCGGGAGCCAATTATGACTCTACAATCACGCTGGCCTTAGCTATGATCTGGACCGAGGCCACCGCTGCCACTGTGGGTCCCAGAGTCTGCAATCCCACTAAATCTGCACCTGCAAGCGCGTGTCTCAAACATGAGGCCTCAGTCCTCGGTTAACTCAGTTCTGGTTGCAGGAGTCAGACAGCTTTGATGGGCAGGATCTAAATCCCATCTGGGATCTTACTTCAAATGCCTCTTGGATTTTTTTTTCTTTTTGGCCTCCACTTATTCTAAGGAAGCTGAAACAGATGTTTAAAAGAGCAAATCCGGCAAATCCACTAAAACCAAGAAAGAATTCCTGGGCAAACTCCATGGCCCTCATCAGTATTTCATGCCAATATTTTTTAAGTGCTTGTGGGTTTTTTCCACCACTACTGATGGCTCTTCCCACATTTCAAAATGCATTTCTTTTTAAACACGCAGTTTCCTTACAACTCCAGTTTTGTTTTGTTTCCTTTTTTTTTCTTACATTTAATGAACAAGCAAGAAACATTGAAATAAAAAATTTATTTGGTCGTTCATCCTCTACATTTATCTTGGAAGTTATAGTATTTTTTGAAAGGGTAAGCATTGTCTAATTTAAGTTTCACAAGCTGTAATTTTTGTCCCTAGAGTTATTTGTATTTCAATCTAGCCAGCTGCCTATGTTTCTAGATGTGGGGAGAAACAATGGGAACAAGTTCAGGTTTCTTAGGCTCCTTTTCTGTGTGGAAGGTCATTCCCATGGTACTAACATCCACTTTACTCATCCATCCTCAAGACCACCATTGCAATGCCCTGGGTTACAAATTCCACCATCAGTGCCCCACCCCCCTTAGAAATCACTAAAATATCATTAGGATACTTCATTACTCAACCCATATCCTTGTCCTTTTCCAATTTCACTTCCTTTACCTAAATCACAAGCACATCTCTGATAAGTAGCAAAATGTGCTAATCTAGGAAAGGCAGATGCACCACCTAGGGAAGCCTATCTTTACAGAGTTTCTGAATTAATATCTAAATAGAGCATGCAAAGGAAGACTAGGGCCCCCCAAATCAAATTAAATCTTGAATAGCTACTACAGTTTATTTTGAGCTTTCAAATCAGTCTTAATGAAATATTAAAGGAAAAAGAGGAGGAGGAGGAGGAGGAGGAGGGGAAGGAGAAGAAGGAGGAAAAGGAAGAGAAGGAGGAGAAATAAAAGATAAAAATTATGAATAATAAAATGGCAATAAATGCATATCTATCAACAATTGAATCTAAAAATCAAAATAAATGAACAAGGAATCTAATAAACAAAAGAAACTGATGAATAAAATAGAACCAGAGGCATGGAAACATGAAACAGACTGACAAATCTCAGAGGGAAGGGGGAAGAGGGGCTGGGAAGAAATTAATATGAAATGTTAAAGGGTCTTCTTTAAGAAGAAAAATTATCAAAAATGCTAACAACAAAATGGAAATGCATATCTATCAACAATTGAATCTAAAAATCAAAATAAATGAACAAGGAATCTAATAAACAAAAGAAACTGATGAATAAAATAGAACCAGAGGCATGGAAACATGAAACAGACTGACAAATCTCAGAGGGAAGGGGGAAGAGGGGCTGGGAAGAAATTAACGAAAGAATTTATATGCATAGTAGAGGCCCGATGCACGAAATTTGTGCGAGAGTAGGCCTTTGCAGCCCCAGCTGCCTCGGCCCTCTTAGCTCTGGCTTCGTCTGGAGGGTCATCTGGACAATTGTTCTGCTGTTCAGCTGTTGGGTCTAATTAGCATATTATGCTTTTATTATTATAGATATGCATTACCTATGGATATAGAGAATAGAGTGGTGAAGGCCTGGGGTGGGGTGGGAACTAAGTGGAGGCGGAGAATGTGGGGGGCGGGGGAAGAGACATCTGTAATGTTCTCAACAATACAGTTAAAAAAATACTTAATGGTATGTCTTCAAAAGGAAAAAAACAAAACAAAAGGTATTATATAGAAAGCATTAATGATAGAAGGCTTGTGCATAATCCCCAAATTTGGAAAAAGTATCAATCATTAAAAGACAAAAACCTGAAAAAGTGTGGATAATACAATCCTATATAATAAAAGACTAATATGCAAATTGTTCCTATGGGCAGAAGTTCGACCAACCAGGAGTTAGATGTGTGCTGACCACCAAGGGGCGACGTGGAACATGGCAGATGCTGGCGACATGGCACTGGCAGCAGGTGGCAGTGGAGGCGCTGCCGGTCCCGATGGGCCCCAAGAGCAGGACCGTAGTGGGATGGTAGAGCAGGTGAGCGGGTGTACCAGGCCAAGGTGGGTGTGAAGGGAGGTCCTGGCTGGCAGCTGGGGGGAAGGGATGCCCCGGCCAGCAGCCAGCAGCTGCTAGGGACCCTATCCATGCACGAATTTCATGCACTGGGCCTCTAGTTTTTAACAATGTCCTCTCTACTTATTTTTTTAAGCTGTTAATTTTTCCCCTGATATTTTTTTTAAACATGTGTCATTTAAGGACAATATCCTGGCATACCCTTCCTATCCACTCTGCTGTTATGTAGGGAGGTAGTAAGATAGCAAATATGCTACTTTTCCATAGCTTATTTCTTGTTTTCTAGTATGATGGGGCAATTTTAAATACTTGGGCTTTTAGCCAGGGTCGTTATATGCTTCTGATCTTTTTGGAATGCCAGTGACCAAAAAAGGAAATAAATGAAAGGACTCTGTGCCATTTTCATCACCTTAAGAAAAAAGGCACATCACTACTGTATGTCCTAAGCTCTGGGTGCTGCTAAGAAAATTTGGTGCCCTAAGAAACAGACCAAGATCACATGCTAACCAAGATCATATGACTGAACGTATCATTGGGCACTTATGAATGGCATTGTGAATCATTAGGTACTTATGAATGGAATTAAGGTACATAGATAAAAGTACATGTATATGTGAATATCTTTCTCTCTCTCTCTCTCTCTCTCTCTCTCTCTCTCTCTCTCTCTCTTTCTCTCTGTGTGTGTATTTTTTTATTTGGCCGATCTCATCCAGTAATAAGAGATTTGTAATCCTTTCTGCCCGCAGGGAGACTACTAGTAACTGGTAGACAGAATGGGTTTCAGTCTTGGCCTCATATCCTATCTAATCATGTGACCATGGGAAGCTCCTTATGTGTGGAGGATCCACTCCTTTTCATGTGTTACAAAAGAGTTAAACTAAATGCTAAGATCTATGAGCCTGTAACTGAGTATGACAAAACACCTTTAACTCAAAATGGAGTAATTGAAGGGTCCCTGAGAGGAATCTCCCTGAGTTGTGGATCTAACTATAATTTGGTCCCTAATTGCTTGACATGATGCTATCTATTTTCAGTCTTCTGTAATGTTACATCCAGTAGGCTACAAATATTATTTAAAATTCTTTAGTAGTTTGAATTCACAAAAGAAAACATAATTTTGGGATTAATAAGAAATGTGCAATACTTACTAAATTCTATCTCTTCATTGCACTTTCTGAAATATCTAAAATAGCCATGAATAATCACAGGAGCACCTCTCCTCATTATACTCATTTGGGTTTGTGAGAAGCGAAGTAATGCACTGGCACTGGGTTACCTCAGTCATGATTTCCCTCCATGCAATTTCAGTTTCCCAGCAGCTTAGCTTTCAGTTTTTATGCACTACATTCCTTTAAAAAGTTAGAAAATGTGCTCTGTCCTCTTAAAGCCTCTTCCCTTGACAAATTCTAGTAAAGTGTTAGTTTCATTGTATCAGCTATTTCCTATTTATCATTCTCTTAGAATTTAATCCTTTTTTTAGGGTGATTCAAAGACTTTTTTTTCTTTCACATAATCATGGTTTCAGCAGCAAATTACATACATTGTTTACTAAACAGCATCATTTATTTGTAAGGAACATTTACATAATGGTCGCCATATGCATATTGAAAACAAGATGGGTAATATAAGCCCATTATGTTGCTTGAAATATCTTATGAGCAGAAAGAAAGGAAATATTAAGCCAATTTGTCCCAGTTGTTTATTCTAAAGTAAAGAAGCCTTTATTTATAATAAACAGAGGCCCATATCAGCATTGGAATTTAAATTACTTTGCTTTTCCTTTTTCAGATAGCCTAATTTGTTTGTTGTAACTTTATTAATTAGATATTTTTCCAAAGAGGAATTTTAATTCAGAAATTCACTGAATGATTGTTAAGATGTTCCCAATTGTGGATGTGAACATAATACAAAGATTTTCTATACCACATTGCTTATTCCAGAGTTTAGTAGATTATTTCTTATAAGGGATGTGTGTGTGTGTGTGTGTGTGTGTATTTACTTTGAAATTTGAAGGAGCTTCCACTAGGCCAATATAAAATATATTATCAAGTATATATATATCTTATCAAATATATATATTTGGCCTACTTGGACCTGTAAGACTTTCTGGACACTTATCTATTCAATATGTATTTGCTGTGCATCTGTTATGAGTCGGACATTTTTTGAGGTGCTAAAGAATTAATAAAGGAAAAGACTGAAAATTCTTGTTTCCATTCTAATGGGAAATATAAACAACCCTAAATTAAACAAGAAACATATAAACATATATTGTATTTCAGAAAGTAGCAAGGGCTTAAGGAAAAATAAAGAGGGGGATGGGAAATATCAGTGAAGGTAGCTATTGTGAATTGACGTTTTGCCCCCACCCTCCCCAAATCCATAGATTAAAACCCTAACTCCCAGTGTGATGGTAGTTGGAGAAGGAGCCCTTGGAAGGTGCTTAAGCTTAGATGAGGTCATGAGGGTTGTGCTTCATGAAGGAATTGGTGCCCCTACAAGAAGAGGAAGTGGCAGGAGCATTCTCTCTCCTGGCGCAAACACCAAAGAAAGGCTATGAGAACACCCAGCAAGAAGGCATCTTTCTAAAAGCTAGAAAGAGAAGCAAGCCTTACCAGACACTAACCCTGCTGGCTCCTTAATTTTGGAATTCCAATCTCCAGACCAGTGAGAAATAAATTCCTCTTGTTTAAGCCATCTGATCTATGGTGTTTCGTTATGGCAGCCAGAACAGGCTAAAACAATGGCCAAGAATTATTTCAAGTAATTCCAAAATATAGTATTTTTACTGTAAATTCTTAGTTGAATATAGTCGGAGGACAAAATGAATTGCAAAGTAATCTTAAACTACATTCAGTGAGTTACGATAATATTTTTGTCATTTTGAAGCTATTATATTATAGGACAAAGCAAATAAATAATTATGTCAATATCATTCAGGACCATGATTCTCAGTGAAAAGGAAGTACAAGTCTTAAAACAAGGAAGTTAAGTAAACTCCTATAAGCTTAACTCAAATTGAAAATATCAATATTTGCTTTATCTTTTTTCAAAATGCCTACTTCCTAATTGTGTCCACAGAAAAGCCATAACAGCAAGAATAATTCAGGAAGACTGAATATCCTCGGTGGCCAGATTTGAATTTTTAGAATTTTCTTAAATCTTCACCAAAGGACACACTTTTTTTTATTGTCTAAAGTTTTATATATGTCTCCTTTTTCCCCAATTGAACCCCCCCCCACCCGCCATTGCCACCCTGGGGCAAGCGCCCACTGCCCCAGTGTCTGTGTCCATTAGTTATGTTAATATGCATACATACAAGCCCAAAGGACACACTTTTTAAAATGATTTTAGAGTGAGAGGAAGGGAGAGGGAGAGGGAGAGAGAGAGAGAGAGGGAGAGAGAGAGAGAGAGAGAGAAACATCGATTGACTGCCTCCTATATGTGCCCTGGCCTGGGATCCAACCAGCAATCTGGGTACATGTCCTAACTGGTAATCAAACCCAGGACCGTTAGGTGCACAAGACAAGACTCCAACCAACTGAACCACACGGGCCAGGGCAGATCTTTAAATATGATTTCCCACCCACCCCCACAAAAATAACAAAGCTCCTTGGTAACATGGGTGAGTCTAGGTTAAGGGTTAGAAATGTATGAAGTGAGACCTTTCGATCTGCCAAAAAGCAGGAAACTTCTTGAAAAGCAACAGGAGTTATATCAATAGGACAGTAGAGTTACTTTGGAATTTGAAGGGGCTTCTACTAGACCAATATAAACAATTTTTGCATCAAAATAATAACAGCTACAAGAGATTGAAAGACATTAAGACTATGAAAATCTATAAGTTTGTGATACAAGCACCACACGCACTCCATGTTCACCACTAGAGTTTTTTTGGAAACCAACTCATTCTAAAAAATAACCAAGGGAAAGCATCAAGCTAGTCTTTGATGTACAAAATGAATTTCGGTCTAATCATTTGATAAGGAAAAGTTCTTATCAAAAGTTCAGCTAGCCCTGACCGGTTTGGCTCAGTGGATAGAGCTTCGGCCTGCGGACTGAAGGGTTCCGGGTTTGGTTCCAGTCAAGGGCATGTACCTTGGTTGTGGGCACATTCCCAGTGGGGGGTGTGCAGGAGGCAGCTGGTCAATGTTTCTCTCTCATCCATGTTTCTGACTCTCTATCCCTCTTCCTTCCTCTCTGTAAAAAAATCAATAAAATATATTTTAAAAAAAGTTCAGCTAATGAATGCAAATAGATTGACATATGTAACGTCAAAAAGTATTTTGCAATCCCTAATGAAATAATGATCTATGCAACTCTCCACATGGATATAAAACAATTAGTGAGAAGTTGTTGGAGAACTTTATAGTGGATGCATCATGCATCACCTGGACACCTCTGGATCTTAATATCACTTAAACAGAACAATTGGGCATTTGGCCACAGGAAGAACAAAGCATTCCTTATGCAACATTCTTGTCAATTTTTTTTTATTAAGCCCATATAGCTACCATTTTGCAATATATAAGGTAAGAACAAGTTAAATAGCATGTTGGAAAGTGATCAGTTAAATTCAATTTGTGGGAAATTCTATAGTATATAAATGACTGAGTTTCTTCAGTAAATACAGAAATGGCATTAAAAAGAGGGTCAGGAGGATGTGTTACAGATTTTAAAAAGGGAGAAAAAAAGCTAAAAGACATACTGAACCAAATGTAATATATGAAACTTAACATCTTAATTCAAACAAACCAATTCTAAACATTTTTGAGAAAATTGAGGAAATTTAAAATGGGCTGGATATTAGATAATATTAATAGCTTTTTCTAGTTATGTTTTATTATAACATCTTTGTTTCTCAAGTATACATCCTAAAGAGTTTGTGGAGTATATTATATTGTTTTGGAGTCACTTTATTATACTCAGTCCTCACACCCAAATAAAAGTGCAAGCTCTCCCAAATAAAAGCACAGGGGTGACAGATGAAGCAAAATTAACAAAATGTAGCTAATTGTCTAATTTGGGTAATTTAGTTATGTTTAATTGTACCATTCTTTTTTAAAAAAAATTATCTTTATTGTTGAGAGTATTACAGATGTCTCTTTTTCCCCCTAATTATACCATTCTTTTTCTACTCTTGTATGTTTAAAATTTTTTCATAAAGAAACCAATTTTTAAAAGAAAAAAGAACTACAATAGCAGTGAACATCATTGTTCAGAAATCCTTGGGCTCTTGTATATTTATCTACTTAGAATAATTGCTTACAAGTGTAATTACATATTTCAAGTTTTGACATAAGTTTCTAATTTATGTTCTGGGGAAAATAAAGTGTCAATTTATATGCTTCCTCAAACAATACAATAAAAAAGTCAATTTCCATTCTCTTGCCAATCTGAGTTTTATCAGTCTTTTTAAATTTGCTAGTCAGAAAAGTGACAATATCTCATTATTGCATATTCATTGGATTACTAAAAAGGCTGAAATATTTATATAATTTCCTGACCATTTATCCATTTATCCATTTATATTTCTTCTTTTAGGGAATTGCATATATATTTTTTCAGGAACCATCAATTTCCTTTTCAATTATAAAAGTGCTTTTGTATACTGCAAATACTTTTTTTTTTCTATCACATTGATTACAGATATTTCATGTGCATCAGCCTTGTATGTGTGTTTTTTTGCAGTATAAAAGTTTTCAATTTTATGAATTCAACATTTGAAATATTTAGTTGTATATCTTTTTGGCTTTTTTTTCAGGCTAAGAAAAACTTTTATTATGCAAGATTATAAAAGTATCTCTTTATATCTTCTTCTGATTCTTTCATAATGTTATTTTAACATCTTATCATTGTTCAATCTGGAATTTACTTTTAAAAACACTGCATTAGTATTCTAGCTTTACTTTTTTCAAATGGCTGGCAATTATTCCAAAACTGTTTATTAAATAATCAATTTTTATTTCTACAAATTTTAATGCCACTTTTACCATGTAATTATTTCTCATTCCTGACTCTCTATCTAGATGCTTATCTACTTCATTGATATATATATATTAATTTATGCATCAAATTGGCAGTGTTCATCATTTCAAACTCAGTCTCATTCTTTTAATTAATGTATATCTGATTTTTATTTATTGTTATGAGAACTATATTCAGTTTTACTTCTGTCATTTCATAAATTTTCAGTTTTTATGTGTTTTATTATTTTCTTTATGTTCTTAAATCTGCTGTCACTGTTGCTGTTGCTTTCCATCCTTACCTGAGCATTTTTGGAAGATATTAAAGCAGTTTTCAAATAAAGTTACAGTTACTTTTGGTTGAGCTATAAACAATCTCTAAACTTCCTATACTTTCTATGCATGCCTCTTCACAGCCATTATTTTTCAGAGAAACCTTTTTGTTGCTATTTAACTGCCCCTGTTTCTGTCTTTCATTCACCCTAATCCAGGATCTGTAGTATATGCTTATTCTATTATTATTATAATACTTTGAACTATGCATTGGAAACTTTCTTTCAACAGCTGCATGTGATGACAAATCATCATTCACTCAAGGGCATTTTATACACTTTCCAAAATGGGATAATTTTTGTCATATTTTTCTTCCATTTCTTAAAATACAGATAATAGTTTTCTTTCTTCACAAAAGAGTTTCAAAGATCTTCTTATTGCAAGGTGATTATGACTTGTCCTGAAATGAATAATAACCATCATGCTCTATCTCTAGCCAGATATAAGGGTTACATTAAAAAGAAATATATTCTCTAGCATTGCTATCCTGACAAATATCTTTATCCAGTATCACAGTATGATGAATATGGCTCCTAATATTATTTGTCGTAAGAAAGTTGTTTCAGCAGATCAACTTATTGTTTACTAGTGAACAAAAATAATGGTCTGGCTGACTGCTTATATAGCTTTGGATCCCCACACAAACATCCTGCCTGCTAAGCAGGCAACTAATTTCCCAGCTCAATTATCAGTCAGAATCTAACTTTCAAAGAACATGTGCTGTTGGTGGACAGTAGGGCTGTATTCCCTTTAGGCAGCTTCAGCAATTGTCCTCAAAGCCCCATGAAGGCTGAAAACTAACAGAAGATAGCCAAATTTAAGATTTAAAAACAAACAGCCTTTCAGTTAAAAATAAATTGTATAAATAAGCAAAGAAGTCTTTGAGAAAGTCTTCATTTGACAAAGTAGTAGTCCCTCTTCTCTCTCAGTTATACCATGACTTAGAAAATACATTTACTAATAGTACGAGTCATTCTTTAGATAGTGCATTCAGATCAATAGATGTCAGAAGGGCACCAAGGATATAAATAGATATCATTACTGGCTCTCTTTTTGCTTTACCAAATTTTATCGTGAACCAAATGGTATCATTCCACAATTCACACCTTAAGTACTTAAGTCAGGTGGTGACACTCCTGAATTTAGCTACCTTGACTAATAGGCTGAATAAAAATATAAAGAGGAGTTGGGAGCTGATAAACAGACTCAGTTTTTCCATTTCTTGGATGGATGAGCTAACAAACAAATCAAGTTAATATGAGACTTCACTTGGGAGCTATGTTAGTTCTAAGTTAAAACTGCCATTGAAGGATGTCTTGCCTAAAAGTTAAGTCTTGCAGTCAATCCTTTAGGATATGTCTCATTCAAAGATGCTGCCTCCAGGACTTTTGTGCTAGGTTGTCTCTGTGACTGAATTGTGAACTTGTTCTCTCTGACCTCAGACACTTTGAAAATTGCCTAAAAGCTTTTCTTCAAAGTCACAACTATATTGAGAGATGTTATTCTATGTAGATAAATCCCATGGAAAGAAGGGCAAAGTAATGAGTTGTCAAGACAGAAGAGCAAGCTTATAGAAAGAAATGTTAAATATAGTAAATGCAACAACAACAAAAAAAAGAGTGAATGAAAATTATGTTCAGAAAGAAAAGCTTGCACTCTGGGGAAAACTAAAAGTAAAAGAATTATAGAGCTTCCCTAAACAAGGGATTATTGTAAATGCCCTTAAACCATAAATGGAAACATGCTTAAATGCTTAATTGATATTTTAAAAGTATTAATTGAGGAATGCAAAAGTTGTTTGTCTTTTTGGAGAAATTGCCTCAGGGAATTGAAATTGCTCAATAAGAACATCTATACACTTATTCTTAAAGCTTGGAGTTCATAAGTTATAATCAATATGTGTGTAGCTTTTAGGGAAAAAGGAACTGGTCTTTAATACCAATTATTTTTCTCCATTATTAGCACAACATTAATCTGGTGTCTGGAATTCCCTTAAGTTGTCATTGGAAATCCCTTGTATGTATTTTTTTTTGCACTGAGAAAATCAGGAAATTAATTGCCAATATGTCTCACCCCACAGCTAAGTTGCCGAATCCAAGTTCCTTCTAATGTATTTGTATGGAAACAGAGCTTTCAAGGATGGGATTCCACTGGGTAGGACACATAAAAGAAAGGAGCTGAGGTGAACGGGGTGGAAAAAGGAACGCTCAGACATGATCTGATGATGTAAGTGACTTCCATGCCAAAGGAGATTTTGATACTAAAAAAAAGTCAGTAGATTTGCGGTTGAGGTTAGCTCTGCTGTTTCTGTGCAATGAAATGGGAAATTTACTGGACTTCTCCAAGCCTCAGTTTCTCCTTTCATAAAATTAATTTAATATGACTTACCTTGCTGGATTATTCTAAAGATTAGGTAAAGTAACTCAGTTGAAAATACTGTATAAGCTATAATATGGCTGCTTTTGTTGTTGTTTTGCTGTTGCTGCTGTTGTGGTTGCTATTGTGTTATCCTTGTTGTCTGTACCCAGTTCATCAATGGTTCTCAAGCAAAACTGTGCCTAAACATCCATTTGTAACAGCTTCAAAATGCACATGCCTAGACCCTCGTCAAATGTTGAAGGTGGGTTTAAACATTCGTATTCTGAAAAAGCCATCTAGGTACTTCATTTGTGGTGCCCCTTGTTAAGAACCATGAATTTATACTCTATTCTCAAGCCTCAGGCTTCCTGGTTTCCTAGTGTTTTTTACCACTGTGACCTAGACCAAGGGAGGTGTTTTTCTTCTTCAGTTCCAGAATTTAATCAATGGTCATTTTATCCCTTAAGATTCCAGTGAACTGCAGAAATATGGAATTTGCTACAACAGTGAAGATTTGTAGTTTGAAGAATAAATAATTCAACAGCTGAAAGAATGGCAGTATTTTGTTCTCCTTCCCATCCCTAGCTACATTTTCATTTCAAGTCTATGTCATCCATCTATCGCAAAGCCCAACTCCAGAGTTTGTTGTTTGTTTGTTCGACTGACAATGGTTTATTCCTAAAGATTAGTTATCCTTTTCTCTGTGTTGTTGGACTTATCAGGGTACATGACTCCATTTGCTGCTTACCACTTTTCCACATCTCTCAGTGGAAGACAAAGGGTTGAAAAGTGCCCTTTAAACACACACACACACACTCACACACACACACACACACACACACACACACACGTCAACACATCACTTCACTATATTAGAACGCTCCACATATCATAAGACAGGCACTGAACATCACTTATGAAATACACTTAAGTTGGGTTTTGCTGTTGAGGAATTCTTTTTGGGTGTAAACACCAGATAGCAAATATGACTGTAAGCAATTATAATTTTGTGTACACATGCAATAAAATGAAGATGCACAGTTTCATATTAATTTAAACCAAAGGCATGGCTTGAATAGTGTACCACCCATAAAGGGAACTTTAAGCTGTAGTGATGAATCTTGTTGGTATTCTCTGAGTATTCCCCTTCCAAGGCTTATCTGTTTATTGTACCCCATTGATAATTCTTTACTGACTGAAAGCTTCACAACTGGTCTAATTCTTTCCAAATAGTCCCATTTATTCACACTGGGTATTCATACTCAGATCTATCTTTCAGGTTCACCTCCAGAGCCTGAAAGTGTGCATGTGTATATATGTGTCAGCCATACCAGCAAAACAAAAACTTTGTTCCTTTTTCAAGTCATAAAATCTGAATCAGTGATCCCAGTCTCAAATATGGGTCTCTTGTCCTAAAAGGTGACATGAAAGCAATATAATAGATTAATTCATTTTAAGATAGATATGTGTATAAACCTAGAGCATTTTATAAATATTTTATTAAACACTATTATTTGATTGATACAAAAGACAAAATCACAGAAAAAAGTTAAATTCCACATTCCTATGCCTTATAATCAATAACCACTATAAACAGTTTGGCATGCACTCCCATATTCCTTTTATGTCTATAACACACACACACACACACACACACACACACACACACACACTTTTACCTAAATGATATCATACATCAACTTGATAATCTATAATCTACTCTTTTCATTCAATAATGTATTGTGGACGCATTTATGTTATATATATAATATACAAGGTGGGGCAAAAGTAGGTTTACTGTTGTTCATATGAAAAATAATACAATAATTAATAAATAAGAATAAACTCTGTGTTTTCCATACTCACGATGGTAAACCTATTTTTGCCCCACCCTGTAGTTTTATGTATATAACAGTGACATAATATACTATTGAATATATTCAAAACTTTTAGAAGAAATAACAGTGATATAATACACTAAAATAAGAGGACATCAAAATTTCAGAGTAATCCCTGACCATTCCATGGCAGGAAATGAGCACATTGAGCCATCTGGGAAGGTTCTACGCTGTGAACCAAACCGATATCCTGTCAGCTCCTAGCAATTCATGCTTCAACTATGTGAAGCCTCTAAGAAAGAAAAACAGATGCATGATCACCCTGCACAACTCTCAACTCCCCTTTACCCATCTGGCCACTTCATCATTCCTTGTTTGACTTAATCATCCATCCTCAGCTTTTAATTGTAACTTTCACTGATACCACATGGTCTGTAAATTAGCTTCAGTTTTTGGTTTCACACACACAACAGATATTGATAAATCCAGCTCAAATGAGTGGGTGACATACATATTTTGAAGGCTCAACCAGGGCTAGAATTAATGAAAATCAGACCAATCAACATATCATACTAATTATTCAATAAAGACAAGAGTGGAGTTAGGAAATACATACATGCACGCTCTAACAAATGAGAATAAACCTGAATAAAGATTCAACAAAACTCAATAAAAGTCAAAAGATTTTGCCCTGGCTGGTTTGGCTCAGTGGATAGAGAGTCGGCCTGCGAACTGAAGGGTCCCAGGTTCGATTCTGGTCAAGGGCATGTACCTTGGTTGTAGGCGCATCCCCAGTTGGGGGTGTGCAGGAGGCAGCTGATCGATGTTTCTCTCTCATCGATGTTTCTAACTTTCTAACCCTCTCCCTTCCTCTCTGTAAAAAATCAATAAAATATATTTTTTAAAAAATCAAAAGATTTTGAAGAACATCACATGTAAAGACTTGCCATAATTAATAGGAAATAATTTCTGAAAAGGAATGAAAGATGAGTCTTGGATCCTTGCTGTTTTTGCAATCTGAAGTTCTGAATCAGTTATCAGTCAACAATAGCACATGGAACATAATTTCTGGGCTACAGTGTTCCTTCCAGAGTGAAAAATAACAGCCTCTCTGGCCTCTGGGCCCAGTACTCACCATCATCTCAGGTTTTCATCAGACTAACACCTTTTAAATAAATTCCCAGCATGTAAGACCTCCACTCTCGATCCACCACATCATAATCTACATGACATCGTGAGCTTCATTGCCCTAAGGCAATCTCTCTCTCTCTCTCTCTCTCTCTTACCTCCATCTTTCCTTACCCTTTCAGTGGACCCTATCAAATTATTATTCCAGAATTCATTAATTCTTCTATATCTTTGGCCTCTGAATTTTCCATCCACCTTTTGCTGTATCTGAAACGTGGCTCTTATCTTTAAAAGGTTCTCAGGTTATCTCAAGGGATAGCAGCACCTTATTTTCTCACACCTCATATACATACCCTCAGTGTAGGAAGTAGGACTGATGTTTTCTTGTTCTATGTTACTTTTAGATCATTATTTTTTCATCCTCTAAGGAAGGGAAACAGGAAAGGAAAGGAAAGGAAAGGAAAGTAAAGGAAAAGAAAGGAAAGGAAAGGAAAGGAAAGGAAAGGAAAGGAAAGGAAAGAAAAGAAAAGAAAAGAAGGAAAGGAAAGGAAAGGAAAGGAAAGGAAAGAAGGGAAGGGAAGAGAGGGGAGAGGAAAGGAAAAAAGGAAAGGGGAGGGAAGGCATGAGAAGAAAAAGACTCTGAGGCTTTTACCATTCAATCACATCAAACTCTCCACCTTTTAAATGCTGCCATCTTCTGAAGTCAGGATCACTGCCTGTAGCTCTTTAGAAAATTTGATTCCTGGCTTGTAATTATCCCCACCATTCCCAAGACACCATCCTTTTGTGTCACTCTTGGATCACCTGGCCCAATGATTTGGCCTCTCAGTTCTTCTATCTCTGAATTGCCAATGGGCATATCTTGTCCTGGACTTCTCTATGTCCAAAACAATAATTCAAATATATTCATATTCTTTGACCACTAACTCTTCTCCTCTCAGCTCTGTTTCAACAATTCTTTGACTTCATCATGGTCTCCAGTCTAATGCTCTCTCTATTTCCTTCCAATTTATCTCCCTCTTTCTTCTGTATTTTCCTTCTGAGACCATTTAGAATACATGCTCCATTGTCTCAATAATATTCTTGACAATGCTATAAATGTCATTGCCTTGCTGCTTTATTTATTATTCCCCTCTAAGGAAACCCCAACACTGAATGTGTGTTACTCTGTGCTTTCTTGATACCTGTCTCTCAGTAGCTGAGTGCAGTCTAAGAAAAATCACACAATAGGCCAGATTAACTCCATTGTAAACATCTCTACCCCTCTATTGAACTTTCCATTGAGTTTCACACACTCTGGCATTAAAATGAAAAATTCTCGTCTGTTCTTTTTAAAAATATATTTTTATTGATTTCAAAGAGGTTGAGAGAGGGAGAGAGAGATAGAAACGTTAATGAGACAGAATCACTAATCAATTGAGCCTGACCTCCTGGTTCATAGGTCAATACTCAACCACTAAGCCACACTGGCCGGGACTCATCTGTTCTTTATTGCGCTCCAACTATTGCTGCAATCTCTCCTTTCCTTCACAGTCAGACTTTTTAAGTTGTCTGAACTTGTTGTATGCTTCATTTATTTACTCCTCAACCTAATTCAACTATCATCTGGCCAAATGAGTTCCCTGAAATTGCTCACAATAAAGTAACAGATGTCTATATTAATGTTTAACCCAACTAGCAATTTCATCTTATTTGATTCTTCAACAAAATATGTCACCATTAACCACTCTCTTGATAGATGATAATAGGGGGAGGCTTAGGAATTAAACGCAAGAAGCTTCATTGTTTATTGACCTGGGAGAGAAAGATGACATTTTGAATATAGCAGATTAGGCCTATGCCTTGTTGTCTTTTCATCTACTTAAATGTTCATCTTGTTAACACCGTCTATATCGACAGCTTCAATATTCAATACCCATGTGACTAGAACACTGATACTTTTCCTCTAAGCTCCGAGTACGATATTCAGCCATCTACATATCTCACCCAGGATATTTCAAAAACATTTTGACAAATGTTCAAATTCAAAAATAAAATATTCCCCCAAACCTGACCATTTTCCATTATTTTAAAATTCAGGACATAGAACCATCTTCCAAGCAATTACTCAAACCAGAAACTTAAGTGTTTTCATTGACGCCTCACTTTTCCTCCACACTCCAGTCCAAATTCTCATTAATTTCTGTTAATATTATGTCTGAAATATCCCTCAACATTGTCATGTTCTCTGTCAACACCACTACCACTCTACTCCATCAAGAACTCTCCCAGGTTAATGCAATGGTCTTCTAACTAGCTGTTGTCTACTCACCCTAACTCCTAATTTGTTCTCCGTGGTAAAACTAGAGTACCTTTTCAAATTTAAAACATTGATAATGCTACTCCCCTGCTTGAATATTTCAATGTCTCCCAGATACTCTTAGAATTAAGATAAGAATATACAGCATGTGTGGCCTAGCTCCTACCTATCTCTCTAGTTGTATTCCATATTATATGCCCATTACTTGTTTGTTTTCACTCACACTGACCTTCTTGCAGCCCTTCAGACTGAGCACCACCCTTGAACCCCAATTTCTCCATCTTTAAAATATATTCTATTGATTTTTTTACAGAGAGGAAGGGAGAGGGACAGAGAGTTAGAAACATCGATGAGAGAGAAACATCGATCAGATCAACTGCCTCCTGCACACCCCCTAGTGGGGATGTGCCCGCAACCAAGGTACATGCCCCTGACCGGAATCGAACCTGGGACCATTCAGTCTGCAGGCCGATGCTCTATCCACTGAGCAAACTGGTTAGGGCTCCATCTTTAATCCTCATCGACCCTCTCCTTACCTGACCTCAGCTGCTTAAATGCCTCTATTATTTCTTCATCTTGTCCTCTTCACAGTTGCATTTTATAAGTTTGTTTGTGAAATTAGGCGATGATTGTCTCTTTCCCCCATGTTAGATGACAAATGCCATAAGGGCAAAGACAGATCTGTTTTCTGCTCAATGTTTTATCCCTGAGCTTAGAACAATGGTTAAGTAAATATCAAGCAGTCAGTAAATATTGGATAAATCACTGAATTGCCTGAAGTGGATTCAAACTCTCCTAGCTCTTGTTTTATCCCAGAGAATAATTTATGAACCAATGTCCTAGAGCCAATTCAATGATTCTATGCCCTGTGATTCTATCCCTCATCTCCAAAGGAGGCACATCCTCTTTCTACACTTACTCATCTGAGAAACATCACTAGAAGAGAAGAGAAGTAAGGATAAAGAGTAAAAGGTCAATAGAAGACATGTCCCTTACTCTTCTGTTAAAAATATAAAAGCTTAAAGTTAATTTTACTGTGTACCTAATTCAATGTCATCTGCTCAAACTACTCAGGTGCATACTAAGGGACACAAGAGACTATGGCCATAAATTGGGCTATGGACAAGTTGTTTCTCCATCCTGGTGGACAATTTAATGAAATCCATGCAGGGCATAACTTCATCTATTATTCTGGGAATAATGAAAAGCTTGAAACAACTTGGCACTATTTATCCTTATGATATGGTGTGGGACTCTCAGCTTTGTTTGTCTAACATATTTGCAAAATCACATCACATGAATTTAAACTTTGCCAGTCATCACTCCTACTTCATTCTATTATTGATAGTCTGCTTTAGTCTACTTAGCACATGATATTGGGTGACATTCCAAAAGAGTAAATGTGCATTTTCTCTAAGCACGCACAATAGATTACAGCCCCAATAGCTTTTTAGGCACAAATGTTGACTCTGGTGATTTAACCATGACCCTATCTCTAAATTTGATTATACAGCTTTGTGCACTTTGGTAGAGCAGTAAGTCTCCAGCAGCCAAAAAGAGACAAAATGCTGAAGCTATAACACTCCAGTCTTAGAAGCAGCCATTTCTAGCAGAAATTTCATAGGAAAGGTCTTTAATTTAAAAAGAAAAGAGTAACGCCTAAGTAACAGTGGGTATAAAATGGTGACCTAGCACAACTCCAGGCTGCTGCAAATAGAGGTGTCATGGGATACACGGAGCAATGTGAGCGCCATTACATCTGTGCTGTGATGAATCCTTTTTAACTTTCAATTCTAGCTACCAGTTAATATTCACATGAAAGAAAAGCCCCCAACCAGTGTAAATTGGTACAGTCTTTCTGAGAAGAAGTTAAGCAGTATATATCTAGAGACTTTAAAATATTCTTATGGTTTAACTCAGAATTTCCATTTCTGGAATTTATCCTAACAAAACATTATAGGAGGAATACAGAGATAAAAGTACAGGGATTCTAGTTAACAGATAATTTATAATAGTGAGGAAAACAATTGGAACAAATGGAGAGTGGTTAAAATAATTATGAAAATGCATATGACAAAATAAATATAATGCCAAAGCCAGTTATTGAAAAACTACAGATTTGAAGACTATTTAGCAACCTAGTAAAATATTACATAATACTAGAGGCCTGGTGCATGAAAATCATGCATGGAGGTGGGGGGTCCCTTAGCCCTGCCTGCATCTTCTCACAATCCGGGAACCCTCGGGGGATGTCTGACTGCCAGTTTAGGCCTGATCCCTGCAGTCGGACACCCAACAACAGATATCCCTCTGGCAATGCAGGACCACACCTTCCTAACCCCTCCCCTGCCTGCCTGCTCAGTGAGCATCACAGCAACCGGTCATTTTGGTCGCTTCGTCGTAAAGGTCGCTTAGGTTTTTATATATATGTTAATTTTAAAAATCAAGTTTTAAAAGTATAATTACAACATTAGCTAAATTAAAGCTGAATTATAATATATAAGCGCATAAGATATCAAACAGGAAAATACCCCAAATACTAAGTGTTTATTTATGGGCAGTGGAATTATGGGGGATATTTGTTTTCTTAATATATTTTGGCATATTCTCAAAACTTTCTCCAATAAACAGTATTATCATTGAATAGTATTACTTTTTAAATAAACAGGAAGAGTCAAGTTTTATAAATCTTTTCACCAACCCAACAGTCTCTGAATCAGCTAAGAAACATGCAGCATAACCAGAGAGGCGCCCGAGGCTGTAGCAATGGAGATATACTGCCAGAAAAAAGATAAGGCCCTGGGTCAAGGAAGAGACGCAGCTTCATTCATTCAAACTTGCCTATTAAAAACGTAAGAAGTACCAGGTATTGTGGGTACAATAGCAAACAAAGCAGACAGGTGCATGTCCAGGAAAGTACAATTCCACTGCCTAATATAGATAGAATGATGAAGCATACGAGCAGGAGAGAAACGATAGATAAATTAGAAAGAAGACAAAATGAGGACAATATGCCCTCTCCAACCCTGGCCTTATCTGGCTATGATTTCATGAATTCGTATTGAGAAATGACTGGAAGTTACTATCGGAGCTCCACTGTTTATTATCTGTCAGCATGCTGCACATTAAATGCATACAACGTGTACAGAGTTCATTGTTCAGCGCTAGTTCAGTCAATCTCATTTAGTTATCTTGATGAAGTTCATAATAGAAGAACCCTTGGATCTTATTGTAGATGGAATTCAAGCACCTATTTCAATCATCACTATGGTTATGATTCCAGTGCTTAAAATGCATAAACCAGATAAACTGCCCTTCTTTGTTACTGAATGGCAATTTCTCTCTGGGTATGCCGAATATAGCGGTAATTGCATGCTTAACAAAAAGATTTTTGAATCTATCGACTGCTTTATTTTTTAATCTGCTTACTGCTTAAATATTGATGAAGTTATGGCGGTGTTCCCTAGAGGAAATTGAGTTTGGCAACCTTCTGAAAATCTCTAAAATAGGTTATTTCTAACTGAACTTTTGAAACTAAAACTATATTTATGTTTTCAAACATAAAGAGTATTAAAATTAAAAAACACATGTTTCCTAGAGAAATTTAAACATTTCCTAAAGACCCTCAAAAGTTAGTGTTAATAAAAATTACCATCGCCTGTTATTTATCCTTGCTCCTAATAGTCTAAATACTTATATAAGTGGTGAAAGAGAAATGCAAATCAAAACAACAATGAGGCAATTTGGTTTTTAAAGGGGGCAATTTGAGAATGAGTGAACAGTGAATTTTTGCATTTCTTATGGTTCTAAGGGCTTCATATAGAGTATATAATTATATATTGTGACATATTTATGCATTTCAGTTCTCTATTATATGGTTTGAAACTGTATTTGCTATTTTTTAAATATTACTTCATATTATTATTTTTTTTTAACAATTTCATAGTGAGTTCTTCCTCAATACTTCAACTGTCCTTTCATTTTTTTATTTTTCTCTTTCGTGGATGCCATGTTCTTTGGAAGCTTGTTTAGACCACATTAATGGCCTTTTAAGCTTCCTCCAAGTGAATAGGAGTTTACTTTTTGAATAATAAGAATTATATGTCGTGCGGGGGTGGGGGGCATCAGCATTTTAGAGATGCTTAGGTTGGGCGTGGCCAAAAAAAGGTTGGGAACCACTACTCTAGCTGTATGGCCAATGGTCAGTGGACCATTTATTCTGCCAATTCTCTCCAAATGCAACTGATAATTCATTACCTTTGTGTAATGGAAATGTTTTCTCTTTAGTTTTTAATGCAAGTGCTTCCAGAATATAACACAGATGCACAGTCAAGTTAACTTTCAAAAACTGAAGATATATTTGGGCAGAAGGTATTCTGAACATACTGGGAGGTTATAGAGGATGGGAGTGGGGGTGGAAGTGATTATCATTTACTAGTGATGAGGCAAGGAGTTAGGGCTTTTCAAAGTTACCAGTTGCTCAAGATAATAAAAGCTTGAATAGATCTTTACTCCCCTTAGAGCCATATATATATATATATATAGCCTTTAGAACTGCAAGAATTCACTGTTAACTCATTCTCAAATTGCCCTTGTTTTGGGGGAATGGACTGGGAAACAGGTGGCTGTATTTTGCCTACACCTTCTGACTCCTTCAAAGGGGTGGGGATTGTAACCTAATTTTATAAACTTTCCTGGATCAGAAATGAATCAATCTGTTAACCTCAAAATTCTCCTATATTTTATGGGGTGGATGTAATAGTTAGGTTCCTCTTTTCTCTAATAACAACATAAAACAGTACACTACAACGTGAGAGAAAATTCTCACCGTAAAACCTTAATATTTAAATGGTTCATTTGTTTCAAGTTGTAAAATATATCTTCCAGGAAATATGCATAATAATCTTAGTGTGACTAATTCTGGAATCATAGATGACATTACCATTTGTTAATTCCATTTGTATGCAGGGAAAGAAAAAAAGTCATTCATGGGATGGCAAGTGTTTTAAACTTTAGCCCTGTAAAAGAGCATTTTACCAACGCCCCCCTGAAATCATCTGGCTTAGACGATATTTGATAGTACATTAGGAAGTGGGGTACAGTAAGCAATAACTTATGTGATAGGATGTCAATAGGACTAAAAAGAGCTGTTTTAATGCCTAAAATCCCTATCTCATTCCAATGAGTGAAGTAGTGTATATCTTACATTATACTTTTGTTCCATTACTTATTTCCCACTTCATGTTTTTGTCTTCATTATATCCTAATAATTCTGGATTGTAATTAATGAACCATCAGAAGATTCAAGTTATAATTTCATTACTAAGGACATAGATGGTAAGACCTATGTGGTCTTTCTCTTAGTACAGGACTGATAAGAAGTATGTATTTTGAAGATTGTCAGCTGGATAATTCTAAACTTAATTACCCTCATCTGTAAATTAGAACTTAAGAAAACACATCAAAAAGCCTATATGGAAGGTTGTTCAAAGATTAAACAGAATAATCTACATAAAGACAGAACTTACAGAATCAGTATTAAATATTATCACATAGAGAAAAACAAGTTCATTTAAAAATCAATATATTTCTGCTCTATGATTCATTGAAACATTAGAAAAAAGAGCTTATAGCTTAAAATTTCATACATATTCAAGATAAGGAACAAAAAAACACCTATAAATAAGTGTTGGTTGTTTTTTGTTCTATGCTTTCTAGGGAGAGCACAGCCAACAAGCCATGTCACTTCTCAGCTCTTTTGTTTTCTTATCCATTAAGTGTATGGATATGTGAACTAAGTTTTCAAAATTTTTTATTGTTTTAGTTGATGAGATACCATTCATTCAAATGAAAACTTCCCAGAAACTCAACTAATAAAAATATATAAAACTGAAGCTGTTTAGTTGGGCTTGGGTTAGGAGCAGAACTTCCCCTAACCTACTAGACCAGAGTAAAATGTAACTTACTTCTGTTACTATTCTATAATCCTATATACCAATTTAATGATTTTCAAAACCATATAGACAAAGATCAAAGGCAACTTCTGATAAATAAAGTGATAAATCAAGAAGGAAATTTTAACAGTAACATTATTTGCTTACTGGCTTTTCCCCTCTATTTTATAACTGGATCTTAAAGAAATAGGTCTGAATTTCCTATTGCAAAACTCTCCCACAAACCCTATTTCATCAGCAGTTGAAGAGTGCAGCATTGTGGAATGAGATAGAGCATTTTTAAGTGTTGAAATTATGGCTAAATAATAATAGTAGCTAATTAAAACTGCGGACCTAGTTATTTACCAAGCAGAAAATTCTAAGGACTTTATATGGTGTAGCCCATTTAATTCCCAATATTATGGAATAAACTACTTTTTATGATATCCTACTTTGCAAATGAGAAAACATAAAAAAATATTAAGTAATTTGGTCAAGGTCCTATAGTTTAGCAAATAAAGCCACTGGGATTTGAACCTATAGAGTATGAAACTATATTACTGTGGCCTTTAAAATATCCCAAAGGCCGTATACAATGTTGAGAAATAAAAAGAAAAAAAACCCCATAGAGGCACACATGGATAATGTAAATTCATGTACATCTTTATATATATAAAAGGCTAATATGCGAAGTGTCTCCTTGGGAGTTTGACCGTGAGACTGGGAGTTTGACCGCTTGCTATGATGTGCGCTGACCACCAGGGGGCGGCGCAGAATGAAGGAAGGCCCCGGCCAGCAGCCAGAAGGAAGGCCCTGGCTGGCAGCTGGAATTCCCCAATTGGCCCTGATCACTGGCCAGGCCTAGGGACCCAACCAGTGCAGAAATTTCGTGCACCAGGCCTCTAGTCTATAATAATAAAAGTGCAATGTGCTAATTAGACCGGACATCCTTCTGGATGACCTTCTGGACGAAGTGGGGGCTGCAAGGGAAGCCTGGGTCCTGGGTGCCAGAGGGAAGCTGGTGCTGGCAGTTAGAGGAAGGAGGGCCTACTCTTGCACAAATTTTGTGCATCGGGCCTCTAGTATAAATAAAATATACTAAGCTCCATTGAGCATAGAGAATTTATTAGCTAGTGATTAGCAGGTTAAAAAACTTCATTGTCCTTTCATGATATTTCATATTTATTACTACTTTATTTTCACCATTCAGTTTGTTAAAGTAATTTTTTTAAAAAGAAACAAAATATTTAACTGTAACTTTTGGTAACAAAGCAGATTAATACAAATTATAAAAAATATAAGGATCCTTTTGAAGAAAAAAGTTGGACAAAGTGTTAGATGTCCAGCGCTCAGACCGCCTCAACCTAGAGTGGTTCCCTGGCTCCCAATGTCCCTTTGAAGTCTTATTTTCCGCGTGTTCTGATTACTTAGGTTTCCCAGCAGGAAGACTGTTTTGCTAAATGAATGCACAGGGGATGCGAGGGGAGATTAATGTCCTCCCTGTGGAGAGGTGGCAGGTGGGCTGGCTTCTGTGGCAGATGTTTGTCTGTTTAACACTCCGGGCTCCCGGGCTCCCAGCCTAAGTGCCCCAACCTGAGACTCAAGGTTGTCAAACCGGGAGCACGTGGCACCGCCTGACAGCTGGCCCGCCTTGCTCCTGGCCGCTGGCTATTGTGTGCTTGCAGGGCCTGCTCTGTATAAAGGCGCTGCATTCACAGCGCGGGAGGCTTTGTCGTCGGGCCCCCTCTAGGAGCGACCTGAGGTTATCCAAGGGATAATGAGTTCCTACCTGAAAAATAAAGGGAAGAAATAATTCGAAACCTTCGGAGCGACGAGGAGGAATGATTTCATTTCTGATACATCCACTTCAAGTTGTTTATCATCCGAAGGCAACCCATCCATTAAGCATCCACCACTTCAGAACTTGGGAATGAGAGCCGCTGGCTTCCTTGTTCAGAACTCCTGGGGCACATGGGAGAGAGGTGTTCCAGGGCAGCATTTTAAAGAAGAAACGAGGACTCCTTAGTCATGAAATCATTCCTGGGGGAGAAAAATCATCCGGCTTAAAAAAACAAAACAGGAGAGAAGAACGAAAGCATCCTCAACCCATATTTTAAATGTATTATTTACTATCACACACTGAATATACGTAATATATATAGAAACTATAAAGCAAATAAAATCATGAACGATCCCCTAATTTACTTATCACCTATATCGCTAGGTATTATTCAAAGTACCCCTGAGGTTCTTTCATATCCCATCTCTTGCCTCCCGCATCACCACCCAGAATTAACTAATAGCCTGAATTTTATGTTTCTCATTCTAAACATTCATGTTCAGGACCACAATCCCTTATGTTTCAGAGTCGAAGTTTTTTGTTTTGTTTTTCAGAAAATTTATATAGGCCATATCTTGTGTGTTATGAGCACTTCTAACAGAATCTAGAGAGAATTCTGTAGTGAATTCTCCGAATTAAAATGGGTGAATTCTTTATAATATCTGTTATAAAGAACCACTACAAATAGTCTCATGTCTGTTTTTGCCATCAAATGAGTTTGCATATGAAAATAAGCTTTCATATTTCATGGCTGTACAGATTTTGCAATTGCAGTTGAAGGAGCTTATGTCTATAGTTAATTGTATCAAACTTTTCTCATCTAGTTAATCCTTTTTGTATTTTGTTTAAGAAACATTTTTTACCATGAAATCATAAAGATGTTCTTTTAAAATGTTTTCTCTTATTCGTGAAGTTTTCCTGACATATTTCACTTATTCAAAAACAATATTTCTGTATGTTATGAGAGAGGACTCTAAGATTTCTTTTTCCTTACAAGTAAGTAACTATCACTTATATTTTTAAGACACCATTTTGGTTATATATTTTATTTCCTTTAGGAGGTCTATTTCTAGGTTGGCTATTCCAAGGATCAATTTTTATCTTTGCACAAATACCATGCTCTCTTAATTAGCTTAGCTTAATAGATCTGGTAGCTGGCACTGCAATTCTCTTAACCTTATTCTTATTCATCAGGAGTATTTTGACACTTCGTGACCCCTTGATCTTCTATTCAAATATTATCATAAGCTAGTCAGGTTCCTCAAAATCCCCTTTTGGGAGTTTGATTGGATTTGCCCTGAAACTCTCATTTAATTTGGAGAAAACTGACATCTTAGTAATATTGATTCTTCCTAATCATGAATATGGTAATATTTACATATTTATATTTTTCAAAATTATTTTCAATAAGGTTTTATAATTTTCTTCATACTGGCATTTCACAAGCAGGGTGAGGCAAAAGCAGGTGTATAGTTGTGAGTATGTGAAACTCAGAGTTAATCCTTACATTATTATTAATTAATTATTGTATTATTTTCCATATAAACAACTGTAAACCTACTTTTGCCTCACCCTGTATATTATTGCACTTATTTTAGCATACTTTATAAATTTGAAAATAATGTCATTTTAAAAAAGGTACTTCCTCTACTTGTTGCTGGTATTGAGAAATGCAGATGATTTTTGTATTTGATCTCATATCTAGTTACTTTTATAATTTTTATTATTAATTTTAATAAACTATATTTGTTTGTATTTTCTACACAATTCTCTGTTGGTTTGTTTATTTGCTTTTTCTTTCACATTGTAATTCCTTCCTCTCTTTGTTTGGAAGTTGTACATTCTATATTTTTAATAAATACTCTTGAAATTTTATTATGCATATTATACAAAATCTAAAGTCAATATTGCATATTTTCTTCTAAAAACACAAGGACATCAGCATAATTTTATTTCAATCACTCCTTCATAACATATATGCTATTTTTTTCTAGTAGGGTACATATATCTTTTTTTAACTCACAAATTAGACATTATTAAAATTAATATTTTATACAGGTTATTTTTGTCTAGAAACTTTTGTATCTTTTTTTAGATTTCTTAAATAGCTTCTCTTTCCTTACTTACTATTCTTCCTCAAAACTCAGGCCTTTTACCTTTTCCCCCTAAAATATAGCCTTTATAAGTAAAGTTCTTTTGATGGTATATTCTGCCATTGTTTATTTATTTTGAATATAACATTTTACCCATATTTTTTAAACCTAGTTTTGATAAGTACATAGTTAATATTCCCCGGCATATTGAAGATATTATTCTATTATCTATTCTTGCTATCAGAGAGTCTGCTATTGGTCTAATTACTTGACTATTATCTATTATTACTATCAAAGAGTCTATTGTTAGTCTAGTTGTTAGTTCTTTGTGCATAATATGTATTCAACCCTGGCTATTATCAAGATCTTTTCTCTGTCACTAATATTCTACAATTTCACCAACATTTTATGCCATATGGATTTATTTTTATTTATCCTGCTTGGAACATAATCAGATTCCCATATTAGTGGATTTCTGAATTTTATCAAGTCTTAAAAAATTTTTAGCTTTTATGTTTTTAAATGATTTCTCAGATTCAATGTATGTTCTTTTTATTCTGCCTTCCCTAACAATGAGACTTTTATATTTTTCATTTCCTCATTTATCTGTGCTGTTTTATGGGGAGCTTATATAGATTTGTATTTTATCTTAGTTATTTCCTCTTTAATGGCATTAACTCTGTGGTTAAAATACCTGTTGAGCTTTTAATTTCAACATTTACTTTTTTTATATTTAGAGGTTTTATTTGGATCATTTTCAAATATTCCTTGCTATTTTATATATTCTGTTTCTTGCTCCATTTTTATTTTATATTTTACATTTAAAAGGTTTGTGATTATATATTCCTTATTTTAAAATGATAATATTTCAAGTCCTTGGATATATATAGTTTGTTGCTTGCTGTCCTTCCAAATCTCATTCAAGTTGGAATCCTATATAACTAGTATGGGTACACTTGTATCCAGAGGATTTCTATTTACTTCTTACTTCCACTGAGAATCAGAAGTTACTACTAAGCTAGGACACTTTATCCCACTCTGAGGGTCCTAAGTTAGTAAGAGAATCTCAGATTCACCTCTTCTACCATGGTGCTCACACAAGGCTATTCTCCATTCACAAAACTGACTTCTGCCTGAGCACCCCCAAATTTCACCTCTGGGTTCTGTGCTCTGTTTTACATTTAGCTCTCTACTCTCTTTGTTTTAATTTTTCAATTGTCATTTTGTTGTATTGACTTGTCATATTAATCTCCCTTACTGCATGAGAAATAATCTATTAAAAATTCTGTTTGTGTAATTATTGCAGTACCTAAATATATTTTAAAGGGTAAGACTTCAAATATATAATGACCTACACTGTCTCAAAACATTTTCACTAACCTTCGAAACAAATTTGTCAAGGATGATGCTGCATTAACACAACATCGGATAAGAAAGCTGAATCTCAAGTGAGTTATTATTCTAAGGACACAGAATGCCAAGAGTAAACATTTGTCAAGGCTGGAACTTTGGGAATAAAACAGAATTTATGCACTGTAGGACTCTGACCCAAAGAATCTATCAATATGTGACATTCTTATCAAATCAATATTTTGTTTGAATGAAACAAATTTTATTCAAATAAATATTATTTTAACATTTTTTGTTGTTATACCTACAACATTTAAAAATTATTTAAAAGTTTTCTAACTTACCATTTAAAAGTTCCTCAAATGTTCCAAAGTTTGGCCAAATGCATCAACAGGCATTAGGATTTAGTAAAAGTTTTAGTTTAAAAATTATTTTGAGCTCTAACTTCACAGAGACTGAGATAACAAAAAAGCTGACATTTTTTTCCTGAATAAGTCAGTGATTCAGAGTAAATGATTTTGAAGCCAAAGAGGGATTTTAATTTCTATATGGAAGCCTTAACCATAACTTCTCTGGGGAATTTTCCAAGTCTGTGAAATAATACTTTAAAATAAATACTTGCAAATCCATAGCACTATTCATGTGAGTCTAAGCATCATTAAGCCTTAGATGACATATTCCATCTTACAGACAGTGATATAGAAACACAGAAGCATTAAGTGACTTTGGCAATGCCACAAAAGGTCAACCAAAGCTGAGTCACTGGCAGTATATCTCAGAAGTATCTAAAAGGAGAATTGGTTCCAGGAAATTCTCAGGCTTAAGAGATTCTGCAATATCTTAGGATGGTGGGTCTCAGTGACATTACCTGGGAACTTTGATAGAAATGTGAATTCTCTGGTCCTACCTCAGACCTACAAAGTCAGAAACTCAGGGTGGAACCAAGCAATGTTTCCACAAGCCCTTCAAGTCATCCTAGTACACCCGAACGTTTGAGAGCTACTACTCTAGACAAAAATATAGACAAAAGACACGATCTTACTCTTCCTACCTCCCTGGACCAGTGGCAAGTGGCAATGACTTTCACAAAGGAGAGGCGAGGCCGAGATCACAGATTGCAGGCTCACAAATGCCACCAGGATGATTCTCCATGGGGATTCTTTGTTGTCCTGGTCCTTCACCTTGATTTCAGGCCAGAATAGACTGTCTTCTTTTCTGAGGCACATAATTTGTTGCTAACAATAAAATAATGAATTTTTTAAAGTATTAAATTCATATAAATAGTAATGCGTTTAAGAATAACCTTACAAAAATGTCCCACTATCTCATGTATATTCCATCTCTCTAAATTCAAGAAAAATATGTGGTGTTATAGCTAGAGTGCTACCAACTTGTCTACAACCTCAGGTTGTATCATCTATGCTAGAATCGACAGTGAGAAACCATTAATAAAGCATGTGCTGATAGTTTTGGAGATTCAAGATTGTTGGAGTATCACACTTCTCAAATATTCTATTTACATCTGTAGAATCACTTTATGTTAAGTACAATTACATATGCTAGGCTAACAACCTCCCATGATCTTCTAATTTTAAATAATATGAGTGATCAGTATGAAACAACAAGTATGGAAGGAAACAAGCAAGTCATGACCTGGAAGAAGCTAAGTAACGTTTTATTTAGCATGGGGGATAGGGAGCAGAGCTAGAAGAAAGCAAGATTATGTCTTGTATACCTTTGCCTACAGCAGTAGCTCTCAAACTTTAGGTCAGTGGTTCTCAACCTGTGGGTTGCAACCCCTTTGGGGGTCGAACGACCCTTTCACAGGGATCGCCTAAGACCATCGGAAAACACATATATAATTACATATTGTTTTTGTGATTAATCACTATGCTTTAATTATGTTCAACTTGTAACAATGAAATTGAGGGTCACCACAACATGAGGAACTGTATTAAAGGGTCGCGGCATTAGGAAGGTTGAGAACCACTGCTTTAGGTGCACCAAAATGACCTGAAGGGCTTGCTTTCCTTTCTTCTATCACAGCCACACCGTGTATCTCAGAACAAGCATGTGACATAAGGAGTTTAGATGCATTTCAGAAATTGAAGAGTATCCTATTAGGGGGTCCCACTTGATAGGCAGCTGTAGCCAAGATAGATGGTTGTTGACATTGGCAAAGACTCTGGGAGAGTAAGTCAGGGGTCAGGAGTATAGGAAATCCCACATGAGTGTGGATTCACCCCCAGGGCAACATGAGGACTGAAGGATAGCTGAATCTTAACAGTGTAAGAAAAATAGGGTAAACTGGTCAGAGATCAAATATCAAAATAGTAAAAATCTAAGCTGCTAATGTAAGAAACAGAAAATTTGTCCAAGCCAAGATATGGGAAATAAGATTCTAATCCAGCTATTATAGAAGGGCAGAGAACTCAGCAGAGGATCCAAATGAACACAATGAAGATATTAAGGTATTATTGTCTATAGAGGGAAGGAGAGAAAAGATAGTGACTGTATACAAAAGGAATCAAATTTTGACTACTCTCACATCTGATTCTCTTTGTCTCCGTATTCTCAACTACAAAGATGGTTCCTGTATCTTTCAACTTTTTCCAGATCCTGCATTTACAATAGACTACAGAGTCAAAAACTAAATTATAATATTAAGCTCATTCATAAAATTGATTCACTCATTTTTTACTAAGTTTTAAAATATGAAATATAAAATGCATCCACAAAATCAAATACCTATCTGTGTTTCTAGGTAGAAAATGGAAAGAAGCCAAATAGTTTTAACCAAAGGTCATTTGTTTTTAAAAGGGTGTAGTAAACTTGGCCATAGACCAGTATCTGCAAATTGTAAGGGACTATTTTACATAATAACAGCATATTGTATAAGACTGGCCTCATGGAAGAGATTGGCAGTTTGGTTCAAATGTATGGTCTGCATTTCCTAGTTTTAGGAGTGATTTTAAAGTGAATACTGTCACATCCATATGCAAATAAATGTTAAGTGCCAATAGCTTTTTCTTCATCTACAGCTTTTTTTCTTTAGTTTAAAACAGGGTCTGAAGATGTACCCAAATCCTGGAAATTAACAAACTGATACCATATTAACATCCCAGGTCTCTTCCAATCAAGTGACAACTTTTTCATTTCAGTTCCATACCCAGAAGTCAAAATAATAATATTTATAAAATCCCCAGGAGTGTTGTAAAATAGTATATAAACAAACAAACAAACAAGGCTCTCAAGTTAAAAGCAAATTAATTGGTGTAGTTTTTGTAGAATTTGATTCTTCGCATTACTAGGGAAAGGAGGTTGGGAAAGGGACCTTTTGGAATTCTTGGAGAAAGGTTTCTTCCCACAGCTGGCTGTGAAGAGCACTGGTAATTCCCAAGGTATTCAGCAATCTACACTGCAAAGAAAAATCTCTGTCCCCTGCAAACAAATGAGCAACACAATGGTCTATGTGAGAAAACAAAGAGGGTCCAGGTGGAATTGAATATGGAGAAATCAATGTAAATCTTCACGTCCTTATTTAAATGATATAACAATTGAGCTTCCCTTCCCACATCGTTAACAGAAAAACTATTGTGATAAGGTATAGATAAAAAAATTTCAAAACTTGACACATTCTTACAAAAACAGTCTTACAAACTGCAATTAACAGGCATTTTTCACACCTGATGTAATAATATTTCTCCAAGTTTATGTGAAGAAACAAGAAGCAAAGGGTTTCTTCTTTTCATGAATCAATAAAATCCTACAGTTATATTTTATGTGCCTATAAAATGTTTGTGTATATTTTATTAATTTTTTTCCCTTTTCTTTTCAGTGTTACTGTTTCTGTTTAATACTTTCTGCTAACAAGACATCTGGACCTGGGGTTTTATTAATTGGCCAGCAGCTATGCACCAAAGCACATATGAGGTAAATTCCCTTACTTTTAAAATCACAATCTCAGAAGAAAATTTATTTTCTGACTTAGAAACCCTTTCCCAGAGCTTAAAAAAAAAGAATGGCTTCCCCAACCCCCCCCCCCATCTTTTAGAAAAAGGTTCTAATATGTCTTCAGAATTTTTGAAAGCTTGTCATCGTTCCATGTAATGACAGCCCAATTATCCATGGAGACATCATTAACCTTTTCTTTGGTTGAATAGAGATTCCCTGTCAGAATCTAATACTAAGAGAGCTAGTCACCAGCTTCAAAAGCTTTGCACTTTATGGTTACAGATACAATGCTATGTGTTTTAAAAATGCATTTATTTTTCTGAAATGTATTGAAATATATAAACAACCAGTTATATCTCTGTGCTGTTAAGCAATGGCAAGCAAAAAAAAAGAAAAAATGCAACAAAGACTTTATTCAAGCTATTGCACCAGCGGGGAGAGAAGGAACTGAATTCTGAAGGAAGAGTTCAGAATGGGAGGGTGTTTATGTGCTGGGTTGTTAGCCGGGGTTGATCAGTGTGACGTGTGGCCCACACTCATGTATTCCTGACTTGGCACATGTTTTTCTCTGTGATTAGGCCATCTGGGTCCGCTAGTTGACACCCAAATCAGTTAGGTTTCTCCTCTCCCACAGGGACTGGGAGACAGGAGTGCTATCGCCTTTGATGTGTATGTTTCAAAACATGGCTCCCTGTTCCTTAAGAAAGATGTTTCCTGGGTTATAAAACTGGCAAGCGGCTGGGAAAAGACTGACATCATTTCAAAGGAGGCAGGGAAAGCCTTTACCATAACAAGTTTCCTCAAGTAAATGTTTGAAGAAAAGGGAGCTCAGGGACCAGGCATGGGGAAGACTCTAATGCTTAGGCAAGCTGAGGGGGGGAGCTCAAGTACATCTTGATCAGTAAAAAAAAAAAGGGGCGGGGGTGGAATCTGACACTGAAAACGTTACTTTTGAATAGGATTATGAAAGAAGAAAGGCACACAGCCTCATCAAAAGGAACAGGAAGTGTTCCGAGGCTCAGATGCGCCTCTGCCAGGAGAGCTGACAAGTTAGCACTGGGCTGTGGATGGCCATTAGCTCCAGGAAACCAGAGGCTGAAGGGCCCTGACACCTGTGCTGAAGAGCGGCATTTGGCAAGGCAATCAGGCGTTGGCACAGGCCGCTGCGAGGCGAGTCATGCAATCAGCCTGCGGCTGGAGGAAGATGACTGTGACAGCTGCGAGGGATCTGAGGGCGGAAGGCCAGTAAGGAAGTCATTATCGCCCTGCCTGGACCAGCCGAGGGCTCGTGTCCACGCGCACTCCCACTCTGTCCCCTTTTTCTTTCCCGAAGCACTTTTCCTGTCTCTCTCCTTAATTATCTTTTCACACTCTGGTCTCTGTGACCACTTTTTTAAAAAAACAACCCAACGGCCCTTCTTGTTCCTTTGAAACCTCTCCGCAAGGCACTTCAGCGATGAGATGTAAGATGTCCTGAAATCGTCAGATCCTTGAGGCGGAGGATGCAAAGCCGGAGTGAAGCTGGCTTCTTCAGTTGGCTTGATCCTAAGACCCAACCTGGGATGGTTTTTCAAATGCCGCATGTTTAATTCACTTGGGACTCCTGAAAATATGAATTCCTGGGAGCCACTCCAAACCCCCCTGAAGCAGTGTTGTCCGGGGGAGGGGGCGGGCAATGTGATTTTTAAAGAGTGGCAGTTTGGGGAAATGTGCTAAGAAATCGCCTGGAGGGGCAATGACAGGAGAGAGACTGTATGGAAGAAGTGAGCTTTTCATTAGTTGATTTTTTAAAATATAGTTTATTGGTTTTTTACAGAGAGGAAGGAAGAGGGATAGAGAGTTAGAAACATCGATCAGCTGCCTCCTGCACACTCCCTACTGGGGATGTGCCCGCAACCAAGGTACATGCCCTTGACCAGAATCAAACCTGGGACCTTTCAGTCCGCAGGCTGACGCTCTATCCACTGAGCCAAACCGGTTAGGGCTCCTGAGTTGATTTTGTTTAAAGATATGTGTATGATTTCAGAGAGATGAGGAAGAGAGAGAGAGAGAGAGAGAGAGAGAGATTAATAATGAGAGAGAATCATCTATTAGCTGCCTCCTGCAGCCCAAGCCCCCAAATCAAGCCCGCAGTCCGCAATCCCAGCATGTACCAGGAATCCAATGGTGACCTCTTGGTTCATACGTCCACGCTCAACCACTGCGCCACACCAGCTGTGCTGGTGATGATTGTTAAGCGATTTTCCTGTTTTGATTCTGGATGGTGACGTACTTTAGGCTAGTGGTGGATGCCTAATGAATGATGTTACCTGAAAGACGTATGTTCCTGCCAACCAATGGGTTGAGGGAATGGATGAAATCAGAGAAGAGGAATCTGCAGAAGTGTGAGCAAGACTACAGGCACAGCCTCCACACTGGAGGTGGGATGGAGGCTGACATGACACCGAGGCCCTGACACGGCCCCTGAAGTACTTTAAGATGAACTTGTGTGTCTCTTTAGTTCTATCCCCCGTAGAGGATAAACATCTGGATGAGAAAAGGATCATCACAACGCCCTCCTGATGCTGCCAGGTTATACAGCTGCACACCAAACGAATCAACACTGAAGATAATCCTTTAAAACGGAACAAATGTGAAACAAAGCGTCTTGAAGGAATAAGATTTAGCTTGCAGGATTGTTTGAATCAGCCCAATTTCCCCCACTCAGAAGAGCCATCCAAATATCTACTTGGGGGCCTTCATGAAAGCAAGGCGAAGGCATCTAAAGGAAAAGCTGACGGAAGCACTTGGCGTCACATAACACGGTGACAGTCTGGTGTCATTGGAACTTTTCTACTAGAAAGCTTACCACCCAGCTGTGCCTACTTCACTGGTAGCTGAGCAGAGAGCTGGACAGAAAAGGGTATCCATTTTGATCTGAGATTTAAAGTTTGGATGGGAAACAAGATGATAACAACTCTCACCAGCGTCTATCACCTGCTGGCCAACTCTGGCAGGACACAGAGCTCATCTGATTGTTCATAGATCCTACTTGTCAAAGTGACCATTTTCCTTCTCCAGCTGGTCCAGATGTTGCCCTGCTGAAATTGAGTGCTTTCCTCTTTTCAAAGTGCTGTCTTCTTTTGGTCAGGACCCTTACCTAATTTTCAAACAGAAACAAAATAATGAGCCGTCTCCACAGAGCTTTCTGTGTCATAAGTTCTTACTCTGGAAGCACGAGGGGAATTATGTATGCAAGATTCATGTGCCGGAGTGACAGGTCCTGTGCTCACAATAGCCCATCCGGTCCCACAATGGAGACCCCTTAGGATATTTAATTTGGTTTTCAATACAATGGAAAAATTGAAGGGTTTTCCTCCCCTTCGGATTTTCTTTTTTCAATAAAGCTTTTCTTTGGAAAAAAACAGAAAAAGAAAACCAATAGGTAGAAAGAACAAACAGTACAGAAGAAATGAGAGAGAAAGCTAGGTATATAAGTCCTAATACATATAGACACCTTTGAGAAGAGGTTTTTATTCCCAGCTTTATTAAAATATAGTTGACATATAACATTGTGTAAATTTAAGAGGTATATCTTGCAAAATGATTACCCAAGTAGCGTTAGTTAACACCTCCATCACCTCACATAATTACAACTTCTTTTTTTGTGGTGAGAGCATTTAAGATCTATTCTCTTCGCAATTTTCAAGGATACAATACGGTATTATTAACTATAATCACCATGCTGCACATTAGATCCCCAGAACTTATTGAACTTATTCATCTTTTTAAAAAATTTCAGCTTTCCTGAGGTATAATTGACATATACAATTATAAGATATTTAAAGGGTACATTGTGGTGATTTGTTGTGCGAATACATTGTGAAAGGATTCCCCCCATCTAGTTAATTAACACATTCGTCACCTCACATATCTGTCTTTTATTTTATTTTTTTGGTGAGAACATTAAATTCTACTTTCTTAGCAAATTTTAATTATATACTACAGTGTTATCAACTATAATCATCATGTTACACATTAGATCCTCAGACCTTATTTATCTTATAATTGAAAGTGTGCACCCTTTCACTAACCTCTCCATCTCCGCACCCCCTGGTAACCATCATTCTAGTTCCTTTCTCTTCAAGTTTGACTCTTTCTTTTTCTTCTTGTTTCGTTTTTTTAAGATTCCACATAGAAGTGATTCCATGCGGTGTTTGTCTTTCTCTGGCTTATTGCACTTAGCATGATGCCCTCGAGATCCATTCATGTTGGCCCAAACAATAGGATTTTCTTTTTTAAAGGTTGACTAATAATTTCCCATTTTATATAACAAAGATTTTGAAGGCATTTGAGTATGGATGCAACAGAAAAAGAAGGAAATAATAAGGTATTATTAAGAATGGTGAAGGGGAGAAAAGTGTGTATGTCTATTGCAGAGAAAGCTATTTTATCACAATAATAACTTCTGACTCCTTTAAGCATTCTGTGTGCTCTTTCTTCAGTACCTTAATGCTAACAGCTGGTAATGCTAATCTAGAAGATAGACTTTGCTATGCCTATTCTTATTACTATAATTAAAAATATTAAATTTGTTTTAACTTATTAAGCAAGTAAATTATTAAACAAAATATAATGTTAATAATTAATACCTGCCTTACTAAAACAAATGTAATATTTGATTATGATATTTATAAATAAGTCACTAAATATCTTGATTTAAAAACATACTTATGTTGTTTTTAATTGAATTTATTGGGGAAACATTCATTAGTAAAATTATATTGATTTGAAGTGTATAATTCTAGAATATACCATCTGTGTATTGTATTATGTGTTCACCACCTCGAGTCAAGTCTCCTTCTATTAAAGTTATAAGCAAACTTAAATTGAAAATGACAAACTACTTTAAAAATTAAAATGCACATATTCTTTTTTAAAAAAAAATATATTTCATTGATTTTTTACAGAGAGGAAGGGAGAGAGATAGGGAGCCAGAAACATCGATGAGAGAGAGACATCGATCAGCTGCCTCTGGCACATCTCCCACTGGGGATGTGCCTGCAACCCAGGTACATGCCCTTGACCGGAATCGAACCTGGGACCCCTCAGTCCGCAGGCCGACACTCTATCCACTGAGCCAAACCGGTTTTGGCTAAAATGCACATATTCTAAATATAGAATGAACTGATACAAATCAATAAGAAATATTATTAACATCCTAATTGAAATATAAGCATAAGCAGGTAATACTCAGAAGAAACTGCCTATGAATAAATTCCACAGTCTATTTAATTTTATAATAATTTTCTAATTGAAAATGAAATATGATTATTTAATGAGAACATTCAAGACTGGCAAAAGCACAATGTTATAGGCAACCTATTTCACACCTAGTGAAAGTACAAATGAGTATATTTTTGTAAAAAATTATTTGGTAATATGCCTGAAGTTTAGAGCTTTCAACTCAGTAGATAAACAACTAGAATGCTATCATAGGCAGTAAGTGATATGAAATGATACATGCACAAGGGTGATTCTCTTCAAATTTCATTATTTGCAATAATGAAAAACGGAAACATTCTATATTTTCATAAGGAAAATTATTAAAATGAACGTGTAGAATATTTAGTGAATAGGAAAATATAGTATGATATTGTTTCAATAAATAAATAAAATGTAATATATATGCATATATATTATAATCTTAATCATCTATTTTAAAATATATTTACCTGTAGGATCTGTTTCTTTAAGAATATATACTTTGGAGGTTCCCAATTTTTAAACAATTTTGGAGCCTATGATTTCCTCCAAAATTCAGTTTTACAGTGCCTAGAACTCATTAAGCTGGTGTGTGCATAATGTGGTTGTGGCTTTTTTACACTTATTTCCATAACAGAGTCAAGTCACTGCCTGATTCCTTATGAAAAATCACTACTTTCCACTCTCTCTTCATACGTCTGGCACTAGATGCTGGTTTTCTCTTCAGGATGATTTTAGGATCCAACTAAGGGTTCTTGCTTTTGTTTTTACTTTATAAGAGTAAGAATCTTGGGAGAGGAAAAAAAATTCCTTCAAAAGAAAAAATTTTATTCTAGAAAAAGTTGAATTTTAAAATCTCAAGTGCAGAGGGTTTACTAAATAGGAATATTCCCTCCAAAGAGACTTGGAAGAGGAAATTATACTGTGGTTATCCAGGTTGAAAGAGTACTGAAGATTTTATTAGTTATTTATTTGTACATACTTTAAAATTTTTGCAATTAATGTTTTGCAAATAACATATATTATAAGTATGTTAATAAATTACATATAATTTACATATAACATATATATCTATAATTTAGATGTTATAGTTATATTATAATTATAAACCACTTTTGTTTCTGACCCTAAAACACAGTATAGCTAAGTGAGTGAAAGCACTAATCCTGGAGCCTGGCTGCCTGGTTCATATCCTGGCTGTTATTATTATCTGGGTAATCTAAAGTAAGTTATTTGCTCTCTCTATGCTTCACTTTTCTCATCTATAAAATGGGGATAACCATAGTACTTACATCATCAGGTTGTTATGCTAATTAAATGAGAGAAGTATGTGAAGGGCATAGAACAATGACAGACGAATAGTAAATGCTGTATAAGTGCCCACTATAATTATTAAAAATTAGAACCAATTTTGGAAAATAGGACTTCTCAAGGACTTGTTAAAAAGCATAACAATACAATTGTTACTAAGTAATCCCTTACTTTGTTTTTACCTAATCACTTTACATATATTTACTTACTTAACTCTCACAGAAAAATATGTGTTATATGTTATTATCCCCATTTTATAGACAAGAAACTGGAAAAAGATAGATTTAGAAATTCACCTAAGGCCACAGAAGAAGAAAGTGAGACATCAGATTCAAACCAGGTAGATTTTCCTGACCCCAAGATTAATGTTCTTAATTATTATGGGCAATTACTTTTTCTGGTATGTATAGTAACTCAGCCTTAGCTACAACTAAAATTTGTAACGTTCTGTAGCATTCTGTCTGAACGTTAGTAATTAGAGATCAGTTTATCTTAACGCTTGATATTTCAGTAAAGAGGTCATTTATTATAAACAATCATTGAATGTTAACAATGCCTATTCAAAATCTAGTTGTTTAGATAGTACAGCATAACCTTATCACCATTATTTCTCTGGTGACTTTTATTAAAAGACAGTGCTAGTTAAAAATGACAGCCCCCGATGACTTATTCTCACAAGCTCAAACCTATACAACTACAGTCATAACAAGATATAAAAATTTCAATGATGTGGTTATTGGCATGAATGTACCAGTTTGTATTGTTATGGCTGTCCTTTATCCTGATGTACCATTAACAATCAAAATAAAGTCCAGATGGCATGGCTCAGTGTTTGAGCGTCGACTTATGAACCAGGAGGTCACAGTTAGATTCCCAGTTAGGGCACATGCCTGGGCTGCAGGCTTGATCTCCAGTGGGGGGGAGGGGGGAGGTAGGGGGGGGGATACAGGAGGCAGCCAATCAGTGATTCTCTCTCATCATCAATGCTTCTATTTCCCTCTCTTCCTCTCCCTTCTCTGAAGTCAATAAAAATATTTTAAAAAATAAAAATAATAAGCCCAACACATTACCTGAATATTCAGTTGTCTGACCCCAACAGAGTGAATGTTTATTAAGTGACCCACTTGGAAGTGTGCATTGTTCTGGGAGCAGTTATGAAGCTCCACAGCCTATTTCCAAATATTGGATTGATGGGGCTTCAAAATGAAGGGCTTGGGGAGGAAAAGGCTCGTGTACTGCCTGCAACTGTTAATGAGCAGCCAGATACGAGAAGCCCAACTCAGGGCGTCAGCAGCACCTCTCAAGGATGTGCCATGTATTGTCACAAAGACATTCTTGGAAAACTCTTCATTACCAACTAAGGAACTAGCAAAGGATTGACAAAGCCTTGAAATTGTCTTGTCAAAATACAAATCATAAGCTCTTCATTAAACACATCAGAATATGTTCTAACGAGGAGTTTTCAGCTCAGAGTGACTGTGCTGCCATTCTCTGTAGTTGAGACCATTCCGGGGAGAGTGGATTGCATGATGAAGGTGATTAAGGTAATCAGCCAGGGTGATTCAGACACTCAATCTAGCGGCTGCCCACGGACCTGCTGGTAATCACCAGAAGAGTGCACTTCCGAGAAGAATTTCTCTCTCCAAGTACTCTCGTGTTTGTTCAAGCTAAAACTAAGTTGAGAAAGAACTGTGCTTGAAAGTTTTCTTAGCTGTACAATCTATATATTTCATTAAAGTGTGTCCCTGACCAGTAGGCCCTGACTACAGGGGGTTATGCTTAGAGGGTCTGTATTCCTTTCTAATAAACTGCATCACACACAGTAAACCCTGGATATACTAGTATTGTTGTGACAAGACAATTTAAAAATCTCCAACTTTAATCAAGGTTATTGAAATATTATATTCCTATCATAAAGGCCATCATCTCATGATGTGACTTGAGGGTTGATGAAAGCTACCACTCCTTAAAAAAATACTTGCTTTATACTGAGTACTGTGCTGTTTGCTAGTTATATTAACCAAGTCCCTCCTGCCCAAAAATTTTAGTTCAAATATCCTCTATTCTTCCATCTATCCAGATATAGCTTCCATTTTTTTAAAAAAATTGTTTTTTAGAGCCAGAAGAAAGCTGAGAAATAATTTAGTCCAACCACTTCACAATATAGACCTGTGCTTTCCAATATTCCATTGTTTCATGGGTACTATTGCTAAGGATAAAAGCTAAAATATGTATTTCAGTTTAAAATTAGACTTGGTTCAAAGAAAAATACACTACAAGGGTTAATATGATATGACAAAATTGTGAAGATAATAAGTGAATGAGGAAGACTTCAGAAACTAAGAGTTAGATTTTAAAACTAAAATTAAAAAAAGAATGCGTAGAGCTTACAGAAGGCCATAACTAAAGATTATCAGAAAAAGTGACTAACAGGGATCGAAGGAAGAAAAGAAGGAAGGAAGGAAAGAGGGAAGGAAGGAAGGAAGGAAGGAAGGAAGGAAGGAAGGAAGGGAGGGAGGGAGGAAGAAGGAAGGAAGGAAACTGTAGGTCAAGGAAACTTCAGCAAGGCAGAGCAATGTACACAGGGGCATAGCCTAATAAGCTGAGAGAGCCATGGCAGTGTGAGTAGGGGGCAGAAAGACCCTATCTGGGCACATCTATACTCTGGGGAAATATAGACAAGGAGGATAAGCACAACTTTCCAGTTTGGGCAAAGTCAAGAGCCTCATGAAATCACCCCTCGCCCTCACGGTTGTTTATAGAGTTTTGATGTGTATAGTGAATTTCTGAGGTGAACAAATTTACAAAACTCTCAAAACTGTAATCTTTCTTGCTACTCTCAATGCCTGCAGTGGAAATTTTATTAGAGAAGATTTAAGTGGACTGGTAAGAGCAGTCACAATAAAAAGTTATTTAATCTCCCAAGTAAATTTTCAGATTTACTGATCCTTGGGCTAATCCGATAAAGCCTTCCAGTCTTGCCAAGTTGCATTTGGGGAGTTACAGGTGCTCCTGGGGCTAATCCAGTGATCTATCAAACAACCCCCAAGTGTTCATTACATGGTCATAGGAAATAGTAGAGGCTGTGACTCATGCATTTGACTTCACTTTCCAAATCTAACATTCCCTGGAGGATAATTCATACTTTTAGCCAGACTCAGGAAGTCCAAAGGGCTAAGGATCAGACGGACAGTGTATGCAGAGGGTAGAGCAGCGTCTTCACAGCAAACATGAGCACAAGTACAGAGGGAGAATGTCTTTCTTGAGAAACTGACAGACAAATGCCAACAGCACAGCTGGCCTCACAGAAGAAGTCGACACAGCTATTGTGAGCACATGAGAGGTGACCCTGGGAATTCTAGAAATAGGTGAATAGATTTTCAGGGTGGAGGAGTGGAAGAAAGCAAGGTGTGAGGTACCATGGTTTTGAAGATCAAAGTAACTGGCAAGCAAAATCTGGTTACAAATGCTAAGGCAACCTGACTCATCACTGCAGATCTGATCTTTCTCCGGTTGTTTGAGTTGCACTTGGCAAATATGTCCTCCCTTAATCTCACACAAACCCTGTGAGAGTAGTGTCCCCCTTGAGGCATCACTGCCATTTCCCATTGGAGAGTCCAGAGGAAGGGAGTTATTCAACTTGGTCCATTCCACAGAACCATGGGGATCTGAAGTCCACACCTGTCCACTGGACTACACGGCTACTTTAAGAAGATGAGCCAGAGCCTTTGGTTTTGGGGAGCAGCGGGTAGGTAACTTAGCAGAAACAGCAGATACTCACCCTGGAGGCATTCAGATTGCATTTTACCAAGGATTGGTTCTGCTTCCTATGTGAAGCATACCACGGCCCTGGGGGATTTAAGGGAACAAATTCACATAAATTTGTTGGTTAGGGAAGATCTGACAGTCTTAGGAGACAAGTTGCTAAACTGGGGAAGTCGTAGAGAAAATCCATAGGTTAGTCCCCAAATATAAATATGACTTCTTCATAAATGCCGGTTTTTCCTACATTAAGAAAGAAAGGAAGAAAGAAAGGAAGAAAGAAAGGAAGAAAGAAGGAAAGAAAGAAAGAAAGAAAGAAAGAAAGAAAGAAAGAAAGAAAGAAAGAAAGAAAGAAAGAAAGAAAGCAAGAAAGAAAGAAAACAGGCCCGGTTTAGAAATCATTCTACGTAATATG
>NW_006383018.1:4965657-4974152 GCF_000327345.1 Myotis davidii
AAGAAAGAAAGAAAGAAAGAAAGAAAGAAAGAAAGAAAGAAAGAAAGAAAGAAAGAAAGAAAGAACATGGGGCCATGCAGATGATTTTGCAGTTAGCAGGTAAAGAAAAGTCTGGGAATAAACAATAATACAATTTGAGCAAGGATGTATGGTGCACGATTGTCAGAATGAAGTTTCTCTGCTATAGCACTAAGTTTTTGCTTCTGCTTGTTGTCTAAAAAATGATGGATTATATTCACTATTCTCTAGTTGATTCCTTGATACAATGTTAGCATCTGCTCTGAGTCAGAAGTTAATATGGCATGGGCAGAAGGCCCAGCTTTGATCTGATTAAGGTAACTAAATTTATCTTTTTAGTTCCTGAGGATTAAATGGTCCTTTATTAACTCTTATTCTTTTAGCAAATATCTATTAAGTATATAGTTTGGGACAGGGTAATGTGGTGAATAAGACAGGCAGGTTTTCACCCCTACATTGAAGGAAGCAGCAAGTAATGCAGGAATTAATTATCAGGTATATTGTGGGGAAGTAACATCTTACCTGCTAAGTGAAGGTCAAGGGAGAACCAGCCGGTCCAAAACTGGGTACAATGCCTGAAGGAAGAGTGTACTTGCTGGAGTAGAAGGGACTATGAAAGCCTAGAAGTGAAAGAGAGCACTTGGGCAAAGTAAAGATACTGAAAGAAGTTCACCATGGACAAGAGAAGAAGCCAGGAAGACCAGGAAAGTAAACTTATCCTAATGGTAACATGGGGATCATTGGAGAGTTCTAATCTAGGAAGCGACATTGTTGTCAGTGGGGTATTCTCTATGTCCCCACCTATTGCTGGTGGAAGCGGAGCTCTCGGGATGCTGTGGGGGAACAAGAATTTTCTAAGTTCCTCGTGGTGGATGAGGGGTCATGGAAAGTTTTATTTCTGTGGAATTAAACCCCTGTGTTTCCAAGGTCCCATCCCTCTCTGTTCCACCATGGGAAAAGTCCCATGTTATCATCAACAGGGCTATCATCAAAGCCATTGCCCAGAGTTTCCCCTCCATATTTGCAGTCCAGTCCAGCACGTGGTTAGGTTAGCTTGTTTTCCCAACTGCAGTCCATTGTGTGTGGGGTCCCCATGGACATGGGCCAGTGTGGGTCACAGAAAAAAAACAAGAGGAATGAGAGAGAGAATTTCTTTGAGGAATATGTACCTGGTATTCCCAAATTTTTGCACGCTTGCATTGGGGTCCACCCTCCTAGTTAATGATCTTTGTTCCCAGGTTATACTGACAGGAAAGCACTTACTGATGTAACCCCAAAGTCACTGTGCCTGCTTCCATTCCTCTTCCCCCAGTGATTTGCAGGGAATGCACTGGAGGTTCCCTGTGGAGCATGCTGTTGCAGCTTCCTGATGAAGCTGCCCAGATGACCATGCTCATAATGTCTGACCTCCTCTTTGCTCCTTTCCTATTATAATATTAGCTAGCTAGTTACAATGGTAAAAACATGATTCGATTTTCCTTTTATAAGATCATTCTAGTAGCTGTTTAAACCATGACTTGTGGCACAACTAGTCTAAATGCACAGAAACCAAGTAGAAATCTGTTGGCATGGTGACAGAGATGGGGACACACAGTAGCCATGGAAAAGGAGAGAGCATCATATCGGGGAGAGTCAAGACTACCATTCTGCTTGTTGTCAATGGGTACAATGAGGATGTGTGGTAGCACCAACGTGCCCCATTGCTGAAGATCAGTGAGCCCCTGATAGATTCCCCAAGCGCTGGAATGTAATATAATTTCCCATTATATTTGGATGGGAACTCCTTGACCTTTAGCACATGCCCAAGAGATTGTCCGTGGCCACTGTGGCACAGCAGGTCTGGCAAGTCTTCAACCCCCACCCGTGTACTTTTCTTAGACAACGTTTGGAACCAGGAAATGTTGTGTTGGGGCTAATAGGGGATACGTCTCAGCCCTAGTCCTCCCTTTATCTGGAAGTTCTGTCACCTTGGTCCTAAATTGCTTTTTCTTTCTGTCCAACAGTACAGTGGCAGGCAGCAAGTCTACCGGCTACGACAATATCCACTGGGAAACAAAATGTACGTGGAGTGCAGTCCCCTTCTATTGGCTTAGTGGGGAGGGTGGGGTTCTTTGGTAGGCTCATTTTCTGCAAAAAGTGGTTTGGTTCCAGCAACTATTGTTTCCCTGCATTTATAATTCTAACTACCTAGTACCTTTCCCCCTACAGATTTGGGACTTGCTACCACTCAGAGAGAAAACACACCTTAACATCCTGCTAAAGGAGAGCAGAATTTGCCACTGAAAATATACCTTTGGGGCAAAGAATTGTTTTAATCTGGTGTTGGGTTTTTTTTTTACACAACAAATACATTTTTAATATTTTGAGGAACCTCCATGTGATTTTCCAGTGTCTGCACCAATTTGCATTCCCACCAACAGTGCACAAGGGTTCCCATTTCTCCACATTCTCAACAGCACTTGCTGTTTATTGATGTATTCATGATAACCATGTTGACAGGCCTGAGGTGATACCTCATAATAGTTTTAATTTGCATCTCTCTGATGATTAGTGACCTTGAGCATTTTTTCATGTGTCTATTGGCCATCTGTATGTCCTCTTTGAAGAGTGTCTAATCAGATCCTTTGCCCCTTTTTTAGTCAGATCATTGTGTGTGTGTGTTCTTTGTTTTGTTTGTTTTGGTGTTGAGTTGTATGAGTTCTGTATAAATTTTTGATATTAACCCCTTATCAGATGTATCATGACAAACATGTTCGCTCATTCAGTAGGTTGTTCAAGGGATGTAAAGTACAGCATAGGAAATATAGGCAATAATATTATTATAACTATGTATGATGGAAGATGGGTACTAGAAATATCAGGGGGAACACTTTTTAAAATAGGTGATTGTCTCACCATATGTTGCACACCTGAAACTAGTACAAAATAATATTGAATGTAAACTGTAATTTAAAAATTTTTAATAAAATAAAAAAGAAGCTATGAAAATTTAGCCAAAATTACCCTTTGGTAAGAAACATTTACATTTATGAGGGAAATATCCATTTGTGAGACCATCTCTCTTTCTATAAGAGGAAAAAGACTAAAAGTCTAGAAACATCAATGGAGAAGGCAAGGACTTAAATCTGCATAACAGCTGTACTCTTGTTTACTGTGCTTTTCCTGGTAAAGTTCCATACCCAGCCCCCACGCCCAACATCATATTTTGTCTTTAGCGGGAGATGGTATTTAGGTGGTGGCTTGGGCCATTTTGGAAAGTTACTCAGTTTTTCTCAGTATCTCCCATGTGCACAGGAGGTGTACATGTTATTAAATTTCTGTTTGCTTTTCTCCTGATAATCTGTCTTTTATTACAGGGGTGTCTCAGCCAATAACTTAGAAGGATAGAGGGGAAATTATGTTTCCTTCCCTATAACTGCTCAAACCTCTTTCTACAGTAACCCAAACATTTTATTCTAAAGGAATATGATAAAATAAAGTTTTAGTAGGGCATTTTTCAAATGGCATGATGGATATTCTTAAGTATTGAAATGCTTATATTTTCAAGTATATGCCTACTTACTTGGTAGGGAGTGACTACTATAAGTACTTTTTACAGATTCATTTATCTACATATACATAGATTGCCTATTGAAAGAATTTATCTCGGTACAATTTTTAATGGCATTTAGAGTAGGATCTGGCAGAAAAAAAAATTATTTGGGTGGCCATCTCAGCCTCCAAATCACCAATCACATTTTTTAAAAATTAAGAGTTGATTGATAGACCAAGTAAGCCTGTTGAAAAATAAAATTTTAAGCAATATTTGAATCCATTTAACTTTAAGTTCCAAAATTTTCCACCAGCATTATTTCACTTGGTATTTCACTCAAGTGGACACTGAGTTCTTAAAACAATTAAGGCTGATGCAGCAGGCTGTCTTTCTGAGGTCACCATCCTTACGTGGCTGATTAGATTCCACTCCTGAGAACGGATACTAAACGCATTTCCAATGACAGCAATTGCTTTAAACTCCTTAAAGCCTTCAAAGTAGAGAATGTTTAATTTAGAGCTCCTAGTTAAAATAATTAGCAATTAAGACTCCAGGAAATTACATTTAAATCACTTCTGTAGAATCCTCCAGAAGTTCCTATAGGATGAAAGAATAGATTGCTTTTTGTTAAAGTTTTTGAACCACTTTTCTGCTTGCTACTGTGTTCATTTAAATCTAATGTAAGCCTAATATAACTCTAACAGGACAGTAGGTGCAGGTTGCTGAGTTGTGGAGAAGCCCATTTGCTGGGGTATTCCCTTAGGCAGTTTTACTACTGGTTCCTCTTCAAATTCACCCTCAGATAAGAATACCACCCCCATCACAGATGCAAAGATTTCCAAACACCTTTCCTCATTACATAACAAAACAAACAAATCTAAATGTCTTCTGCCTCCAAGAAACAGTTCCTCATTGGCTAGAATGGAGAGATGATTCTGGGAGCTGCCCTCATGAACTGAGACAATGTTTGTCCTTGGTTCTGCTCCATCCTCCTCTCTCCATCCATCCCCCTATTCTGGATTCTCTATGTCCAAACACACAGTGCCTCAGGCAGCCTTTCCACGGGCAAGGATCCCCTTGAAGGCCATGTTTTCCGTTATTTAGCCCTTTCCTAGCTCACCTTTTAATCAAAGCCACCTGCCCCATGGCCCAGAATCTTCCAGGGAATCAGCAATGTGGCATGCTTATTTTAAAATCCATTGCTACTTAGGCATTCATGAACAACAATGGCATATCTTTCTCAGAAAACATTTGCTTTTAAATTTCAACCTTCAATAAATTACTCCAAACCGGTATCACTGGCAAAGACTTAGGAAGAGGTACTGTGAATATAAGAGGAGCTCTTTGCTCCTCTTCAATTCACATATTCCAGTCATTGCTTATTTTTATGACTGACTTCACTCACAGATTTCATAACATTACAAAACCTGAGAGCTGGAAAGGATTTAGAGATAAGTCAACATTTCCATTTTAAAGGTTAAAAAAACAACCTCCAACCGGGTCCCCCTTTCCCCCCTAAAAAAAAAAAAAAAAAAAAAAAAAAAAAAAAAAAAAACAAAAAAAAAAACCAAAAGCCTGCTGCCTACAGCACAGAAAAGTTCAGAAAACAGTCCCATGCATATTGGACAGAGAGAGAAGCCAGGATGCCTGCCACCAGTCCTGACAATTGTCCCCTTATCTTGCAGACTCTGTTAATGAGCTTTCCAGAAAAATATATGCACACTACAAATAGTGTGATTCACTATTGGGCAAAGTGAGATGGAGATGGAGAGATATTATATAAGCGTCTCCAAACGGCATATTCAGACTTTAAAATAATAATTAATATTAGAATATACTTCCAAACTGGGGAAATTGAGATGCTATTGTTTTGGTAACAAAAACTCCAAGTAGTAAATTATAACAAAATACTGGCAGGTAACAATTCCATCCAGTTCTCCAAGACTGATGATGTTGGAGAATGAAGGCATATCAAAACCTCCACAGGAAGAATGAGGCTCTTAGCTTTATCTGAAATATATTTTTAAAAAATTGGCCCTGGTTGGTTTGGCTCAGCAGATGAAACATCGGCCTATGGACTGTAGGGTCCCAGGTTCGATTGCAGTCAGGGGCACATGCCCGGGTTGTGGGCTTAATCTCCAGGAGGGGGCGTGCAGGAGGCAGCCGATCAATGATTCTTATCATTGATGCTTCTGTCTCTCTCTCTCCCTTTCCCTTCCTCTCTGAAATCAATAAAAATATATATATATTTTAAAAAGAGTGATCCTCTTTTAAATATAAACATTTTAACTACTTTTAAAGTTTTTGGTTCCAATAATGCAATATTTCAAACAAATAGAAAAGTACATAAAAAGTATAATCATCACATATTACTCACCATATTCAAAACATTGTTTTATCATATTTGCTTAATATGTCTCTTCGTTGCTTAAAATATTTTTAAGAAATAAAATATAGAGGCATAGATAAAGCTCTAGTAGAAATGTACCTTCCTGTTCCCCTCTTCTCCCAGTGACAAGTACCCTGATCAAGTATGTATATATCTTTGTCTTTTAATTTCTTCTGTTTTACCACATATGTATACTTGCATAAATAGTGCATGCTATTGGTTGATGTGTTTTTAAAGTTTATATAAGTGATACTACTATTGCATGTATTTTTTTACAACTTATTTTTCATTCTACGCATGAAATTGTTTTCTTATTGATATATGTAGTTTATTCATTTTAACTGCTGTACAATATTCGTTGTATAAATAAAGTGAGCTTATCTCTCCAGTCTTCTACTAAAGGACAGTTATATTGTTTTTATTTTTTTCATTTTTGTAAACAGAGCTGCAGTGAATGACCTTTGGTACACATGTGTGAGAGTTTCTCTAAGATGTATAACTAGAAATAAAATGTTAGGATACATGCATTTCCATAAATAGTAATAATGAAATATTATTTTCCAGAATGCTTAGGCCCATGTGTCCTCCTGTTCCTGTTACCCGAGTTCTGTTCCCTACATCCTTACCAACATTTAGTAATATCAGATTTGTCTTTCTTATCTCTTGGGGGTAAAGTGGTATCTCACGTTATTTTCATTTGTATTACCTATGCATCAAGGAAATCGGGTACATTTCCATGTATGTATAAAACACTTCAGTTTCTCCTGTTGTGAACTGCTTTTTCATATCCTTTTCCCATTTTCTAATGGGTTGTTTTCTTTTTCGCATTGATTTATAGAATTCTTTATGTACTCTGAATACTATTTCTTTGTCATTTGTATAGATGCAAATTTTTTTTTCCAGTGTAAATAGCTTCTTTGCTATTTATGGTATATTTTGTTATGTACAAGTTTTTTGATTGTTTTACATTTATCTTTATTGTTGAAAGTATTACAGATATCCCTTCCCCGCACCCATTGACCCCCTCCACCTTGCACCCGCCCTCCCCCAAGCCTTCACCACACTATTGTCTGTGTCCATGGGTTATTCATATATGCATATAAGTTCATTGTTTAATCTCTCCCCATTCTCTCACCCCCACCTCCCTTCTGTGACTTGTCAGTCTGTTCCACACTGCTATGTCTCTGGATCTATTTTGTTCATCCTTTTATTTTAATTTAATGAAGTCAAATTTATTACTATTTTATTTTGCAATTTGTATTTTTTGCTTAAGAAATATCTCTTACCAGATATTGTAAAATATTATTTTCCTATATGCTTTCTTGAAATTTTTACAGGTTTGCTGCTTATAGTGTTTAATCCATCTGTAGTATCTTTTTGTGCATGGTATGAAATAGGAGTCTGGCATCCTTTTCTCTATGGAGAGCTAGTTATTAGCACTGTTTACTGACCAGCCCAACTTTCCCCCCTGGATTTGCAAAGCCATTCTACATAGAGTTCCCACAGAAAGATGAGCTTGTTTCTAGGCACTCAATTATCTTCCATTGAACTATTTGTCTCTCCTCATGTCAATAAAATAGCTTCATTTAATATAATTATATGGTAAATTTTACTCTTGGTGGAGTCTCTTCTTTTTCCTCTCCTACTGTACCTCATTCCTTATCTCTTTCTATTAAATTATTTTAGGTCATTCTTAGTGGGTTTTACTTTTGTAGGACATTTGGGATCATTTTATAAAGTCCTATAAAGCTTAATTTACTTTATTATTTAGAGAACTAGAAGCTCATTGCACAAAATTCATGCACTGGGGGAGGGGTATCCCTCAACCCAGGCCTAAGCCAGCAGGTGGACATCCCTCTCGCAGTCTGGGAGCCCTTGCTCCTTACCACCTGCCTGCTCCTTTTTTTTCCACGTAGACAATCATATCAAGAATAATGATTCTTTTTCTTTTTCTTTCTGATCTTTTCACACTTAGAAGTGTTTAACTGATTAATTTGTCTTAGTGACTGGCTAAAATCTCCAGTACAATATTAAAACGAAGTAGTGATAGCAAGCATCATTTTCAAGAGATTTAAATGCAGCTTTTAATGTTTCCCCATTAAGTATAATAGTTTCTATAAGTCTATGTCAGATTGCCTTATTTTTTCACCCTGAATGGATACTAAATTTATCACATAGTATTTCTGATCTGTTAATTATATTTTTTTAACTTCAGTTTGTTCATATGATGTGTTTTTTACACCTTACTTTTTATTTTATTTTATTTTTTTAAGATTTTTATTTTTATTTTTTATTATTTTTTATAATTAAGGTATTACAAATGTGTCCTCATCCCCTCCATTAACCCCCAAACCGCCCCCCCACACACACACACACACTCATCTGGGTATGTTTTTGACTAGTAATTCTTCAACAGTTACAAAGCTGTTCATATTTTGTGTAGTCATTTTGGTAAATTTGTAACTTTTCCTAAAATTTTATTGTTTTGATTAACTCTTTCAAATTTATCACAATATATTGTTTGAATACACACACACACACACACATACACACACA
>NW_006383018.1:4974306-4980565 GCF_000327345.1 Myotis davidii
AAGTCATGCACTGGGGGAGGGGTATCCCTCAACCCAGGCCTAAGCCAGCAGGTGGACATCCCTCTCGCAGTCTGGGAGCCCTTGCTCCTTACCACCTGCCTGCTCCTTTTTTTTCCACGTAGACAATCATATCAAGAATAATGATTCTTTTTCTTTTTCTTTCTGATCTTTTCACACTTAGAAGTGTTTAACTGATTAATTTGTCTTAGTGACTGGCTAAAATCTCCAGTACAATATTAAAATGAAGTAGTGATAGCAAGCATCATTTTCAAGAGATTTAAATGCAGCTTTTAATGTTTCCCCATTAAGTATAATAGTTTCTATAAGTCTATGTCAGATTGCCTTATTTTTTCACCCTGAATGGATACTAAATTTATCACATAGTATTTCTGATCTGTTAATTATATTTTTTTAACTTCAGTTTGTTCATATGATGAGTAAAATTAATGGATTTGTCTAATGTTGGTATTTCTAAAATGAGCTCTATTTGGCCACTCTGTGTATTTTAGTACATGGTTGGATTTGTTTTTCATATATTTTAGTTATGATTTTGCATCTTTTCATAACTGCATTTGTGAGCAGTGACACTGCTGTTCTGACAAGTTTGGGTTTATAGCATTCACTGTCTTTAAGGAATGGAGCATTTTCTCTCTTCTGCTCTCTGGAAGAATTTGCATTAAAAAAACAACTGTATCTTTATTAAATGTGTAGAACTTGCCTTTTAAACCCCTGTGTCTGATTAATTTTATCTGGGTATGTTTTTTTTTTGTTTTTTGGTTTTGTTTTTTTATCAGAAAAAGTTAAATTTATTTTATTTTATTTTTTAATTAATTTATTTTTTATTTTTATTAACATGGTTTCTAGTAAGAAGTTGGCTATGATTCTTATGCTTGTTCCTCTGTAAATGAAGAATTTGTTTTCTTTCAAGATTTTCTTTATCTTTAGTTTTTGCAGTTTGAGTATATGGCTAGGTGGAGACATTTTAGTTTCTATCCTGCTTGGTTTATGTACTCTTCATCTGTGGTTCATTTTGGTAGTAACTTTTCCTAAAATTTTATTGTTTTGATTAACTCTTTCAAATTTATCACAATATATTGTTTGAATACACACACACACACACACATACACACACACAATTTCAATAAATCCTGGAAGGCTAAGAAAACAAAACTCCATGGACTCTTAAATGCCTCTACTTACTTTATTTACTCACAAAAATTAATAACTTATAAATGATCATTTATAAGTATGAATATAATAAGGAGGAAATTAAGGAAAGAAAAACATTGATTTCAGCAACATCAGTTGAATCATCTTTTAAAGGTGAATTCCAAGCATGCAAATTTATTTCAAATCTTCCCTGAGGATTTCGAGCCAAGCAGCTGCCTGGTACTTCTGAGCCTCTCACACAGCTCAGGCACAGGAGCTCCTAATGCTGGCAGAGCTCCTGTGTCACCAGGATCCGCAGAGCGTGGCAAGCCAGATGAAAGAGGAAGTTTGCAATTAATTAAAAATAAATGAAAACAAAAATCTTCCCCCAGTGGCTTGCTTCTCATCTTGGTTGTAATCCACAGTCAACATGGGGAGGCCACGTGGGGCATTTACCAAATGGAAAAGGTAGAGGACTGTGTCGAAGAGACCACAGACTGCCGCTCTGGACCACACTAATAATTCCTTTAAATCCTCTCATTCCCCCTCGCCGGGAGTCGCAGCCGCATTTTAAATCTGACTGACCCGTATAAATTACCTTTCTACTCATCCGGCTGTGAAATTAACAGTGGAGGAAGGCAGGTCCTGTCAAGCTTGCTGTGCTGAGCTAGTGGAGGGCTCAGAATGCCGGGAGTGGGGACAGGAGACAGGCGCTGTGGGAGGACAGGAGTCTCCGCACAGTGGGCTCTGACACAGCCCCTGCTGTCCGGGGGGGCCTGGTACCAGCTGGGGGAGGGGCTGTCCTGAGAAGGGACAAGTTGTGTGACACCATCTGTTGCACTGATGTTCAAAGTGTCCTGAGCCTGGGGGCCCACTACAAAGGTGGCTGGGACAGACACCACACCCCTCAAACAAGTTCAACCATTGGAATTCAAGAGATAAATCTAGAGCTACTTTCCATTATTACCGTTACCTAAAGTCACTAGTGTCCTAGAATAGGACATTTAAACTTTTTTAGTCTTGGTTTCCTAACTTTTAAAGTAATGTTACTATTAGAAGTCAATAAAAATAGTAAAATACAAAAGAGGTCAAGTCATAATGAAGCTACATCAGTAAATCACTAAAGCATCATATCATTTTGCGTTCTTTGAAGATGTGGTGGGGAAGAAGTAGAACGAAACTCTTACTCCTAACCCCCCATGATTTCTTCCACAGCCTCAACAGTCTCCACAGTGACTGCCAATAATTTATTTTCTTTATCCTTTCATTATATGTGAACAGCTAGCCTGGCTTTCAGAAGACTTTGGGTTTATCTTTTGGACTAAAGCAGAACAAGACCAGTCTTACCAAATTCTTACATACTAAGAAATGAGAAATAGCAAAGGAACTCACCTTGCCAGCTCTCCATAATGGGCTCATGCCTGCGCATGCCTGTGTGCACACACCAATGCAAACAGAAATCGAGACCAATACACATGTAGAAGCACCTGTGCACTCTTTGGACTGTATTCTGTGTGAGTCGGTCAATGCCAGCATGCAAGTGAACAGGTAAGAATAGTTTTGGTTGCATTGCATGCCAGTATTCCAGAGAAGTACAAGCAAGACTGTTAGTTAGCATCTGCTGGTAAGCATTTCATTAATATTATTGGTATAAAGAATTATGTTGATGGCCCTACATTTGTTATCTCATGTTTTCCTTAAAACGATTTGGGACAGATTTTATTAACCCTCTTTCATAGATGAGACACTTTGGCTCAGAGTTGTCATGTTATATCAAAGATCACAACTCATATGACAGAATTGGAATTTGAACCACAGTGTGACTCTAAAACGTCACTAAGTCTTTCAACTTTGTAGTCCTTTGAAACTCAGAAAGAAGAGAAAGACTGACATTGAAACAATAATAATCATAATAATCAGATGTCACATTTCCTCCCCTCTTCTTTTTTGTCAAATCCCCTACTTCTAAAAGGGTGGGGGGGACCCAAGAACATTCTAGAATGACTTGTTCTGCTCAGACTATTAAAACTGAAAACACTTAGAGATCATCGCCCATATTCCTCTTTCAGGTGGCTGAAACCTGAGGCTTAAAGAACTCCTTGCAAATGGTCTCCATCTTTAATGCAGAACCGGGACTAGAAATAGGCAATGGAAATCCCCAGACCTCTGCTCTCAATTTTACTCCAAAAATAGACAAAAGAAAGCATTTTCAGCATCAACAAACTGCATTCTTCATCTTTCACCTGTCTTAATGGTTCTCAGTCCAGAAAACCCTTGACAATTTGGGGAAATGGCAGTTTTCTTTCTTTACAGACCCAACACTTGAATTTACAGCTAGTTCTTTCCTCCACTACAAAGGAGAAAATCAAGGCGATTACATGAAAAGGCATTCTGTCACTTTTCTTCAAAGAGAGAAGGCTATATTTTGACATCAATGTATTTTCTTTTCATCATTAGCATTCTGACAAGGAAAGCTTTGAATGAGGTCAGTGATATTAATTTTACTCAATTTGTCTTCACAAGCAAGTCGGTCTGCAGTGTTTCTATTTTGGTAATTTGAGTTTTAGTAGTTAAGTTGTTCTCTGATGTTCTGTATTCCATGAAATTAAAAACTAAAGGGAATACATTTGGGACATGAAGACGTCTCCAACGAAGAAATGTATAATCTTCAAGCTAGAGAGAACTTGATTTACAGGAAAGTTAAACAACAATAACAACAACAAAAAGTAAAATACATAGGGATGACTGGAGAAACTCTTCCTGTGCAGCTGCATATAAATAAATAGGCAAACATTCATATTAGAAATTTAACCCTGTTTTGAAAATATAACTGAAATTGATCCACCTTTATTAGAGTTTCTAACTAAAGTTTAAAAAAACGAATTTAAAAAATAATTTTCTGGGCCATTTTCTTGCAGTTCCAAATCCATCCTTCTTTTACTCTGTTTTGGGAAACCGGTTAAGAGTCTGCAAAATGTATTTCTTATTTTCCAGTTAGCTTCCTGTTAGGTTCTGCAGATAGGAGGCGCTGGAGACAGCCTGAAAGACTACAGAAGGGGAGATGGTTTTTCCTCTTCCTTTTGGTCCAGCCTCTGGCTTTCTTAGACCTCTGAGAACTATGGTCATCACCTCTCTGCAGGGAAAAGGCCACAATGCATACATGTCCTCAACTCAAGTGCTGAGGCGAGCTTAATAGAGGCCCTCCTCCAAGCTGCCGAGGTATCAGCACAGGTGGGCACCATCTTTCTCCCAGTTATCTGACTGGCAGGATCACAGGGCTCCTTCTTGAGCTACTATGGTGTGTCCGCAGCCTAGTACCATTCCTCAATTCACAAGCTCTTCCTTCAGCTCCTGAGAAAACAGAGCAGTCCAGGCAGCACCCCCTTCTCAATTCTAATTCTGTAAGACCCCTCCCCCAAACACTACATTTCCCTAGATGTCCCTAAGCCTAGAGTGACAGCTGCATCCTGCCCTCTTTACCTCTGTGTATTTGTTTTTTCACTTTTTTCTTTTTAGTCCTCCAACTCCTGTTGAACCAGTTCTCTATATTAAACCATCTTGTGAAATACTCTAGTATGCTTTTGGTTTTCCTGACTATACCTTTACATAGAGGTAGAAATGAGAAAATGTGTGGAGAAATAGCTGGACTTGGTAGCCTAAAGTAGCTGGAATAAGGAACACTAAAGCCTAAAGCTCATAACTATTATTTTGGAAAACATAAGAAAATGAGAGAAAAGATCTATCATTTACTTTATTTGAATTTTTTATTTAATTTACTTAATTTAAATTTTTATTAAAGTAGCGTTGACATACAATAGCATATTATTTTCAGGTATACTACATCGTGATTTGACATTTATATTCCTGACTGTGTGATCAGCTAGTAAGCCTAGTACTCATCTGTCACTGTGCAGAGTTATGACTTTATTGACTATATGCCTTATGCTGTACACGACATCTCTATGGCTTATGTATTTTGTAACTGGAAGTTTGTACCTCTTATTCCCCTTCACCTTTTTCACCCAGCCTCCCACATCCCTCCCCTCTGGCAGCTAATCTGTTCTCTGAATCTATGAGTTTGTTTCTATTTGTTTATTGTTTGTTTGTTCACTTGTTTTGTTTTTTAGATTCCACATTTAAGTAAAATCATCTGGTATCTGTCCTTTTCTGTCTGATTTATTTCACTTAGCATAATACCCTCCAGGTCACAAACAGTGAGATTTCATTATTTTTTTATTGCTGAATAATATATATATATTGCCTCCTGTCAGCTATATCAAAGGCAATGTGAAAAGTAAGGTGATATTTTTAATAACTAAATAATGTGAAGTTGAGGCACCCATTTTTTCTTCTCAAGTCACTCCATTACAGTTGAATTCCATGGGTGTGTGAGGGGTAGGGGTGGGGGGGAAGGGAGGTGAACTAGCTAATGTGACATAAAAGACTGGAAACTAGAAGCACGACTCAAAAAATAAGGTCTTCTAATTTTCTAATCTAACACTGCCCTGAGGGTTCCTTGTGTTGATGTAAACTTATCATCAGCAATGTCCAAGGGTAGCTAAGGAGACTCAATTTCTGATCAAGTTTATAAAAGTACAAAAAATAAAAATGAAAACTCCCAGACCTTAGAATTTCCAGATGTTTCTGTAGGCTGCCCCTTTTCTTTCCTCTCATTCCAATCTTTTCTCCCCAAATCCATGCATTTACACTATATTCCAGTGTCCTGATTCTAAATTTTTAAGTTTTATGGTGCAAGTCTGGTTGATCTCTTAGAAAAGAAGATCCTGATAGTATTCCAGCCATAAGAAATACCCAGGTAACAATAACTCTCTGAAGCAAAAATAATTAGTTATAAAATACCCAATAATATGCATGTGCAGTGTTTTAAAGCCTATTTGAAGTTCAATTGTTTGTCTCTCAGTAAGCTTCCTGAATGTAGGTAATGCACATGGACATAATGGAAAAGAAGAAATTAATATAGCTCACCTTCTTTTCATTCCTTCTTTCTCTCGTCCTTTTACAGTTTTCTCTAAGTGCTCTAATTCCATAAAAGCAATTCAGAATATATGTCCATATATGTAGGATTTGAATTCGATTTTGAGAAAAATTC
>NW_006383018.1:4980580-4984595 GCF_000327345.1 Myotis davidii
GCTGTCTAAACCTGTTGAGAAGTTTCCATTTCTGCAGTCAGAAACCTTCGAAAAGAAAACCAGATGCCAGGCAAGAGCCCTAAACTTTAACTCACACCCCAGAGCCTAAGGATAAAGTTCTGTGATATTTTATCCATACGCTCTACCCAATAAATATTTACAAATGCAAATATGACAAGACCTATGCAAAGAACCAGTGTTATAATGTCATCTCTGAACAGCTGTTTCTTAACATATTACATGTTACAAAGAGGTCTCACAGCTTGTTTGCATCCTTTAGAAAACAGATTCTTCTACATCTCTGTAATTACAATTACATGTGATGACTTTTTGCAGTTTAATTACATTGAATTTTGTTTTAACAGGTATGAATACATGAGTCTGACTTTCCCTTAAGCTTTCTCAGAGTGCAAAATTCTGGGTTTGGAGACCTGCAGTCAAGAAGTCAGGTCTGCCTACTAAAATGGGAGCATAGCTAAATGCAAAATGAGGGAATTTAATCAGCACCTTCACAAATTTGTAAAGAAAATGAGTTGCTAGTTACATTTCTTCATTTAAATAAAATGGAGTCTTGAGTGATTAGCTTATGAATTCAAAATCAACCTAAAATTGACCTTCGGGGGGCAATTATGGCTTTCTCTGAAAGTTTTTTGCCAACACATTAGGCTACTCTGGTCACTTTGGAGACCCACATGTCTATGGACCTAGAGCTAGTATCACACCAGGATGAATGCCAAAAGCAATCACCTATATATAAAAGGCTAATATGCTAAGTGTCTCTCTGCCTGTCCTACCAGTCGCTATGACATGCACTGCCTACCAGGGGACAGATGCTCAATGTAGAAGCTGCCAAGCTGCAGTGACTTGGCAGCTGCGGTTCTCAGGTGATGCACCCCGAAACCAAAGAGCAGGGAGCCCGATTCCTTGCGGGGCTGTTCAATTCCACCTTCAGCCATGGGTTATGTTGTTGCTGGGGCACTGTTGGCCCTGAAACTGATTTACTGCACACTTGCATTTGCATTCCACACCCTGTATGACAGCAACTTTGCAGAGTGTCCTCTTGCACTCCAGGACCCCTCAGGGGATGTTGGAGAGCCGGTTTTGGCCCGATCCTTGCAGGCCAGGCTGAGGGACCCCACCTGCCAGAGGGATCCTGCTCACTCGCAGATGCTGGGGAGGGATCGCAGGAGGTTGGCTCCAGGGCATGTCCAGCCCTCCTCGCCCGGCCACTTTATAATTAATTTCCTTTCCATATGCATGAATCTGTGCACCGTGTCACTAGTTGGAGTAATAATTTGATAGAGATGTGGCAAAAACTATTTTGTGGATAAGCTTATTATCTCTAATGAAATTATAATCAACTGTATTATCCCATTCTCACAATAATGCTGAACTGAGTTTCAGAATGATTGATTCATCTTCCAAATATTCTACCTCTAGCAAGGGGTAAGGTTAAGATGTGGACTCAAATCTGACTGCCAATGTTTGGTTCTTTCTATGATTTCACCACATTCAAAGACAGTGGAACAGCATCCTAAACTTTGATTCTGTGGGATGGAATGAACTTTTTAATCTTCACTTTTGTGAATCTTTCTTATTCTTTAAGGCTCAGCTCCAGTTCTACCTCTCTCAATAAATCTTAATTATATTCAATCGAAGACTGTACTTTCAGGGATCATTTCTATAGTTTGTTAATTATACTCAATCAGTGTTCTCTTCATTCTCTGAAGTCTGTGACAAATATTGCTTGCCTGGGTTGGCAATTACCTTGTCACAGGCACATTGTCACCTCCCCAACTAGGTATTACATTTTTTTATAGTTTCTAAAATGCCTAACACAGTGATAAAGACATAGTTAAAAACTCAAAAATGCTTACTTTTTGGATAATCAATTGGTTAAAGATTTTATACCAAAATCATTTACCTACTCTTTCCACATTTCAGTCCTTTTTTAAAGGGAGAGAATACAGATTTTTTATTTTATTTTACTATTTTGGCATTCTAATTAAGCAGCTAGTCTTGCCTTGCCAGTGTAGATCTAGTCCAAGGATGATATTAAAAATATTTAAAATTATTACGTTGGGATACTGACCAATCAGTATGGAGAAGAGTACTAGAGGCCACCTATTGTGTTGTGCATTAACCCTTTAGTTGATGCATTGGTGACAAGGCCCAGGGATGTAAGAAGGCCATAATGACCAGAATGATATGTTTGGGGGCTTAGGGTAAGGTCTCTCTACCAACAGGAAATAATTTCCATAGTTTTCAATAGTTTAACAACAGCTATGGCCAGAATTATACAAATAATTACCAGCCTGGGCCTGGTCCCAAAATCTTAAAAATCAGCTATTGCCAAAAGGGAAAATAAGGAGCCACCAGGCAAGGTCTATAGAGATTGAATCCCCACTCTTTTATGTGGAGGCTTTTAAAAAAGAAATATAAGAATTCCCCATAGTTTCTTTAAGCTCTGCATAGTCAGAATTTGCATGTACTTAGAATTATTTGAACAAAAAACTAGCAGGACATTATGTTTCCAAAGTAATTTATTCCAGGATTACCTAATAGCACTTCATTTTTGAATATTAATATTTGTCATTTCCTATGCTTTCACTGACCTTGCTAACATTATTATGAATTATTCTTATCTATTTGTACTCTGCCTAGTTCCAGGAAAAAATGCTTAACAAAATTCAAAAAAATAAAAGTACAGGAAGAAAAGATAGAATTAGGAGTGATGTTTATATTCAAAGTACTTGCTGTTAAGTGTGATACATTTGCAAAAAGTGAGCTATGAATTTGGATTCTAATCTTTCTGGCAGATAAAATGCAGAGGGAAACATCAGTTATAAAGTACACAGAATCCATTGAGATAAAAACAAACCAATTGCTCAGAGAAATGCACTGATCCATTCTCCTGAGGCTGCTATCAATCATGAAGGTGTTTGTTTAAAATGGAATTCTTTTACACAGCTGGGGTTTTATTCAATACAAAAGTTGATGTAGAAAGCTAATAAACAAAAATACTTACTTTTTCAGATTTTCTACTTAAACTGAACTTAGTTTTTTTCTTAGGCCCCTCTTCTCCCAACAAAATTCTAAAAGTGATGCAAACTCTTACTGGTAAATTAGCCATCCTTACAATTTTGAATAGTGGACTCAGTAGTCTGAACAAAATGATTGTATTAGAAGTGTTTGTTCTCCTTGAATTGTTAAAACATGAATAACATAAACACGGATTTATATAACATGTTTTGGACCCCTGGATCACCGCAAAGAAAACAGTAGTCAATATGACAAGAACAAGTTCAGACCTTATGAACATGGTGCAACATTGCCAACCTCAGACCTGGAATCCCATTTTGAGCAATTACTAGTAGGCCTGTTTACTTTGAAATTCAAATGATATAGCTCTTAATTCTAAACAACTCTACTATGAGAGAGAGGCTTTGATAATATACATTTGGGATTATGTCCCTTTGTATTTTTGGAGAAGAGACTGTTCTAGAACTTTTTATGATAGACTAGGCAGTGGTTCTCAACCTTATGGCCCTTTAAATACAGTTCCTCATGTTGTGACCCAACCATAAAAGTATTTTTGTTGCTACTTCATAACTGTAATGTTGCTAATGTTATGAATCATAATGTAAAAATCTGATATGCAGGATGGTCGCCTAAGGGCGACCCCTGTGAAAGGGTCGTTAGACAGCCAAAAGGGTCGCGACCCACAGGTTGAGAACCGCTGGACTAGAGGCCCACTCACAGGAAACACAGACCTAGCGCACTGCAGGACCCAGTGTCAAGTCCCTGCCCACCCCTCTGTGTGCCTTGCCACCCCCACCTTAAAGATAGTTGTGGACGGAGATAAGAATAGTTTCCTGCCTTAACCTTTCCTTCTCAGGAGCACTTAAGTTGACCTTCATTGGAAGATGAGAATTGAACAGAGCAACACTTAATTGTTCCCATGAAGCAATCATATTATTTTCAACAGGTGCCTTTTGGCATTTGGTCATTACAG
>NW_006383018.1:4984620-4986308 GCF_000327345.1 Myotis davidii
AGGTACCTTTGGCATTTGGTCGTCATGGCGTGACAGTGTCATGGCCACGAGTTTTTATAATAGAGATTAATGTAATGTGCTTTACTGATTTCAAAGCAGCATTTGTTTCTGAGGCATTTAAGGAAAATACATGTTAATAAGCCAGGGAGTCACTATCTCCCTCCATTTTCCAAGAATCCTCTCAGAAGAAACTGGAAGGTGTGATTTCTTTCAGTCATTTCATCATGCTCTTTTTCTCATCCCATGACCACAAAGAGTAATGATGGAGGCAGGCTTGGAAAAGACATGGGTTTATGCATCAGCATGCTCACAATCTCCTTGAGAGCTCGGTGCCCAGTACCCAAAAGTCTAATAAAAGGCATTGCAATGCCTAGGGGTGCATGCAATTAATGTGATGCACTGGTGGTCAGAGTGAGAAAGCAAAATAGGTGTCATTTTGATCATTTTACTACTGCCCTGCATTTCACCAGACCTTCTGTGGCTCAGTCAATTTTTATGATAATATTCACAATACATGATAAGGTTGCATGAGGTATAGTTTTTACTTTTTCTAAAATTCAGAGTGCATAATCAGTATTACTTTGCTTATTTTAATTATTCTGAAACTGTAGAGGACCTGAGGAACTGTACAAAATTATTTGGTTTAATGAACTCAGTTTTCAATCTATCTAAGTCACTAATCTTATTTCCTTTAATAAGGGCATGAACAAAACTCCCTTGGCTCATTAATCCTGAAATCAGAAGTCTACTCCGAAGGGAAAAGTACTTAATGTACTTAAAATGTTGAGCACTTTTACAGCCCTTTTCCATACAAATTTTTATTTAAACCTATCTTATGAGAACGTTTTTTCAGTTCTGAGAGCTTTTCCCTTAGCACAAATATCTTCAATGGGCACATAATAGACCTTTAATAAGTAATTGCTGTTAAAATGGAAGGAAGGAAGGAAGGGAGGAAGGAAGGAACGAAGGAAGGAAGGAAGGAAGGAAGGAAGGAAGGAAGGAAGGAAGGAAGGAAGGAAGGAAGGAAGGGAGGGAGGGAGGGAGGGAGGAAGGGAGGGAGGGAGGAAAGAAAGGAAGGGAAGAAGAAGAACAGAGAGAAGAGTATTTTATATATGAGAAAATTCAGAGGCGTTAGTAGTTTGTCAAGCCATATTGGGCTGTTGGAATTTAAACATTAGCTCTTTAAACCCATCAGTGTTTATTATTCAAAACTGCTTTTGATCTGCCTAGAAAATAAAATATACTGTGTTTTCTAAAAAAAACACAATATCATTATTTGTTACCTCCAAATAGTGATTCACCACTAACATTTTATTTCAGTTCTTCACCAGTCTTTTATTCTGATTTTATTATTTTTTTTTCACTCACTGTAATAAATTCTTAACTCTGGCTACAAACATATGCCAAAATTAGACCAACATTGTCACGTTACTAGCAGCTTTAAAGCATGACTTCACTATTTAGCTTTTTAAAAAATTTTTATTTTATTGTTTAAAGTATTACAGATAGTAGTACATATGTCTCCTTCCCCCCCCCCATTGACCTCCCTCCTCTGGCCTCCCCTAACCCCCGGCACAACAGATCAAACATTTTTAAGGAAGTCCTTCCCTTCTACCACATCTCTCAACCAGTTTTTCAGCCAATGCTGTCAATTCTTCCTTAAAATAAATCCGCCACCATCACCACTA
>NW_006383018.1:4986608-4993428 GCF_000327345.1 Myotis davidii
CTGCATCTTTATTTAAAATATAAAATGTTTTAAAATACTTATGTGTACATGTTAATAATGCGGATTTTTTTTCAATAGATGGAGTTGAATGTAAGACAGGAAACCATAAAAATCCTACAAGACTCCATAGGCAGCAAAATTGCAGACAGACGTCATAGCAATATCTTTACAGACACAGATCCTAGGGCAAGAGAGACTAAGGAGAAAATAAACAAATGGGACTACATCAAAATAAAAAGCTCTGCACAGCAAAAGAAACTATCAACAACACAACAAGAAAGCCAACTGCATGGGAGAAGATATTTTCCAATGTTATCTCTGATAAGGGTTTTAACTCCGATATTTACAGGGAACTTATACAACTCAACAAAAGGAAGATAAACAATCCAATCAAAAAATGGGCAAAGGACCTAAATAGAATCTCGACAGAGGACACTCAGAAAGCCAAGAGACACATGAAAAGATGCTCAAAGTCACTAATCATCCGAGAGATGCAAATCAAAACAACAATGAGGTACCACCTCACACCTGTCAGAATGGGTATCATCAACAAATCAACAAATGACAAGTGTTGGTGAGGATGCAGAGAAAAGGGAACCTTCCTTCACTGCTGGTGGGAATGCAGACTGGTGCAGCCACTGTGGAAAACAGTATGGCATTTCCTCAAAAATTTAAAAATGGAACTGCCATTTGTTCCAGTAATACCTCTTCTAGGAATATATCCCAAGAAAACAGAAACACCAATCAGAAAGGATATATGCACCCTTATGTTCATAGCAGCACAATTTACAATAGCCAAGATTTGGAAACAGCCTAAATGCCCATTAACTTTTCATGCTAATTCTTAATTTGGTTCCAAGGAATTTCTCATTTGGAACTCATACTAGAGGGCCATGATTTCTTACTTTTTTATTGTTCCCAATTCCTCCATGTCCTTCATTTTAGCTCCTAAACAAATTAACAAATTTTTTTATTCAACCTCTTAAAAACAGCACAGTAAAAATAAAAGTACACAAAGGTGAAAAACGTAAACATGGAAGGTAATGTGGTTTCTTCAGGCGTAAACAGAATAATAAATTTGTTATCATACCACTCAGTTCATACTGTTGCTGATTGCACAATCCTACCTCTATGAACTGAATTATATCCCCCCCAAATTCGTATGTTAAAACTCCAACCCTCTATGTAATGGCATTTGAAGATGAAGCCTTGGGGAGGCAATTCGGGTTAGTTGAAGGTATGGCCCTCATAATTAAATTAGTGGCTATGTAAGAAGACCGGAGACAGCTCTCCCTGGTGAGAAGGCTGCCATCTGCAGGCGAGGAATAGAATTCTCACCACAGAGACCAGACTTCAACTTGGGGTCAAGCCCTGTTTCTTCAGACCCACTCAAGCTCACCTTTTACTACTCATAGATTTCTGGAAAGGGGATTCAATGCTAAGGAATCAGTGGTGCAAATTAAGTTGAACTCCCTCTTTGAATTTGTATATTCTTCTATCAAAATTCCTGTAGGATAGTATTACATTTTCACAAGTCAAATTCTCTCTTCTGTGTCCAGGACCATGTTTTATTTGTGTTTGTTTTCTTCTTAGCAGCCAGCATGAAGCCTGACATAAAACAAATCTCCCCAACTTTTTGATGAGTGAATCTGGGCATTGGAATCAGGCAACTTAGATTCAAATCCCAGTTGTGTTGTGTCCCAGATGGGTCACCACAACATCACTAAAATTTATTTCCCTCATCTGTAAAATGGGGCTCGTGACAGTATCTCACTGAGTGAGCATAAAACAAGGTGATGCGCATAAAGGATTTAGCATAGTGTCCAGGAAGAGTTGCCCCACCTCTGTAACTATTGGTGTTGCCTCAGCACACTTTTAAACTCTCTTTGCCTTATTTTCTAATGGGAAAGAAAGGGACCGTGAGATTTACTTTATAAAGTTGTTAAGAAAACTCAATCAGAGAAGAGAATGAGTTTGAAAATACAAGGCAAATGCCAGGCATGATTATTATTATTTCACTGTTCAGAAAAGCCATCTTTTTGAAAAGCAGTGTGGGACAGTAGAATGACCATCAAACTAGGATTTGAGAATCAGGTTCTAATCCTGGTTGGACTCATAACCCTAAACAAGGCACTTAGGTTCCCTGGGCCTCCATCATCTCTTCCATAAAATATGGTTATTTCTAGATAATTTCTCAAACCCATTCTACCACTAAAATTGTATAAGCCTAAACCACTATCATTTCTAGGACCTAATTTTTATGTCTTGCCTAGTAATGTGGCTATGAATCACCATATGTCTTGAAGGGAAAGGTATAGTCTACAGGATAGAGATGGGCACACTGAAATGCTGTGTAATGAATCCCCAGTCCAGCCAAGGTCAGTGGTAGAGGACACAGATTCTAAAAAGGAGATGCTTATACCCAGTTCAGGAAAATGCATTTCTACTGAGTTTCTACTATTTAAAATTCTCCTAGTTAAAGAATTTATGGTACTACATAGGAATACAATAGCTTCATTAAAATTATGTGGCAGAAGATTTTTAATGAGGTAAAAAGGTATCAATGAAAAATTAAGTTACAAATAGAACATATTATATATCTAATGCATACTAGTACACACACACACACACACACACACGTCATTAGTAATATTGACAGTCTCTGAGGATTAAAAGACATAAAGACTCAGCTGAGGGTAGCTCAGGTAAGGCGTTAAAAGTACATTGAGAGCTCTGAGAATTAGGCTGCATGACTGAGTTAAGTATCACTCTACACATGCACAATTCCTTAATACTTTCGATTCTGTGCCTTGTTTAGAACTTATAAATGTGGATGCTGGTGTCTGCTCACCAATCTTTTGAGAAAATTCAATGAGACAATGTATGTTAAAGCCTCCAGCCCAGAGCCTGTTCACAAAGAATTGGAGAAATGTTAGTTCCTTCTTCGGGGTTCTACTTAGTAAGCGAGGGAAAGTAAGCCTGTATCCTTGCTCCATAATTTACTCCTAGTTATCAAAATGACCTCCTAAAGAATCCTTCCTAAATAAATCCATTTTCCTGTTGATTTTAAAGTGCGTGTTCCCCTGCTTTTACCGGCTGGGAAACAATAGTTATCACTCCATTGCTATCATCCTTCATTTTGGCTTAACTCTACACATTTACTGTCTGGACATGTTTGGGGAGAAGGATTGTATGAGGTGCGAAAGCAAAGCGCTACTTTTTAGTTATGTTTTCAGTAGAGTTGCATAATACATTGATTTTATAAACTAGTTTTCACCAATCTTTCTTTATGAGTCATCACTTCTTACTGCTGAATTTTCTTTATTTCTGACACTTCTATCCTGCCCAAACACACAGTTATTTTTGTCCTTCTATGTCTTGTCTCTTTGTTAACCAATCATTCATTAAGAAAAAATAAACTGGATGTTTCCGTGATAGAGTGAATTTTAGAGATGGGCAAACTGGAATTGACTTAATGAGCTACAATATGCCATCCTACATAAAAATGTGAGAATTATATTTGGTTGTCATCTTTATTTTATTTAACGAGGGAATTATGTTCCTGTTTATCGCCCAGGAAATTACTATTCCTTCTGCCAAAGTACAGCCAATCATTTCTGATGACCTCATGACCACATCATCCATTTCATTTTTCAACATTAGCTTATGTGGCTTTATAATAATAATAGCATGCCTGTAACAGCTCAATCAGATGCAACAGCAATTTGTGTATTTCTGAAAACATTAAAATTTGGATTTCTCTAACATCCATCACTATTAAAAACTATGTGTCAAATCACAAACAACAAATTAGTTTAGAGGAGATAATCATCCACACTCTCTTATATCAGGGAAGTCTAGAATGATGTGGGGAGGAGGGGTAAGGATTTGAGAAATGAGCTTACTATTTAAAAAACCTGCCAATTCCCTACAACTACAGGATATTATGCTAAACCTTACTCTCAATTAAAGAAATACAAATTAAGATCACTATAAGGCAGTAGTTCTGAAGCTTTAGAGTGCTTAAGAATTACCTGGAAAGCCTAGCCATTCAACATGGGAATAGTCAGACCCTATCTCCAGAGATGCTTTGAGTAGATCTGCAAGAAAGCTGGGTTTCTGAAAAATTTTAACAAGCACCCCAAGAGGTTTTGATGCAGAAGTTTCATGTCTCATGCTTTGAAAAAAATTACTTGCTAGTCCAAACACATACCTGAAAGTAAAAGTTATAAAATCCAAAGTTGGTGGGACTGTGAACAGAGACCATTCTAATCGCACTGTGGATTTGCTATAGATCAGAGAACAATGCACAGTGGAAGTTATTAAAACCACCAGAGCCTGTTGCCTAGTATTTCTTTTTGGGGAATCATATTCCAAGGATATACATCCCAGAATATTTATTTTAAAGGTAATACTTAAAGATAGTTAGTGAAGTTCTATTTATAATGCAATACACAATAATAATTATCAACAATAAGACTGTTTGTTTAATCAATGTTTATTTAGCACAAAGTACTAAGCCTTTTATGAATATTATCATTTAATTTTCATTTCAAGAAAACCTTATTATGACTAAGCAAATAAGATGTATTAACATGAGCATGTACTTTTAAATTATACACATGTGGGTCAGACTCATGGAGATATATAAATTAATATAAGGTGAAAATGGCAGAACACAAAATAATATTACAACTTCGAAATAGAGATGTAGAGATTGTTAGTGATTACTGATATAAAAAACAGTGTATTAGATGCTTATTTGATTTATATATTTTTAAAAACCCAATAATTCTGGATATTTACAAGCTAAGATGGGAGTGAAATATTTCTGTATATCAAGAATATAAAGAGCCCTGGCCAGGTAACTCAGTTGGTTAGAGCATCATTCAGATACACCAAGGTTGCAGGTTTGATTCCCTAGTCTGGGCACATAGAAGAAGCAACCAATGAATGTGTAAATAAATTGAATAACAAATGGATGTTTCTCTTCTCTTCTCTTATCTTCTCTCTCTCTCTCTCTCTCTCTCTCTCTCTCTCTCTCTCTTCATCAATAGATAAAATTTTAAAAAAGAGTAGAGGATGAAAATTACAAAACCAACCAACAAGTTCAAATGAATATTGGGATAGCATATAAAACTAAAAGAGAATAATAAGTTTTATAGCCAAGATTAAGATTTGAAGTTAAGAGTTAATTCTAAGTAAGTTTTTTGAAACTTGAAAATATTTTATAAAAGGTCTGGGTAAATTTTAAAAGTCAAATAAGCACTAGATTTCACTGCTTTCCCCTAGTTTCTTCCATCAGCTTTGGCTAGCAAATGCTGGTTAAGTTTCTCTTTCATCAGCAAGACCACCTGGATTCCATCTCCCAGATTCCCTTCTTTTAGTAATGAATCATGATTTCCCTTATTCCCACATATACTGTCAAAGAAAACCCATGGGCACAGACAATAGCGTGGGGAAAGCCTAAGGTGGGAAAGGGGTTGGGTAGAGGAAGGGAAAGGAAGGGAAAATGAGGAACATCTGTTATACTGTCAACAATAAATAAGATATATATATATATTTATTTATTTATTTAAAAAGCTACAAGACAGCTGTAAGGATACTCCTATGATGGCACAAATACAAAATTTCATTTTATGTATGGATCAATCTTTCACTGAGATTTTTTTGATGTCCCTTTGAATTGGCATATTTACACACACACACGAATTTGCACTAATATCAAAATTAGTAGGAAGACAAGTTATTTCAAGTTTATTGACATTTAGCCACTTGGAGGAAAACTGGCAGATTCACTCCAAAATAATTAATCTTTGCTGAAAACACTCAGAGGTCTGTTTTCCCAAAGCAGCCCTGTGAGCCATGTGCTGTATTGGTAAGGGCATACTTCATTGGACACCATCATCACTTTTCCATCTGGCAACAGGTGGTCATTAATATGAAATGTTAAACTAACACTGAAATGAAATCCATGCATAATCAGTGATTTTGGAGAGTGCAGAAGTGTTTGAAAGTCTGAAAATCACTCATTTCTCTCAACAAACAAGCCTTCATTCCAAACTCTTCAAAAAGAGAAAATGAGCCACTGATATCAGCTATAAAGAAGTTGTTTCCAAATGTTTTGCATTTTTAGAAATTCAATCACCGGAAAAGCGATGTGCAGATTTGTAACCCTTTTCGTTAAAAGGAGAGGAAGCGCAGTGATAGCCCGCCACCACCATGCTGGCCCCCATGGGTGCCCTGGGAACACATTTCATCAATCACTGTTCCCAAGAAGCCTTTTGGGCCCGTTGGGCTTCTAAATGTGATGGCTAAGGAACAGTTCTTACCCTCGACTCACCATGAAGAAGCTTTAACGAATTGTGGCTTCAGCCCTCATACACATCAATTCAGGGATCTGGCACATTCAACCAGGCAGGATCCAAACTCAAAATGGGTTGAGGCACAAGTCAAACCAGGGGTTATCCTGAAGAACCTAGATTTATGCCTTTTCTGAATTCTGGTATAACATTATATGCAAGGACTGTTATCCAAAATATACAAAGAACTCTTAAACCCTAACAATAAGAACACAAACAACCTGGTTTGAAAAATGTCCAAAGACCGTAACTGACACCTCACCAAATAAGATACCCAGCTCGCAAATAAGCACATGAAAAGATGTTCCACATCATATGTCATCAGGGAAAGGCAAATTCAAGCAACAATGAGATGCCGCTAAATATCTCTTAGAACGGCTAAGCTCTGGAACCCTGACACCACCAAAGGCTGTGAAGGATGTGAAGCAAAGGAATTGCTGGTGGGAATGCAAAATGGT
>NW_006383018.1:4993488-4996456 GCF_000327345.1 Myotis davidii
AATCAGGGAGTATATAGAAGGTAGGCAATCTCTCTCTCTCTCTCTCTCTCTCTCTCTCTCTCTCTCTCTCTCTCTCTCCCCCTCACTCCCTCCTCTCTCTCTCTCTCTCTCTATAATCAATGGGCATGTCCTGGAGTGAGGATTAAAGAAAAAGAAAAAAACTTGAGAGAAATTTGAGAGAAGTGTGCACCACTCTAAGCTGGTTGGAGCTATGAAAAACAAACTTGGATTTTCTGTGAGTCTGTAAAACAGCATGTTCAGTGAACCCAAATATGAAATATATTCTGCCACTACAATTATACAATGTCTGTGAGGAGCTAGGTTTTTAAAAATTAGATTCTTGGGTTTTAAAATGTCCCTTTGATGCAAATGAGCCTGCCGATCTAGCTAGCCTGTTGTCTCTTCTCACCAGGATGCCTCCCGCTTATTTCTATTATGTTTTTCTCAAGTTTGAGAACTTTGCCAAGTCACAAGCTGCTAGAACAACCTTTTTCTTTTTAATTTCCTCCTTTTGCAATGAAACACTTAATTGTCAGACATATTAAAATGAAGCTAATCTCTCAGTGGAGCATTTGTGAAAATTACAGAGTCCTCGGTGACTTCCGATGTGACTGGGGCCAGCTGCTGATAGTAACTCAGATAACAATGCATTTTAAGCAGCTAATCTAGCGAGGCTTTCTAAAAATATTAATAATAAAACCCAAGTGATTTAATTTCTTTAGATGAGTATAACGCAAGCTCACAGGCTCCGTGCGTCATTGGGCTCTGGTTGCTAGGAAATCCATGAATAGAACTTAATACGCATTCAGCAACAGGCTGCGGGCGTAATTTGTCTCCATGGATGCTCCCTCAAATGCCTTTGAAATGACATTAAGATAACTTTGAAGCATTTTCAACAAGCCCAAGTCAGTGAACACAAAGGAAACAGACCATTTTTGGACAACCATCCAGATTTCCTATATAGAAATTCACATTCCTTGGGTTGTACCAGTACATATCTATGTAGGTGGGGGTTGCAGAGCTATGGCCATATTGTAATGGATGATGGAAAAAGAATTATGCAAAAATGTGGTCTTTGAAAGTAGATACGTTTAATATCAAATTCCAGGTCAGTTACTTTCTAGCTAGCATAGGTAAACTTTTCTTAACTTTAGTTTTCTCTTTTATAAAATGAGGGTAACAATTCTCACCTTACAGAATGTGAGCATTAGCCATGGGTATGTAAAGCCCCTGACTCATAACACCAGTGTGATTAATGATATAACAATAATGGATGTAGTGGAAATAGCAGTAGTACTATTCATGTAATCACAGCAACAGAAGTATAAGAATAGATATTGCTATCAGTATTACTACCCGTGTGGTTACTGCCACCAACACCACCACTACTATCACTGTCACCATCAGAAATTACTATAGAAGAATAGAGGACCCCTTTATCTTTAAAGATTTGCACTATCATTATGACTTTAAAACAGACTAAAGGAATGTATTTACAGCAGAATAGTTTCTAAAGAGCCCCCAAAACAGCAAGTTAAATTTAGTAAAATTTAAGATTATTAATCAATATTGCCTTGGACCGGTAGGACAATTCATTGGTGGTAGAACTTTTGTTTTGCTTACACTGTGAAGCCCAAGTTCCCTAATTCACAGTGTGAAGAATTCCTTGTTTTTATATCTCAGTGGCCCTCATGAGAGAGAGAACAAAGACTTTAAAAATATATAGTCTGTCCATCTGCACTGGGAGGTCTCTCTTCCTTCCTCAACTGGTCCGAAAAACATTTTAACAGACTTGACTGTTAATCTATTGGAAGGGACTGTGCAAGATTCAGTCAGGGTAACCTTCCACACAATGGCTGTCTTCTCCACAGCCAGCCAATAGAAAGAGAAGTTAAACAATTCTTATGATTTAGGAGAGTAAATGTCTCCAACATTTTCCCAGTGTGACTGGAAACTGAACACATACATTTCTTTGCTCATTAAGAAAAGAGTCAAAATTGTCCTGGCCAGTGTTCTCAGTGGTTAGAGCGCTGGCCCACTCACTGAAGAGTCTCAGGTTCAATCCTCAGTCAAGGGCATGTATCTGGGTTGCAGGTGTGATCCCTGGCCCAGGTCAGGACTCATAGAGAAGGCAACCAATTGAGGTGTCTCTCCCTCTTCTCTCTCTCTCTCTCTTTCTCTCTCTCTCTCTCTGCCTCCTCTTTACCTCCCTCCCTCCCTTCCATTCTCTCTGGAATAAAAGAAAGAAAAAATATCCTTAGGTGAGGATTTTAAAAAAAAAGCCAAAATTCAAAAGTCAGGTAGGCTCATTCCAAGAATGACACTCTATCAATTGTGCTAGTGAATTTTCAAACTGTGCTCTATGGTCACCTGCAAGGTATTGGTGTGGGGAGGGAAGTAAGTGGCAAGTAAGCAGAATCTAGATTTCTTCCACTCCAACTTCAGCAAGGACAGCTCTACATTGATCATTTGTATACATTGAGTTTCCATATACAATCTTGTTCAAGAAACTTTCCGTAGCTAAAAATAAAATACATTAAAACGTCTCCTGTACCACGCTGCCTTCCAATATATGCCTTTGGTTTCTCTAATAGTGCCATTCTGATAAAATTTTCAATGGTGATGGACATACTCCATACCTGCCTGGTTCAACATAGTAAGTAGCCAGTAGCCATATGTGATGACTGAACATATGGGTGGTGTTAGAAGCAAATGAAATTTTAATTGTGTTAAATTGTAATTAATGTAAATGTAAATCACCACGTCACTACTGGCTACCATGTCAGACAGAGCAGTTATCTACAACAATGGATGAGGAGACAAGGCCTTAGGGTTAACTAAACTGAGCTATGATAATGTCAAAACTTTCATTTTAAGGTTAAACACCATTTGGCAAGAATAATGAGAAACTGGAGTGCTTTCACTTGAAAGAAAAAAAGAAAGACAAATAGAAAGAAAAGAAAGAAAG
>NW_006383018.1:4996574-5012470 GCF_000327345.1 Myotis davidii
TATAGTGTGGCTTCCACATCTGTTTGTTGCTGTGTCTCCCCAGAGCTGATTACATGGCTGTTCTCGTCTCCATAATGTGCAGGTGAGAAAGAATTAGAGTTGAGGATTTCTGTGTTCTCTGCAGGCAGTTTGCCTCTGCTGAAACAGAGCCTATTTGTCTTCATTCTTTATTTTATATTCATCTTGCCATTTACAAACAGGCGATTTCCTAATGTAGCAACATATTTCTGTCAATAGGATAATTGAAAGACTAATCTTAATTTGCTCTTGCTTACAACCTTTGAAAGCAGACCCCCTCTTCTCCTGGGCTCTGCTCCTCTCCCCGCTCCCCTGCCAGAAGCCCAGGAACTGGATTTTATTCTCTATGGGTCTCTGACCCCGCCCCCAAGGGAGAAGGGCTGAGGCCAGGGAGCAGGCCAGGGAGAAGTTCCTAATTCAAGTCACAGCTCACAGAAGCGACAAAGTATTCAAATCAAATGTCTGTCTCTAATGGATTATTATTACAGCTATCTTCTTTCTCAGCAACTGAATAAACACAAAATCAGATTTCTTTTCTTTTCTTTTCTTTTTTACCTGATTCTAGGCTTTTCAGTGCATTCATAGTTCAATTCTCTCCCATAGAGGGTCTCATCCTCATTCCCCTCCATAGCTCAGTGAATGGGAATCAGCCACCGAACAGCAGAGGACGGAGCAATCATTCCTCATATTGTCATCGGATGAATGCCTGAACAATGCTTCATTTAGACAAAATCTGCGCCGCGGAGTTTCAGAATGCCAGTACCTTTTCCCCAAGCAGTTCCACAGTGAGTCTACATTCATCCACTCAGACACATGAGAGTTAGACATTCAAATAAAAATAGTCCAAATCAGATTAGTCCTCCCTATTGGAATAAAAAAGGGTCAATGGATCAAAGCTACAAGATATAATGGAGCACCCAGACAAAAGTAAGATCGGTTAAGGTAGAATTCTTCAAGGATACTGATTCCCTAATTTTACCCACCAGAATCTTGGCTGTAAGCATTATGCAGGGTCCATCAAACTCGGGGTATCCATACTGATTCTCTCATGTTAATATTTATAGTTAACATATGATTACTCCTCCATGGCAGGCATCCTGACAAGGTACGCTAACACATAGACAAGACAAATCTCAGTTCTCACAGAGCTGGAATTTAATAAACAATGAAATGAGAAAGATAATTCAAGATTTTGTGAGCATTAAGAGCTCTAAAGGAAACAAGCAGGGCGATGCTGAGAGAGGTGGCTTGGGAAGTACTTTCTGAGAAGGTAATGTTGAAGACTACAAATCCTATTGTTGTTTTTATCGTGTGGTTAACTATTAACAATCCTATACACACATGTGTAAAAGATGTGTCATTTTATTTTTTATCCAAGACCAAGCTTTTTGCTTTCTCCCACTTCCCTAATCTATCATCAAAGAATTTTATCTAACCCACTTACGTCTTTTCTTTTGATTGTAATGTATACAATAAGGTGCAAAACTGCTATTCTACCGAGTATCATCACAATGCATTGAAGTTTTGCTTCCCCACAATTGTTTGGCTTGAATAAACTCAGAGAAAATTCTTTACAGGTTTGAATGTTTCAAAATAAATTAAAGAATAATAATGATAATGCTGCAATGGAACAAAAAAACAAACAAACAAAAAGACCTGAAGCAGGAGCAACCTATGGAGTTTGCTCAGTAATCAAAGTGCAAATGGGGCATCAGAAAACAAAAGGCCACGTTAGAGAAGAGACTGGCCTGATGGAGGAAGACTGACCAGTGTGGACAAGCACGAGGATGGGGTGACCAACAGCAGGAGATGAGCTTGAAAGATGGTGGCAACCGGACTCCCTGGGACTCCCACGGTCATGAGAAGAAGTGACATTCAATACCAAGTTCCCTGAAGCAGGCTGTGCAAGGGTTATTAGCAGGACGCCAGAAATAACTGCAGAAATTAGAAGAAAAAGACAGCAGGACTTTTTGAGAATGACAGAGCCAGAACTCTGTAGATCAGTTTCTCTCCATGAGGCAACAGGAAACTCTTAGTCCATGTGGTTAAGTAGAGAGTCTGGATTCAACTGTCTTTTGCTTCTGTGAGTCTCACATTTCACGCTTCCCACAGCAGCCACAGCAGCCTCCTGCAGACCTGCATCCTCTGCACCTGCTCACTGGACAGTCCTGAAGTTCAGAGCCCCAGGGAGGCCCGTGCTCTTCCCTCCACCCTGACTGAGCTTCTCCATGCACCCTTATGCTCCACACGTCCTTGCTCTCCTCGTGTCTCTGCTCAAATTTCCCATTATGAGAGGGGATTTCTCTGAACACCCAATCTAGAGCAGAACCCCTTGTCCTTTCTCTCAACACCCTTCATCTGCTTTATGGATCTTCCTTTTTCTTCATGGCAACAATCACAACATGCCATGTAATATTTATTTATCTATTTAACTGTTTATTTTCTGTCTTCTGAAAATAGACTATAAGCTTCTGGTAAAGGGGTGTGGGGGGGTGGATAAATGGTGATGAAAGGAGACTTGACTTGGGGTGGTGAACACACAATACATTATACAGATGATGTATTGCAGAATTGTACACCTGAAACCTGTATAATTGTACCAACCCAATGTCAATTAATTTAAAAAATAAAAAAAAATTGAAAGACAAAAAAATGATATAAGCTCCTAGAGGGCAGGGCCTTTGCCTATGTCATTCAGTCATTCATCCTCCATGTCCATATTAGACAGTGTCTGGCACATAGTAGATGAATATGTGCTAAGTGAAATGCAGCAGTTGTCCTTTGTCCCTTCCTTTCTGAGAGCCCAGAATCTGGTGCAAGCAAACCTATCACTCATCAGCATCTTCTGCACTGGGCAGAGGAGGTGAAGCCCATTCCCGAGGGAAAACCACCTCTTGCTCAGACTCTAAACTCAAAACAGGTGCCCCAGGGCACACCCTACAGATGCTCCCTGCAGCCCCTCAACTTTCCCCACTGAGCAGCAGTTCAGGAGCCTTCCTGGATAAGTACTTTATACCAGTATCTTCTATGGGTCTACCATGAAAGACATTTCTTTTTTGAAGGGAGAAAAAGATTAATATGTGGGTCAGCAAGAAGTGAAAACACCCTATTGTATGGGGTATTAAAAGCCAAAAAGAATGTGTAACAACCAGTCTCTGTTCATTATGCTATGATTTCCCCAATGGCAGACACCATCCTTGTTCACCAGGGCACCCACAGCACCAAGGCAACCGCAGCCCAGTAGGTTCCCACTACATTTTTGTTGAATAACAAACATTTTAGTTACGGACACATGATTTACACACAGAAAATCAGCAGGAGAGCAAGCCCAGAATAGAAGTTGAAAACCAGAGAGTCCCTATTTTGTCTAGGCCCTCCAAGCAAAAGTCACACTCAGAGAAATGAGTTCTTCCCTGCTCAAGGCTTGTCTCCTCCAGGGAGCTTTCCCTAACTGATCCAGTTGAAACTAGATATCTATTGCTTTTAGAATCCCTGACACACCTTATATCACTTAACAGTTTTCCAAAGCTTTATAACAAGATCCACTTTGCTTCAAGACTAACATTTTTGAGGGTCGGGACTGTAATCAAATTTTCTTCTACATGCCAGCCCAGCCTAAAGCAATGTGGGGAAGTGAAGTAGTAGAGACAGTATTTTCTAGGTATGTTCTGGTTAATTAACAAGCAATCTTTTTCCATTTTCATTGCTCTAAGCCATAAGAAAAAAAAACTATGTTTTTCACTCTTATTTGCATATCCATTTACAGTATCATCCTGTTTTACATATATATGTTCATTTTGCTTACACAAAATGAAGCTATTTCTCTGCAATCACCGGAAGACTGTTAACATCCAAAGCCTAGAGTTTCCCATCTGGTAGCATACCCCACAACAAAGAGCCTTTTTGGAAGCTTGCTTAATCCTCTAAAGAGATGTGTTTCACAACTCAACTTTTATCTGATGTCAACAGAAACATATTTTTGTAAAATGTGGCTCAGATGCAAGTATGCTGAATTCCTAGTTTAAAATATAGAAAGATGGAAGGGGTTGTGGGTATATTTAAAAAGAGAGAGTAGTCTAATTAGTCCAAGCTTCTAAAATGGCCTTGAGCCATGACCCCCTTGGCCCGGGATATAAAGAGAAGAGCTTGCAATGGATTAAGGTGTCCAATATATTTCAAGCCCCTTCTCTGGAGAAGACCCCCTGCCGGAAGGTTGGTGGTGGGAGTTCAACTGGAAAAGATAGACTAAAACCCATAGAAGAATGCAAGGAAGAAGAATTCTTTCTTCTTCCCTAGAGCTCTACTTCCATCGGCCTGTTCTGTCCTCAAATGTTTAAGCTTCCTTTCTACCTCTCACTCTCAATTAAACTGGCTTCTTGTTTCACTCAGGGGGGGAGGGGAGAAGCAGGTGACAATCAAATTTCCACAAGCCCTGCCACTACCACCATCTTTGACAACATGTCTACCAAGATATAAGCATCTGAGCCCATCTACTCTGACTCTCCTCCCTTACAGTGGGTAACTGGTCAGTGCTATTCAAGCCAGTCCCTCTCTTACCTGCTGAAGGACACTCCTGCTGCAGTTGTATTCTCCCTCCCACGTGTCATCCAGTTTTCTGTCTCTACTGGATTATCATGAAAATAAATGCAGGGTCTCCCACTCACACCTCCGCTGGTCACTTCCTGAGTTCTCTGCTTCCCTTTACACTCAACACTAGAAATAATTATCTATGTTCCCTGCCTCTACTTCCTCTCTTCTCATTAAACTCACTTCTGTCAGGCCTTGACCTGATGCATCTATCAATGGTGAAGTCCCCAATGACGCCAATGTCGATCCAACAGCAAATTCTTAAATCGGCAACATTGACGCAATTGGACACTACCTTCCTTCCTGAAATGCCTTCTTCACTTAGCACTGTCTCTTGGGTCTCCTTCCATTTCTCTGGCTGCTCCCCCCAGTCTCCTGGGCTAGGTTTCCTAATCTTTGCAGCCTTCAAGTGTCCCCAAGTTTCAATTCTCACACCTCTTCTCTTTTCCATTATTATTCAATCTAATGACTTTACCGCGCCTTCTAGACACTGGCAATTCCCAAATATATATCTCTTCCCCTGATATCATATATCCATTTACCTACATTATGCTCCCATGCATATATTCAATAGTATTTCACACTGAATAAGCCCAAAACCAAACTCTTCTTTAAAAATATGTTTTTATTAATTTCACAGAGGAAGGGAGAGGGAGAGATAAAAACATCAATGTCAAGAAATCGATCAATCATTGATTGGCTGCCTCCTGCACAACCTCTACTGGGGATCAATGTCACAACCCAGGCATGTACCTTTGACCAAAATCGAACCTGGGACCCTTCAGTCCACAAGTCAATGCTTTATCAACTGAGCCAGACTCTTGATTTTGCTTTCGAACCTGCTCCCCGCACCATTTCCCCCCAAGTAAATGACAAATCTATTATTCTGGGTTCTCAGGCCAATATGTAAAAATATAAACTCTTTTTGGGGGGGATCTTTGTCAGTGTAATTCATCTTTCACAACTACAATAGTGCCTGGCACATACATAGTAAGGAACTGACAAATACATGTTAAATGAGACACTACTATGAAGTTGTAAGTAAAGGACAATGGAAAGGATCATTAATCCTAAAGTTAAGGCAAGAGGAGGGGGAACAATTGGGAAATACTTGATGAAAAGTAAATTTTAATTTGGTTTTAAAGAATTAACAAGAATTTGACAGGACAATAGTGGGGAAACATTCCTGGCAGAGGGAATAGCATGAGCAAATATAACAAGATGTGAATCTATTTAGAGAACTAGAAACATGTCACTGAGGTATGGGGGAAATAACAAACATGCTGGGAGATCATTCTGGCAAAGTAGTTTGAAGCCAGATCTTAAAGAGTCTGTTTTTTTGTGATTCATATTTTCACATCTCTCTGAGTCATTCCTTCTAATGCGGCCTCTAAGACAGCATGAAGTTAATAACAATCTTGGAGAGTCTTGTCACAGGACTTGGAAATTATTTTACAGGCAAGAGAGAGCTGTAAAGATTTTTTAGAAAGAGGAATAACACCTCACAGCACAGTGTTGAGAAGATAGTATATGATTAATAAATGTGTCCAGGGAAACAAAGGCAGGAGAAGACTGGGTAATAGATTGGGAATGACAAGAGCAGAGTGTGGAAGTGTGGGAATCCAGCAATACTTTCAGCAAGAGGGGAAAAAGCCTGCACTCAACTGCAGTAGCAAGAATGACCAATAGAGAGCAGTCCTAGGTGAGACTGTGGAACAGAATTGCTGATGGCAAGTTAAAGATGAAGAAGGGTAAACACAGGCACCAAAGGTTGACACCCTCTAGCCTTCTTCCCTCACCCCCAAACTTTTTACAACAACTGAAAGAGGTGCACCCCAAACTCCTAGCACTCTCAGATGCTGAGAGCCAGAGGAGAAAGAAAGACCAGCTATAGTCAAGGACAAGCTGTGGGCATGCTGGTGAAAGCCTGTTCCCAACGTTCACGTTCATTTCCTCCATGCAGTGATCCCAAGTGGAAGTCAAGTAGCCATTTCCCACCATTCCGGCATCACTTTCCAGTGGGGCTCCTCTGTAGAGGATTAGCTGAAGGTAACTAAAAGGCATGCCAAAGATTGAAGGTGAGAGAAAATTTCATAGTACTAAATTTTGCCTACAATCAGTCTGGCTACCAAGAAAGAAAAAAAAATTCTTTCTCTGGTTACCCATTGCACCGCAAGGGTTGATTCTGCCCTGAACCTCCAATGCTTGATTGTCCCAATTCGCTTTATGTTACACCATATTATGGTTTGAAGAGATTTGGAGGCAGAAGCTAGTTGGAAAACCCAACATCATTCATAAAATTATTCATACTAAGAAGAATGAAGAATGTGTTGAGTTTCACACTGCAATTTTTTAAAATTCTTTATTATTGAAAGTTTTACATATGTCTCCTCCCCCCACCCCCCTCCCCCCAGCCATCAAACCACAAATTTGTAAGTAAACTTTTGGTACTTAGTTCATTAACATGGGAAATAAGATTTCTTCTGTTCTTTGTGATTCATATTTTCATGTCTCTGTCAGTCATTCATTATAACGCAGCCTCTAAAAGGGCATGAAGTTAACAATAACAATTATATTAATGATAGAGTGAGTTATTAAAATTTAGCTTAATAGCCACTATATTTGTGATGATAATTATAGTTATGACTAACTATGATTATAGCAGCCATTGTAATCATAATAAGCTCAAGGATGATTTAATGCTAATTGCTCCATCATAAAGAAGTCAGAATATAGAATTGTAAATGGATATACTTATGATTGCAATGCAAAAGGATATACAGGGTGTCCCAAAAAATGTATACACACTTTAACAGCTGATAGCTCAATTTTGAAAATAAAATGTATTTTAATAAACACTGCCTTTATAATTATTCAAGGTGTATCTATACATTTTTTGAAATACCATATATGTGGATATTAATCACTAGATGTTAGCCTTCTCTATGAAAATAGAGAAAAGAAAAGTTTTGGTAAACCTAAACGTGGTTCAGATCTGCTTTAGGCCTCCTGGGGGGGGGGGGGAATGGGTATCATTTTTTAAACTAAATGCCTTGCCACTGAAATTAGTTTTAATTTAGGGAATGTATTAATAAGATAATGGGAACTTCTTTTATTCTAAGTAGACCAAAGATAGAAAGTAACCCCATGGACCATTGTCCCTGATGCACACCGAAAGAAACTGCCCAGGCATTAAAATCATATGAAAATACTTAAACATGGAACTTCCTAGGGCCATGTCTATTGAAGAGACTCCTGAAGCTCTCTTTTCGTGTCTCTTCATACAGCAGAAGGTCACCCTGGAGAACTTAATCTTATGACAAAAAAGAAGTATGTGTGTCTGGCAATTACAGAGACAGATGGGTGAGGTCTTGCAATTCATAAATATCATAAAAATCCATTTACAATAAAAAACAAAACAGTTTACTTGCCCATTGATTATTTGTCCTTACCTCTATCTCACCTTACTTTCCATCTTGTCCCAGAAAGATGCTATTTTGTAAAAATTCCTCAAATAGCATGAGAAAGCTTATAATTTGGGGTGAGTTTGTTCCTCTTTAGGTATCCAGAGTAGAAGGCAAACTGAGCCAACTAGATAGAAGAAAATGTCAAGTACCACATTGTAGAAATAAATACGAGATATACTCATTTTCACACATATTTGCTACAGATGGAAATTTCACTTAATGATGGTTGATTGTGGACCCTGGCCAAAGGCTTATACACACCAAGAAGACATAATGATATGAGATGGCCTCACTCATAAAGCAGTCACATAGAGATTCCAAGAACACCATCAGAGCTGGTTTCTAGTGAAATATTTGACAATAATGATGACACCAAGTCACTCCATGAGAACCAACATGCATTATTATGGAATCATAATAAAAACTTTACATAATGAGAATTTCCTAAAGAGTTAAGAATAAAGTTAATTCTTAACAATTACAAAAGTCCTGTTGGATAAGGGAAAGAAAGAAAGGAAGACTTATTGCTGATTCTCCATGGTATGAAGTTAAATAAGTTTCAGTAATATCATGGGTAATGAGCACAAGAAATACTGAGTTGATTCTCAATCTGTGAATATTCCAGCCAAGAATTTTCCAGAGCTTTGTTGGCTATCCACACTAAGAAGGCTTCAAAAGCCTCATAGCCCTCTTACCAGTAGAGGATGCTGTTCTTCCATGCATATAGCAAGCCCCCCCAGCCACCCCAATTCCATCCGGGACACAGTCCACATCGGGAAAGACTTCCTATTGGACCATTTTGTTAGCGTGGTTTTGCACTTCAAACAAAGAACAGGGAATCTTTCATTTTGCCAAAGTTCATTTAAATAATTTCTAAATTTCTTGTTTTTTAAGGAAATAAAAATACTGGAGTGGAGTGGGAATGAACTGAATGTTGCTGCCTACAATATAAATATCAGACACTGTTTTCTCACCTGTGAAAACACCCATTAGTGAATCTGAGAACAATGCATTTCAAGGAAGGGAGAGTGCTTCTTGATTTGAACAGAATTGTCCCTCCTGTGAATAATGAGGCCAAAGTCAATGCTATGGGCTGTAGAACAAAGGAAAAGAAATAGTCATTCAAATTAATAATTTTTTACGTTGAAAGGGGAAAATTTTTCTCCAAGAGAAAATAAGAAAACAGATGGGATTTACCAGGGGGGAAGTAGAGATAAAACATAATGCCCAAGAAAATGAGTATTAATACAAAGGAAAATAAGAAAAGGACTCATTCCTTTGAAAAGAAGAACTTGTAAAAATACAAGCGAGATGAAATTAGAAAGAGACCATTTCTCCCCAGTAAGTAGCCTTTCATTCATTTGACAAGCATTTCCTGAGTGCTCCGTGCTTGCAGAGAACACTGGCAGTGCAGGCACAGAGCTAAATGGCACCCACGCCCCATTTCCAGGAATCTTAGAATCTAAGGGCAGAGATGAGCCATATAGAAATTATATAGAAAGAAGAAAGTAATGAATGTTGCAAGAGAAATAGGTTTAAAGTATTATATTTGACAAGAAGAGGGGGAGTGCTCTTGTGTTGATGGATGAGTCAAAGAAGACCTCATAAAAGGAACGGGTTTTCAGTCCGACCATTAAAGGATGAATCAGATTTTGATAAGAGGATTTGGGCATTCTTTACAGAAAGAAGAAATGGCATGATTAAAGGTTTAGAGTTGAGAAAATAATTTGTTTTTAACTGTGAGTGTTTGAGGAGAGAAGGAGTGGGATGCAACACCGATGAGAGGCTCTTAGAAACCACATCATGAAGGCCTTGGAGAGTTAGGCTAAGAAATGTAGACTTTATTTTTCAGGCAAAAGTTTGTGAATCTGGGTTTGTGCATAATTTTCAAGGGATTTATAAAACTCCTTATGTGATTGTGCATAATTTTCAAGGGGTCAATAAAACTCCTTATGTATTTTTGTGATTGTGTTTCTTTTTTTCTGGGAAGAGAGCCATTAGTTTTCAATAGATTTTCAAGTGAGTCCATAACTCAAAACAATTGAGAACACACTTTTGGCAAGGTATCTGCCCAGCTTACAGAAGCTTCTCTTTTTCTGGGGATGAGGTGGGAAGGGGTTGGGGGGGATTTGTAACTGACCTTTACATACAAGGATGTGGCTTCTAATAGTCAGAGCTGTATCATCTGACTTTGCCACAATAGTCACAATTGAATGAATCTGGGAAAACAATGGACCCAGCTCAGCCAACTCACATCCTGAGGGGATGCAGATGTGAACTGAGAAACCCAGAAGCTAGGAGAGTTGGAATTTGAATTCTGGAGAAAATATTCATAAATTCCTTATTTTCAGGTATTGTCACTAATTTAATTTCTGCTCTTTATGGTGCTAGATTATTCAACTCTTTCTTACAGTTTTTGAGATAACTCTACTATCCTTCCAATATCCTTTCATTTTAGTTTTGGTGACTGGCTAACCAGAGTTGATTTCTCTCTTATAACCCAAAGTTTTTTAATCGATATAGGCAGTGTATTTCAAACACTAAAATGAAGCAGTGGGAAAGTATTGAAATGTTGACATTATCTAAAAGTTATTTCAGAAAAATCAGTCATCTTTAAATACTTTCTCTTTTATCCCCAATCCTCAACATCACATCAACACTATCTTTTACCCATTTTGCCCACACAGGGTATCTTTTATCCATTCCCACTGCAGCTACCCTGGTTTAGGTCCTGATCGATTTTCTCTGAGACATTGAAATCAGCTTCTCAGTGGTCTCACGAACTCCAGGCTCCAATCCATTCCCCTCATTACTGACAAGTGTCCTCTGCAGCTCTATAAGATCATAAGCATCAGCCCCCAATTTTTAGCCCACACAGTTCCAGTGAAAATGTTTCAACTCTCCTGTCCAGCATTCAAAGCTCCACAATCTATCTTTTCAACATTATCAATCACAAATAATACTCTCAAAGTCACAAGATGGCATTTCAGATCAGGTCATGGGCTCCAGCTCTATTCACATACTGTTTCTTATGTTTGAAATGACATTTCTCTTCTTTTTACCCTGGTCATTCAACATAGGTGTCATCTTCATTCTCTTTACCCTTTATATTCTTTTAGCAGGGAATTTTATTACAGTTTCACCTATTAGAGCTATTTATCTTTGCCACTTCCACTCTCCTTATAGGTTGCTCAACAGCATGCCTCATTTATCTTTACATTTAGGGCCTAAAGCAATGCCTTCCAAAAGTGGATGATTGATAAATATTTAATGCATATGCAGAAGGAATTGGTGAAGGTAAGAATTAATGAAGGCAATAAAAAAGACATACAAGAGGCACAGAGAGGACCTGGTATGTAGCATGACTAATCTCAAAGCAGTTCAAGAAGGATGGATTGGTCGATGATGTCCAAGTCTGAAGAGAAATCAAGGGTGGTGAAAGCTCACTGAATTCAATGATGAGGAGGCAAGCGTTAGAATATATTCATAATGTGGAAAAGTTAGAATGCTGGTGTGGGAGGAGGTGGGAAGGAAGCAGAAGAAAGTGAAACAGTTGGGAAGTAGGGAAATTAAGTGAGGTTACTCAGAGGAGCAGTCCAGTCCAGAGAAGTAAAGAAGGAAATCAGAATGGTTGTAGAAAAGGTAAAAGTTAAAGGAGGTAGCTTTTTCAGAAAAGAGAAGAGCCAAATCTTTGGAAAAGAAAATAGATCTGGATACAGTGATTTTTTGGAAAGAAAAAATTAGATATCTTAAATTCAAGAAAGGAATAAATAGAAAGAACTGCGGTATCCAGTGTTATCAGTTTTCGCTTAGCCATACAAAGAGCATTTCCATGGCCTCTATCAAGAACTCTCCCCTAAGCAAACTTCATCCAATATAGAGTCAACACGAAGGTAAAATAACTATAATTTTGTAAACGGGAGACGTTAAGGACATAAAGACATACAATTCAAGTAAAGATCACTTGAATTGTATCCCTTTCTCGTCAAGGGCACCCTTATAACCACATTTAGTTACACATTGATGAGCTGTGGAAACAGCTAGGTGGACCTTAATTTAATTTAACTAATTGATTTATTGGTTTCATTAATTGCTGTCAAAGGATACAAATACTTCCCCAAGGGCCACAGTTTAGTTGGTCATCAGTACGGTTTCTAGCGAAGTAATTGGATTTCTTAGTTTAGCCCTCGAGGTTAGCTATCAAAGAGCCAGCAGTATTTAACAATACAGTGCCATGGAATATAAGACGCAGAGCTACCCAGTGATAGAGATAAGACCTCCTTCCTTCTCCTTTTCCTCAGTGACAAGGTCTTTTTTCCATTAGTCGTTTTAAATTTCTCTCTACCAGAGTAAATGACTTTCATTTCTTCCCCAAGCACTCGCTTTACTTTCCTTTTCTTTGTAATTTATCTTTCATTTTTAACCTTGGCTTTTGTCTAGGTATCTTAGATGCCATCAAATTTTCTTTATACATCAATGGCATATGCAACAATAAATAATTATTAAAATTGTTAGCTCAGAATCTTAAACTGACTATCCCCCCCTTTATGTTGCAGTCTTTAGACATAATGCTAAAGCTTAGAACCTTGAGTTATAGATGTTTTTCCTTTTTTTGTATGTAGAATTAATACCTACCCAATTTTTATAAATATCAAGTATTGAGAAGAAAATAAAAAATAATGCAGAATCCCAGACTTATTAACTTTTTATCTTTTTAAAATATGTATGTATGTATGTGTGTGTGTATGTATATATATATACACACACACACACATACATAATATATACACACACACACACATACATACATACATGGTGGGCACAAGTGTGTTTACAGTTGTTCATATGGAAAAAACAATACAATAATTAAGAAACACTAATACAAGAATACACTCTGTTTCATGTACTCACAACTGTAAACCTACTTTTGCCACTGACACATTCCTGGATCTCAAAGAAAAAGATAAACCTTCAAAGGCTGCTTCACTCTGTTAACAAACCGAAGCATAAGCAACACTTTTAACCATGACACAAAGTCAGAGAGAACAATGTTCTCTCCCTTCCATCTTCCCACCCATCCTTCTACCTTCTCTGCCTTCTTTCCTTACCCAGAGTTGGCATTTCTAGGATTCTAAAGAATGTGTGTCAGCCCAGTAACAATTAGCAGTGTCAGCATGTACTTAATGTATCTATGCAAGCATCACTGGATGGGGGACAGTAACGCTGGGCAAAGCAGAGAGAGACTGTGGTGTACAGAAGTATAGCACTGGTTCAAGGGAAGTTGCTTATCCTTGCACATAGGAGATATCTCCAGTAGACACTTTTCCAAATAGTGGGTAGAAAGGTGGGCATTTTGAAACATCACAATTTCAACATCAGTCATAAATAAAATGAACCAATGAAATTTGAGGCAGGGTCATTTGTATGACCTCATGCCACTGCAAAGGCTAAGAGAGCCCAGGGTAATTCAAGTGTGAAGATATTCTTAGACTTCAAGGACATAATACATTGGTGTCCCACCTCATAACGTGTGTTCTCCACTCCCCTTACCCCTTCTATAATTAATGGATATACCTATAAAATGCAGATATCCTTTTCAATATTTTAATTTCCAAATTATTTTAGGACTCCATTTCTTCTGAGAATATGTATAAAACTTTTCTTGTGCCATTGGCAGGATGACTGCAACAGTGTGTATTGTGATTAATGAAGAAATAAAAAGGCTGAAGACACAAGGTCAATATCCAAATACCAGTCTTTACAAAATAATATCACTTGAACTGCATGTAAAATGCAATTTGCTTACTATAGTGGCATCCACACTGAATTACAGCACAATTTTGCATTCTACAATTTCTTAAGCCTCTCAAAACGCTTTTAACTTTTTTTTGACTGTGCAGGTAAATTGTAAATATAGTAACTGCAGAGGTTATGGCTTACATGATGAACCAAATGATTTCAATGTGCTAAACTACTGCCAAGAACACCTTTGGAAACTATCTCAATGCTCTCCAGCCAGCGAACTTCCTTATCAATGTCACTGTTGATATCATCTTGTCAGTGGGGGGCTTTTTTTGCAGATGAACTCGTTAGGCAATGTCTGATGGAAATATCACCGAGTGGCCGTGCAGTTACCTAGACTCTTTTGGGGGGAATCTGCCCTTTTGATAATAATTCTGATCATTTATTCATGGGCTCTTACAACTGGAAAGGCTCTTAGAGATCTTCTGATGTAGCCCAATGCCTTCTATCAGGACCTGCTTCAGCCCACACAACTCATCTGGTTCTCCTCTCATGATTTCTCTTGGCTTTGCTTGTGTAGTTCCTCTTCCTGCTCATATTTCAGAGAGAAAGCAGCAATCCAATCATCCCTACGATGCTTCCAAATTTTATTCCATTAAACTGAAAGTTGACGTTCTTACAGTATAGTTCTTTGTATTTAATATAAAGAGTGGAGCCATCAGAAGAAAAACTGCACTAACCTGGAGGCCCTCTGCAGAACTGAGGCTGCCCAGCTCCAAGACTAGCTGCCCTCCCACGTGGCAGCTTCCTCTGGATATTGGGAAGTAGTCAAAGGCGATGAGGATTCTAAATCCTGCTCGTTCTTCAAAACCCAGTTTAAATATCTCACCCTCCTTCCTAATTAATAATTAATAGTGTTCTCCCCAAGTCCCAAGCATTTTATATACATCTCTACTGTAGTTGCTTAAGAGCCTGTCTCCCAGTGAGAGTACGCAGTTTATTGAAGAAAGTGGCTTTACCTTATCATCTTTGTTATCTTCAGTGCCTGGAATAGAATAGCTGTTTAATAAATGTTTGAATATAGAAGAAAATGCCCAAGAAAAGCACGAAGAAGATAGCAGTCTTTTTATTGCACATTGGGGAGCATCGGAAAAAGAATGTAAAACGTGTGATAGCTCTTCTCTTTGTCTGACCGGGAAAAGCCCATGAATATAGTCAGAGCATCCTAACCAGTGCAGTGAATTCATTTCTGAAAACGAGGCTTGTTTATATCGCCTCTGCACCTCTGATAACTCTTCCCAGTGTTATTTGAATTGTTTACTATTTGTTCAGATAATTCTCAATGCCACACATCTTCCAATAATGTGAACCAATTGCACTCTGCCAATATGTGGATGGATTGCAGGAAAGTGCCAACATTTTCTTTTGTAACTATGCTACACCACACACAAAATTGTCATGGTAAGTCATTTTTATTAGTGTCATTTGAAAAACAGACTGACTTCAGGCGCTATTGTCTGTGGTATTCCGCTGCCATTTTCCGCCTTGCGTCCGGGCATTCTGTTGTATGTAGTCTTCACAAAAGAACGCTAGAGGGATCAGCTTCATGTTTTTCAGAGCCTTTGTGTTAAGCAAGCCAAGTACAATTACGGCTCTTCCCAGCAGAAGGAAAGAATAATGTTGGCAAGAGGGTGTTACCACCCAGAACCACAGGAAAAACTGCAAATGTAACCAAATGGCTTTCTCAGCCTTTATAAACCCAGAACACAACGTGGCATTTTCCAGGCCCAGAGGCTGCACTTCGGGAAATTCTCTTCAGAAAACTGGTTAGATGGTCTATCGCATTTGAAAAGAACCTGCAACCTGGGGAGGGAATAAATAAGCAGACTTGTTGTTTAATAAGGCTGCCAATTTTTTATTATTTTTTTTTACTTCCAAGGGACAAAATCAAGTAAATGTCAAATATTTCCCAGCTGGTAAGCACATTTAGATTTCAGACTAAAATCCTCCAAGAGGAATAGGCTGATAATAAGAAAGTACGAAAAATATGAGTTTCTTTTTTTCAAAATAGGATATATATAT
>NW_006383018.1:5012592-5031367 GCF_000327345.1 Myotis davidii
CTCATCACTTTGTCTAAACTGTGACCGTGAATAAAGACATGCGTGGGTGAAACGGTATGATTTCAGTGTTTATGGACATATAAGAGGGGAGCTAAGAAGCTGGCAATTCAAGTCTGTCAGAACTAACAAGGTAACTGAATCAGATCAAATTAAAGAAGGAAAAAAACCACCTCTTGTCTCTAGTGTCAGGCTGTAACTTTAATTTGTGGATTCCAGAAAGACCTTGTCAGCTCCTAAACTGACTCGGTTAGTGAATTACCTCGCTTGCTGATCCTCTCATCCCCCGGTGCCTGTGGTTTGTCCTAATTAAAATCAAAACCATACTGCTCTAATAATTTGATCATACCATTTCTCTTAAGACTTTGCAGTAGCTTTCAATTGCAGCAAAACCAGGGATCCAATTTAAAATCGATCTGGAGGCTCTCCATCCATGCCTCAAAGGTTCCCCTGTCTTTGACCCAACTTCTGGCCTCCCTGCTCTGCAGTCAGGGATGTCACTCCAGGTAGGCAGTCCATCTGCTTGACCCCACTGGCATCCTGACATGATCTCCCTTTTACTTGATTGTACTTTTCTCTTCCCCAGTAAACAAACACTCAGCCCAAGCACAGTTGCAAAGGCCTATATTTTGTCGGCCCTACTGGGTTGTTGTTTAGAGAGTTTAATCTGCAATATATCTTGTCTTGTTCCTTCTGAAATCATAAACCCCATGCTTTCTGACTCCTCGGTAAGTCCACAGCACTAACACTGCACCAGGGGCTCCATAAAAGTGGTCGATTGTTTCACTGGAGAAGGTGGAAGGAAGCTCAAATTTTAGTCTTTATAAGCCAAGAGTGTTAATGCAGATTCAAAATTTTTTGGAAAAGCTATGTGGTTGCCTTCAGTCATCCCTCTCCGTCCCTCACTCCTGAATCATCCCTCCCTGTTCTATAAAAAAAAAAAAAAGAAAAAGAACCCTGGCTTTCCTGTATGGTGGAACTCTGCAGCAACGTCCTTCCATAAAAGGGATGGGTCTTGTTTCAGAGCCAAGGGATCTGCCTCCAACACGTTGGGCTGGGTGGTGGTGGAGTTTTTTTTTATACTTTTAGACAACGTGGAAGCGTCTGGAATAGTGCCTTCAGTCCCAGCAATCCTAGGAATTACTCAGTGTTTCAGGGCCCTGAGCCAGTAACCACCTCCCAACCACTGCCCAGCCACCTCTGCCACGTTAGCTCTGACAGAGAGATGGGTAAGCTGTGGGTTCAGGAAGGCCAGAGGATAGGGCCTCCCATGCCCAGAAAACCTCCACAGAATCTACAGTAATTCACAGGCAGAAAGCCCTCACCCTCGAGTCCCTACCCCTGCCCCCTATAGAACTGTAGCAAATGAGTGAATCCTTCAGCTCTCACGCCCATCTGGGCTCCCCCAGGTTGAAGGCACTAAGACCCTTAGAAACAAGGGGATGACCCACTCGTCCAAGCACCCATCTAGACTGGGCTTCTTTTTCTAGTTGAGGAGCCTACTGAGGAGACTTTGGGGAGGAATGCCTTTCACAGATTTCCTCCAGTGGTGGATCTTCTAACCACTCCACCTGGAGGAGCCACCTTGTGCTAATTGTCTCCACGGTGGCACAGCTGTCCTGGTCCTTCGGAGTGAAGTAGGTCTTCACACACCAAAATGATTAGCTTTTTACGTTTTAATTTGCGGAGGTGACACACTGGCCCCAGCTTTAGTGTTTGAACCATCTTTTCTGCAGCTGCCAGGCTGCTGGATGCTCCTAACATCACGGGCTCCTCCACCTAGAAAAGTTGAACCAGATGGACAGCAATGAGTTTCAGATGCACAGTAGTGGGTTTGAATTTCTAATGAAATTGAGTGGGGCGGGGGTTCTCTCCTTTTATCATGCTACCTGTGTACTCCTAGACAGTGTGGGCCTTGCCAGAAAAATGGGGCTCTGTGGTCCAGGCACACTGACTAGGCATTTTGCTCCAACCAGCTTTACTGATTCATGTAAAGAGCTACTCCCTAACCAGAACGCAGTAATGTCCTTCTCACACATGCACATTCTCTCTCTCTCTCTCTCCCTCCCTCCACTGTGAGCAAAATCAGGATGGGTTTAAATAATGCTTGCCTGTAACACTTATGACTTGGGTATGTTATTATCTATGAATCTTAGTAAGTTTATCTATAAAATGGGGTAGAACTGATATCAAACCCACTGTCCCCTTAGGTCTAGTTCAGTGATGGCGAACCTATGACATGCATGTCAGAGGTGACACGCGAACTCATTTTTTTGGTTGATTTTTCTTTGTTAAATGGCATTTAAATATATAAAATAAATATCAAAAATATAAATCTTTATTTTACTATGGTTGCAAATATCAAAAAATTTCTATATGTGACAAGGCACCAGAGTTAAGTTAGGGTTTTCCAAAATGCTGACACGCCGAGCTCAAAAGGTTGGCCATCACTGGTCTAGTCCTAACTTTCTAATAGTTTAACATGGGTGCTCCCCAGTCTCCCTCGGTAATCCAGTTTAATGTGAAATCACATTAAACTGAAATCATTATTCTGGTCATGATATCATCTTCCTGCAGTCAGGGACCTCATCTGTTACGTTGCTCTGTATCATCAATACCTGAAAACGTGCTTGGTACAGCAAACATTGGCTGAATTTATGGATGTCAGGAAAACCTACCTAGTCTCCACTCTCACCTCTACCACAGACAAGCTGTACGTAACCTCCAGCAAGTCATCTGAGCTGCTTTGGCTATAGTCTCTTTATCTGTAAAATAAAGTGTAGGAAGACTGGTTCTCCAGGCCACTTTTTCTCAGTTAGGAGATTATTGCCACCTCCGGTTCTTTTCTCTGCTGAATTTCTATCCTCGCAGGCACATCTCACATCCAAATGATATCCTGTGGTGATTCAGAATGCTGGCTTCCAAGCCAGACTGCTTGCGTTTGTATCCAGTCCTCCCACTAACTAGCTCTGGGATTTGGGGCAAGCTCTTCAACTGTGCTGAGCCTGTTTCCCTATCCTTGGAAATAATAATGGTACTATTTCAGGGAGCAGTTGGGATGAGCAAGTGACTAAATTCATTTAAAGAATCAGAAAAGTGTGTGATAAATAGTAGGCACTCAATAAAAATTCACTATACTTATCTCACTGTCTTTCATTCCCGTATTTAGAATTTAGGTATGATGGCTGGCATTGGAACTTTTGAACAGCATTCCAGTTTTCATTTCAAACTTCTCTCTTTTTGATCAATGGTAGTCTAAATTCTACATATAGCAATCTAACTGGGCCGTGGGTATAAGGATAATTTTAGAAATCCTGGATGCAGTATCCATCCGATTTTTAGATCCTAATATTAAGAATATTACTAATAGCATCTTCTTAAAAATCACAGTGTAGTGTGTATATTTATGCTTATCCTAAGCCACAAAAAAGAGTTTCAACCAAGGTCAGACCGTCTTGACCTCCCTATCTTTATCCTCATGAAGAAGATTTTTATGTCTCTACATAGAAGATCAGTTTTATTATTTTCTTTATGAAAGATATTAGGAGTGAAGAAACATGGACAAAATTACTTTGCTTGCTCTTAAGAATTTTATTGTTACTATTATTAATTTATCTCCAGCCACAGTGCCGGAACATAATTTCCCCATTGGTGGAACATGGTCATTTTGCAATTCTGAGCAGTTTGTGAAGATTGAAGTTGAAAGAGCTGTGAACTATGGATAACCCATAAATTCATAAACGGTTGTTACATTATTATTTTTCTCACAATTATTAAAAAAACACCCAGGTTTATTTGGAAAGGCTCAGAACAATGAAATAAATACAGTACTGATTTCAAATGCAAATGTCATGTCATTTCTAAATGAGTCAACCTTCAAAAGACAATGATAAATCAAGCAGATAATTTGTGCGTGTCAGGGAGTTTTAAAGGTGATAGCTAGTAAATTGAAGTACACATCAAAGTTTCTCAAATAAAAATGTTGGGCGGGGGTAAGGGGAAGAGATCAACCGAAGGACTTGTATACATGTATATAAGCCAAACCAATGGACATGGACAACAGGGGGATGGGAGCATGAGTGTGTGTGAGGGGGGAGGTTGAGGGTTAATGGGGGGGGCGGGATAAGGACACATTTGTAATACCTTAACTAATAATAATAAAAAAAATGTTAAATATAAGTTACTCCTTCGTACATATCTAAAACCTGTCAAGCACAGAGGAAATAATCTGTCCCACCCCCACCCATTAACGGAGCAGATCACAGATGTAACTGGCAGCTTTCCACGTCCGGGAGTGGCCTGAGGGTACAGTGGCAGCCCCATCCTCCCAGCTGCATGGGAGCAGCCCTGAGCCCTCGTCCCTGTAGCACCAATCCCTGCAGGGCTGCAGCTCAGGCACATGGCAATACCCAGGACGCAGCCAGAATCCCGAGTCCAAAGGCACTGCTGGCTCTGTCAGGGCTCTAGCTGTTAAGTTCTAGGCTACTGGTCATTTCAGCCAGAAAGGACAAGGAGTGATTTATGAATACAGCGTCTGTGCACAGCCTGTGGAAATGCGCTTGGAGTTGTAGCCCTAAAACACTGAACTTCCGGCAATCAAGCCAGCAGGATCTTAAACTTTAAGGTGTGGGCGTTCAAGTTAATGACTAACTCACAAAGCCTGAGCCCCCCAGGTTACATGTGTCTTACATATTTTGAAGAGAGATTGATGCTACCTGTTGTTAATTTATGAAGTGAGTGGGCTGAGAACTAAGGAGGCGGAAAAATCGTGACGTGCAAATGATTTTTTCTCCCCTTATGGAGCAGAACGTGAATCATAACAATAAATATTCTTATTCAACCATGTGGATAATGCAGGTGATTTCAATTTCACGAGGGCATGTAAAATCCAATATGCATTTCTCCATTCCTAAGTGAGGGGGGCTTTTGAGCAAATTATTGCCTTTTTGTTGAAATGTATGTTTAGCAATCACGGCCACATAAACAAGTCAGCTGGAAATAGAGAGGAGCAGTCCAGTTACTTGTCAGCACCCTCCTTCCCTCTTAAGCCAGAATCCATGTGCTGTGCCTTTAAGGCAGGGGCTTGCTCCCAACCCGGGGCTGAACTCTGCCCTCCCTGGGCAGTGAGTCAGCCTCTGCAGGCTCAGACAAATGGAATCTCCCCCTGCGAGAGCCCATGGCCTCCCCCGCCAGAAGACAGCAGCGTGCCTAGGGAACAAGTTCCCCTGCTGCCCTGACCCTCCAGCTCAGAGAGCCTGTGAAATTTAAAAAGTGCAATTCTTGACACAAGCAAACTTTTCCTTCCTGCCCCCCATCATCGAAGGACCACCTGGGGAAGATACAGACCTGGGCTAGTGCCAGATTCGGGGTGGGGATAGGCGACCACAGCCAACTCTCTTTTTAGTCATTCCACAGGACTTCACACACACACTTCACACACACACACACACACACACACACACATACTATAAATCATTGTCTCAATGTTTCAAGACAGGGATGAAAAGAGAAATTGTGGGAGGGACTCTTCCCTCAAGAGAGAGAGAGAGAGAAAGAGAAAGAGAGAGTCTCTAGAGAGAGAGAGAGAGAGAGAGAAAGAGAGAGAGAGAGAGAGAGAGAGAGAGAGAGAGAGAGAGAGAGAGAACAGAAGAAGGAGGAGGAGGAGGTGAAAATGGAGGAGGAGAAGAAAGGAAGGGGGTGAAGGGTAAAGGAACCAGGGCAAGGGAGGGAGAGGGGAGAGAGTGAGCAGGAGAGAGAGCTCAAGATGATAAACTAAAAGAACATTCAAAACAAAGTTCCCTCTCTCTTCCTCCCACACTTCCAGATACTTGGGCAGCTTCCAACTTTGCTGACATTTCCAAGGGCAAGTTTTAAGAGGCCCACAGAGCACAATGCATGGACACATGACAAACTTTCCGAGATAACAGCCCTAGGAGGTCTGGCCTGTGACCCTGACCTCTGAAAATGAACCCTATAGCACCGGCCTGTTTCCTCTCCTTCCCCAGCTCCAGGACAGGTAGAGGGGTAGCTGCGTGCTCAAATGTGCGTACTAGTATCAGAAACAAACAAAACCCAAACAGGAATAGCTTCTTCAATACAAAGGAACAACTGAGGTCAACACAGATTAAAGGACATTGGACCTCATTTTTAATGCTAACCTGAGGCAATGGGATAGGTTGTTTACAGAAGTAAAATGTTTTCCTGAAAGCAAAAATTATAGTTTACTTGAGCTTTGTTTCATGACAGTTTAGTGCAGTCTTAGCTTGTAAACTGGTGTTGATATTTACTTGGTTTGTGTGCTGTAACAGCAATTTGACTGCTAATAATTTATTCTTAATTAAAGATGTAATCCAAGAAGTTGTAACCTTTAACAACTTCTTATATTTTTTTGTAAAAGTGTGACCTTCTTTGATCTTGTTAACTTAGTCGTAAATTTATCCACTGATCAAACATATTAGTAATAATATGAAAATATAGAGAAACTCTTGCAATGTACTATTGATTTCATTTTCTTTCTGAAGAGATTTCATGGGTTTCTTTATCCAATCAATAGTTTAGACTGAAATTCAAAGCCTATAATGATCTGATCATAACCTTTCTTTTGTTTTTCTCTCTCCCCTGCCCGCTCCAACCTCCCCCCGCTTACTAATGTCCTTATGAACTTGGAGCCAGTTGAACCCCTCTACTTATCTCCTGATAGCTTCCCCCACAGTTTCCATTTTCTGGAATGACTCCCTCCCCAATACACCCCCCCACCCCGCCCCTCACTTCAATCCTACACATCCTTTGCTGCCATGTATTTAAATTCTTACAACTGGGTTTTCATATACAGTGATCAAAATATGACCTTCATTGTGGCTATTTGTATTTCTTATGCCCCTCAGTAGATTATCTTATCTGTGTCCTATTCGTTATCACACCCCCACTATACCTAGCATAACTCCCATGTTTAAAAAACAAACATAATTCCTGCTCTCCCCCCCCCCCAAAATGAGCAAGACAAAAAGTACCAGAGCAGCAATTTAATTTTTTTTCTCAATCATCTGCTAGCATCAGTTGCCTTTACAGATATCATTGTAATACAAACAAAGAAAGATTTAGGCCTCAACCACTCAGAACTGTCAGGTAAACTAAGCACTCCAATAATCATATCAAGCGGATTCCCAGAAATCCTCCTCACCAGGGGCCCCGGACCACCACCACACAGAGCAACTGTGGCGATGTGCCTCCGAAAATTGAATTGACCAAACGTGTCTATTTGTCTGATTTGGTTTGCCTGATCGATACAAAACAGGTTTACTGCCAGGGCCAAAAATGTTCTGTTTATTCCTTTAAAAACCCAGAAACACAGAAGCATGGAACAGACTGAGGACTCTCAAAGGGAAGGCAGGGGAGGGGAGGTGGGTGGGAAGAGACCAGCCAAAGAACTTGTCTGCATAAAAGCATAATCCATGGACACAGACAATAAGGCAGCGAAAGCCTGGGGCAGTGGCTGGGGGGCGGGGCAGGCTAGAAGGGGTCAATGGGGAGGAAAAAAGGAACAAATGTAATACTTTCAACAACAAAGATTTAACAAAAAGAAATCCTAGAGCTTAATTTGGTTTCATAGGATCAGGTCCTTGTATTTTTATTTATTTTTTTATTTTCCAGTCTTCCATTTGTCTTATGAAGTACTTCACGAAGTTGCCTAAAGGTGGATATTAATTTACTCACAGGAACTGAACTGTTTTCCCCTTAATTAAACACTGTCTTCTCAACCCTATTATATGTTTTCAAACAGGAAAGGCAAAAAATATATATATATATTTGCTGAAAGGGTTGAAGACTTTTATGAAGCATTTCGACTGCTTTGTCAGAAAGCAATATGCAGTACAGCTGTTCTCTGCCCCTGAAGCCGGCCTCTCAGATTTCTCCCAGTGCCTTTCTCCCACCCTCCCTCCCAGCCTTCAGGCATATTTTCCAGCTCTGTTATTGCTCTTTCTTCCCTGTTCTCTCTCTGCCTGCACCCTTTCACTCCGGGCTCCTCCACACCAGCGTGTCCCACGGGAGGAGGCAGGGGTGTGAGTGCATAGCACAGCCATTCTGGCACACACCCATATCCTCAGTGAGCATGAGAAGAATTCACTAGCAATCACTCCAACACGATCCACATAGTAAACACGGAAGAAACATGTAAGCACATTATCCAAACAGCTCAAAGGGGCACACAAATTATCCTACCCTTTAGGAGGTTAAAAAAAAAAAAAAAGGACACTGCTTGGGGGAAATAACATATGCCTCAGAAACTTCCACCAGATATAAATCAAAGTGTTTCAGAAGCCTAGTTTTTCCTGCATGAAATCCAGAGTTTAGAGCTCAGTCTCCATATTCCTAACCAAAACAGCCATCAAGTCCAAGAGACATTTATTTAACATCGCGCTAGTTCAGAGATTAAGATCGTCTCCCTCATCAGGATTATCTGTTTCAGGTTCTTTCTCAGGAGGAAATTAAGAAAATAAATCCAACACAATCCTCAACCCCTCAAAAATGAACACTAAAAGGCTTGATCTGAAAGTGTGAGTGATTTGGGTTTAAGGTAGCAAGGTAGGGGTTCAGAGTGAAGTGACAGTGGCCTCTCCGGAGAATTTACAGGTTTTACTGGTCCTCACAAGTGTCAAGGGCATCACAGAGTTGTATCCAAAGCTAAAGAACAGAGCCCCCTGAAATGTAATTTACTTATCTATCTGCCATGCTTCCATATGCGGTGTAGACAAAAGTAGGTTTATAGCTGTGAGTACGCAAAACACAGTTTATTCTTGTATTATTATTTACTTATTAATTATGGTATGATTTATTTGTATTAAGCACACCTACTTTTGCCCACCCCTGTATTCATTTAACTCAATAGTTATTCAGTGTTTGTACCATTCTAGGCACGGTTCACATTCTGGAAACCCGGCAAAGAACAAAACAAAGTCTTTGCCATTCCAAACCTTACTTTCTGTGGGGGAAGACAGACAAGGAGAAACAAACAAATAGATAAATGTTATGGCCTACAATGAAAAGTAAGAGGGTGGGAACTGTTGCTGCTTTAAGTAGGTTAGTTTTTAAAACCTGCACAGAATAGATGACCTTTGAGCAGAGACCTGAAGGGAGAGAAAGAGTGAGTCAAGTGGATAACCGCAGGAAGACTATTCCAGACAGAGGAAACCAGTGCAAAGGCCCTGGGGTAGGGGCCTGTCTAGGATGTTTCAAGATCAGCCAGGGGACCAGGGAAACCTGAGTAGAGTGAGAGAGGAAAGAGAAGTGTGATGTAAGAAAGATCAAATGGGAGACAATACGCATCCTGTAGAGGCCAGTTAGGGGTCATCAAACAAATGGACTTTGGACTTCTCTCTGGATGAGACGGGAAAGTTTTGGATGGCTTTGAGCAAAAAAGGGACATGGCCTTAAATATTTTTTAAAGAATCATCTGGTTGCTGTGTACAGAATAAACTAAAATATTAGTGGCAAAAGCAGTAATAAGTAATGAAGTACTTCGGAGATAGAAGCTGCCATGATTCAATAGATAGATTGGTGCACTTGATGGCAGTGCGTAGAGGCAATGAAAGAAAGAAAGAAGTAAAAAATGATTCCAAGGCCTGAGCAACTGGAGAGAGAGAGTTGACACTTATATGATGCAGAATACAATGGAGTCCTTCCTTTTTTCCTTCCTTCCCTTTTTTATGAGAAAAATCACACCATGATTATATTCTGATGGGAATGATCCAATAGCGATAGAAAAAAATGATGATGCTAGAGGATGAGGAAACACTTGCTACAGTAATGTCCTTGAGTAGGAGAGAGGGGATAGGACTGGTCTTGGTTCAATTATAGTAATAGAAGTGAGGACAGAACTTCAAATGTGTTAGTAGAGGTGGTGGTGAGAAGTTGGAGAAATTTTCCTCCATTTAATTCCATTTTCTTGGATTTTCAATGGATGGTCAGGGTAGGGGATGTTTCCCATAATTCTTCCCTGACCCAGTTGTCACCTCCCCACCACCATCCAAACCTTCCACGGTGCCCTCTAGAATAGCTTATCCATAACCAGCAAGTGTTCCCCCTGCCAATTATTCAATGTTTTCTTTCAGCCCACACCTCCGCTTTTACACTTGGATCTACATTGCGGGGGCTAGCAGATTGCAAACATATTTTGCAGGCCTCTTGCCAGGTGGCTTCCTTCTGCCAGTAGAAGACAGTGGAGAACAGAAGGTGGGAGGGAGGGAGTTGTTGTTTCCCACTTCTGGCTCCAATGGTGTGGTAGTTGTTGGCAATTGTGATAGTGACAGTAGGAATCTCAGAATTCTGAACTCAGGCAGCCCAGCCAAGGCACCACATTCTTAATGGTTCTAGCCCTGGCTGAGATGGACCCCGAACTGATGGTGACCATTTCTTTGGTAGCACACCGCGAAGCCTGGAGTATGGGCATTAGGAGCTTCTGATCCCTGAGTATCTGTTTCTCCCTTTATGCTTCTTCAGGGACCCCAGGTCTTTCCTTTTGTTCCTCCAGTCCTGCCAAAAGCTTTGTAACCAATTCATTGAATTAAATGCCCATGGCATAAAAGACAGAATATTTTCTTTCTTTTTTGTTTACCACTAGTCCCTGTCTGATACACAGTCACCACCTTCAACTAACTCCCTTTCAAAGGGTTTCCTCCCTCTACCTGCCTTAATGAAAATGTAACTCTTCTGCAGTGACAGTTTCTCTGCATCACACTCATGGGTCGCTGTTCATTATCTCATGCCCCAGCTAGTCCAGAGCCAGGAGGTAGTGTCAATACTCCCATCTCTATTGCTGCATTCTCCCAACCGGTCTGTCAAGTCCTGCTCATTTAGACCAGGTACATCTGACTTTACTTAGCCATCCCATATTTACGCAAGCACCACCCTGTCATTCCCTTTCTTTAATCAAGAACTTTGGCATCTAGTCTCATACTTTGTTTTTTATCCAAATCCTGTTGAAAGTCTGGATGTCTCAGTGTCTACACGGGTGACCTGTTGACCCATCCCACTTCCTGAGCATTCAGCTTCTTGGCCTCTTCCAGGTCCTTCTTCATTCTATTCAGTTCCTTATTCATGTTATCACCCTATTTTACCTGTCCTGTAACCAATATGACTCATTCCCATACCACCTTTTTACTCACAAACTCTCCTATGTTTAGCACACTTGATTGGGTATCTCTTGGCCTTTATTCAACCTCATCAGCACTTCCACTGTATTGATCTCTCTGTTTCCTCCTATTTAATCAACCCTTACTTTTTCCTTCCTAATTTCCCTCCTGACACAATCTCATTTCATGACTCATTGTTTCAATAGTACTGTTGTCAATATCTTAACTTTCCTGCTATATACTATCTTTCCACCATATAAGTCCAGCAACACCCCAGTCCTGAGTTAACCAACTCTTTCTTCCTGCCTGTACCTGAGTAGCTAAACATAGCTAGGAAAAATAAATCACATAACATGGCAGATTGGTTAGTACCTTTATAGCTTCAAAAGTCTGTTCTCAAACAGGCTGTGAACCTGATCTCTGGTCTACACTCTCACTTTCTTCAATGACTTTTTCACAATGCTGTTAATTTTTTTCTTAAATCTTTAACCCATCCTTCAGTCCCTTTGTTCACAGCACATGGTGATGTTACATGTTAATTCATTAAAAAAATACATGCTATAATAGGGGCTACCCTAAATTTTTTGATAGCAAATGCACAAACTCTTCTATGCTTGCCCATCTTCCTTCCTTCCTTCCTTCCTTCCTTCCTTCCTTCCTTCCTTCCTTCCTTCCTGCCTTCCTTTCTTCCTTTCTTCCACAATAAGAGAGCTATTCCACAAACTCATTTTAGGCAAATCTGTTCTGCTTTAGTTCTCTCTCTTCACAAATTCTCAAAAACCTACCACTCTTTGTAAATGTTTCTCTATGCTTTTCATTTGAAGTCTTCCCAGTAGCTTCTCTTTTCCTTTTTTAAAAATTGAGGTGAAACTCACATGACATAAAATTAACTATTTTAAAGTGTATAATTGAGTTATATTTAGTATATAACTATCATCTCTATTTCCAAGTATTTCATCACCCCAAAAGGAAACCCCATATCTATTAAGCAATTATTCCACATTTCCCCTTCCTCACCAGCCCTGGCAACCACTAATCTGCTTTCTACATCTATGGATTTACCTGTTTTGGACATGTCATATAAATGGAATCATACAATATGGGACCTTTTGTGTCTGGCTTCTTTCACTTAGCATAGTTTTTTAAAAGTTCATTCATATTGTAGTATCTACCAAAACTTATTCCTTTTTATGACTGAATAATATTCACTTTAGGAATATAACACATTTTGTTTATCAGCTCATCAGTTGATGGGCATATCGGTTGTTTCCACCTTTTGGCTACTGTGAATTGTGCTGATGTGAACATTTGTATATGAATTTTTGTTTAAACATCTGTTTTCAATTATTTTGGATATATACCTGGAAGTGAAATTGCTGGGTCATATGGTAATTCTATATTTAACTTTCATCAAACTGTTTTCCACAGTGGCTTCTCCTCAACTTTCAAACATGCTCATCATGGCTTTCCAATCAAAAATAAAATCTGAACCCCATGTCCTTCTTCAGCTACTGATCTTGCTCTCACCTCCTCTCAGAACAACTTCTTGGGAAAAGTTGTTCATAGGCTCATCCTTCTTTCCGCAACCATTACATGTTGGCACTCTTCCAGACTCAGTCCTATGCCTTGTTCTTTCCTTTTCTCTATTTTGTTTCCCACATTGATTCTGGCATCCCTCCAATCTGTTCTCCAAACTGAAGCCAAAAGTGACCTTTTCAAGATGCAAATCTGATCATGCTGAGCTTATTTCAAACAATCAAAATACTTCTGTTGCTCTTGGGTAAAGCAAAAATCCCTAACATAACTGACCTATCTGGTCTAACTCCATTTCCTGTCTTGTTTGACTCCATTTCCTGTCTGGCCATTTCTCTCAGTAGGTGCTCTGTCACTCGAGGAACCCAAACATATGCCTTTCTTTGTACCATATGCCTTTGTTCTAACCACTTTCTCTTTCTGGAATATACCTTTCTCTAACCCCATAGCTTCACTTGTTAATTTCTATTCTTTAAATCTGTTTATTCAACACTTCTGTGAAGCCATCCTTGACCTCTATGATTTGGTAAAATTCTGTCAGTTCTTACAGCACTGTTTACCTTAGTCAGTAAAAGCTGCTATAATAAAAATACCATAGACTGGAGCCTTAAACAATAAACATTAGTTCTAACAATTCTGGAGGCCTAGAAGCCCAAGATCAAGGCACTGGAAGGTCCAGCGTCTGGTGAGATCTCATTTCCTGGCTCACAGGTAGCCACCTTCTCACTGTTGTCTTCACATGGTTGAGAGTAGGGAGAGAGGAAGCAAGCTTTTTGTATCTATCTTATGTGGATACTAACCCCATTCATAAAGGTTCCACCCTTGTGACCAAATTACCTACCTTCCAAAATCCTCACCTCCAAATACCACACCATTGGGGATTAGGCTGCAACATATGCACTTGAGGGAACACAAACATGCAATTCATAGTAACCATAATAGGCTGAAATTTGACCCTTCTAAATTCATATATTGAAGTCCTAACTCCCATAACTCGGAATGTGACTGTATTTGGAAATATACCCTTCAAAGAAGAAATTAAGGTAAAATGAGATCATATGGGTGGGCCTTAATTCAATATGACTTATAAAAAGAAGAGATCAGGACACAGGCAATACATAGACTGAGGGGCAGCCATGGGAGTACACGATGAGAAACCTGCCATCTCTAAGCAAAGGAGAGAGGCTTCAGAAGAAACCAAGCCTGCTGGAACCTTGACCTTGAACTTTTACCCTTTAGAACTCTGAGAAAATAAACATCTGTTGTTTAAGCCACTTATCTGTAGTATTTTGTTATGGTAGCCCTAGCAAACTAATATAATCATCCAGGTCCTTTCTATTTGATCTTCAAAGTCACCTTTCTAGCCCAAGATGGCAGCTGGAAGAAAGAAGCAAAGCAAAAAGATAAAAAACAACAACTTCATTCCCAAATAAGTCATTTTCCTTTAAGCAGGTCTCCTATAAGTCACACATAACACTTCCATTTCACTGTCCAGATATTGGTCTCATGGCCACCTTTAGAAGGAAAACAGGCTGGGAAGTAAGTGTAATTTATTTACTGATGCCCTAAATAAAACCTAGAAAGTATTAATTGAGGAAAAATAAGAGACTAGAAACTTTTGGGCAGCTAACAATCTCTGCTACAATGTGTGTCATATAATCCTAGGAAATTTGGAAATAAATATAATAAGTCCTCACTTAATGTCATGGATAACCTCTGTAACTTTAAGCAAAATGATGTATAACAGAACCAGTTTTATCATATGCTAATTGATATGGAAAAGAGTTAAGTTCCTATTGCATCTCATTAATGTTACAATGACATATTGGATAGAATAACATTCTTTGAGGACTTCCTGTATATAAATAATGAAGTAAACTAAACTCATAGTATTAATGTGGGAGTTATATATAGACATAATCTGTGTATACTTGGTATTTTTATATTTTTAATACATAAGACAATTTGGCACATTGGAGTATCCAATGGATTAATTTTGTGATTTCCAGTTAAATTGTACAATTTGATAATTTATTAAGCTTTTTATTTGAGTTTTCAAAAGCACGTGAGAATTTTACTACATTAATAAATAGTACCAATGCATTTAAAAATAACTTAAATTTCATCATATTTGAAAGTGTAATTAATTGGATTCCTTGATATTTACTTAAGTACTTAGAAAAATATTACTTGTTAACTAGATAGTTTAGGTCGATATTTTAAAAAATCAAGATTTTAAATTTATAAATTCAGTTTAAAGTTTTAAAACAATTTTAATTAATTAGATTTAAAGATCCCCTTGAGAGTGGTTGTTGAAATATGCTACATTTTTAAAAGAATGACAACATTTCTAATTGGAATGTAAAAGAGTAAGGAAATATTACATTGGATCTGTGATATGTCAAATATTAATTTGAAAATGGGAAAGAATCACAAATAGTCTTTTTTGTGCATAGAAGATGCCCTTGAGGACACTAGAAAAACCTCATATTGATAGACACATGATTATAAAAGACTTAAATTAATGAGGTCTAAGTGTTTGGGGCTTTTATCTTTAAATAATGTGGGCTCATTAGAATATTTGAAGCAAAAGAATGTCATGATCGCCCTGGTCAGTATGGCTCAGTTGGCTAGGCCTTGTCCTGTATACCAAATTGGTTGCTGTCCAGTTAGGCACATGCTGGAGGCATGTTTCACTCTCACATAAATGTTTCTCCTTCTCTCTCCCTCTCCCTTCCTTGCTAAAACAAACAAAACAAAATAAAACAAACAAAAAACAATAAAAATATCTATGTGTATATAAAAGCCCAGTGATCTGAATGACCAGAACAACTGAAAGGACCGGTGGCTATGACACACACTGAGGTAGCCAACAGACCTGATTCAGGCCCTGATCACCCCCCTCCCCCCACTGACCCCACCCCTAATTGCCCCACCCCACCCTGATCAGGGGCGGGGCCAGTCAGCCAACTGCCTGCCCTCCCCCACCCCACCCTGGGCTGGCCCAGCCCAACAGGCCCCCAATGGAGCCAGCTGGCTGGACACCACCCATGCATGAATTCATGCACCAGGCCTCTAGTATGTATATTAAAAAAAAGAATGTCATGATCACATTTGTTTCATAAGATAGCGTGGGTGGCAGTGAAATCCTTTTCTACTTTTCTGCCAGGTGAATTCCTACTCAATTCTTTAAGCACCAACTCCAAAGTCACCTTCTCCGTGGAATCCAAAGCTATGCACAACCCCTAGGCAGTATTCAGAGAGTCTTACCAGAATGCCATTGCACTGTATACATCCTGCGTTATGACTATTTCATCTTATTGAGGTTATTTGTGCCTGTTTACTCTAGTAAACCATGAGGCAATATAATTCTATTCATTTTTAGATTTTTTGTGTGTCGGTGCCTCACATGGAGCTAGATACATAATAGTTATACAGTATATGTTTCAATTGGAAATAACAAAAATGAAATGCAGACCTTGGTACTTGATTCTGAATTCAATACAATCCCTTCAAAGAATAGATATCAAATGTCGCCCTCCTTAAGAAAGAGGTGACTTCTAATTTTCATTGCAATTATAATTAAATAAATTAGCAAGTCATAGTTATAAACGGTGTCCTAGATACATCTAGCACTGAAAAAAAAAATAGAACTGGCTTTTCCAGCATTTTCTTTCAACAGGTTTTGGCTGTGTACTCACTTGCAAATGATTACACATTCACAGCAAAGCAATGTGTTTTGCTTGGAAAAAGTCCCAGCAGGCCCATTGGGTGGGCATTTGATTCCTTGATAAAAAGCCAAGTCCTGCTGTCTGGAAAGGAGGAAATGAGAAAAGGGGCAAAGGACCATTTGCTTCAGGGCCTGAAATAACACCAATTTCAGCAAGAACTATGAGAGCAAGATAGTTGAATTAAGCAGTGGAGAAAAATTGCTGTCTAAGACTTCTTTCGCTATAAAATAACTTCAAAATAATTTCTCAGCCCACAACAATATTTTGACCAAGAATATATTGAAAGGCAATTTAGAAAGATGTTTTAGAGGACTTTAACACAATAAAAGATATAATTTTTATAGATCCAGGGAAGATAAATAAATATCAACCTAACAACAAAAAACCTTTCATATATCTTTTAATCCTGAGATTGTATTTTGTGTGTGTGTGATTTCTTTGTATGCATGTGTATGTGTCTCTTCCCACCCCAAATCTCTCTCTCTCTCTCTCTTACACTGTAAAAAAAAAATCAAGCTAGCAGGAAATGCTTCTTAACATTTAGTCATTATCCACCCTAGCTGTTGTAATTTTTTTTCTTTTCCTATTATGAAGAAATTTTTCTTTCTATTGCCTATACTTCTCACCAGCACATTATCTTTTATGTAGAAAGCCCCTAATACATTTTTTTCCTGTGAAATCTGTAGCACTTAATGAAGATTATTCTTACTTTGTAAAGGCTTTAGAAGGGACTTTTCAGATCCTATCAAAATGGGGGCCTCTTAAGTCATATGATGAGCTGAGATTGGAGCCCTGGTCTCTCAGATTTGATTAGTAGGACTCGATGGCTTGCTACTACTAGCTCAATTCTGTGAGTTTAGCAGGAAAAAAAAAAAGCAAAAAGGAAAACAAGAGTAGCTATCTGGATAATAGCAGGAACAAGCTGGGGAGGGGAACATTCACCTGCCATATGCACTATAACTGAATACAGTCATTAGCTACAGTTGCCCGTAATTTGAAATGGGGGCCTTTCTGCCTCTTATCCTAGGTAGTCTCAGAATTCAGACCAGTGTGTATAAATAGAGCCTATTCATCTTCCACTGGAACTTAGAATTACTGATTGTAGCATGTGGTTTTCCCTTCCTACACCTCCATGACCTTTCTGACTTTTAAACAATCAGTACTTCAGAATTCTGGTCTGCTTAGGTCTGCTTTCACTATTCTCCCTCAATGAAAAAAAAAAAGAAAGTATAATGCATTAAATCCCAATTCAGAGAACACAGGGTCCAGGTCGAAAGAGCAGATGTCATCATGACTGTCACTAGACGCTCTAATGACATGCTTCTCATCTTCTCTCACACTTGGGGGGAAAGCTGTATCCCAGCCTTATGCTCTCAGGAACACGTACACCTCACCAGATGCTAATTAGATTTGGGGTTTCCAAATATTCAAATATTCTCCCAAGGTAGTGACAAACACACACCCAGGGGTTTTATATTAGAGCTATATACATCTGGCAACTTATGGACCGCCTGCAGCTGGCATGGTAAAATCAAAGATTTGGAACAGGATGCCATAATTTGAAATAAATCTAAAGGATAGAAAAGAAGGAGTGATACCTTTGTTTTTTGTTTTGTTTTTAGTAATGATGGCTAAACTGGCTCTTTGGAATCAGATGAGATAGGAATAATAACGACACAAACAATTAATACTTAGTGAGTGTATTAAGGTGTTCCTATCATTAGTTCTTTGAATCATCATTATAACAAACCTATACGGGAAGACATTTTAATTACAGGGTCTATGTTAAATCTATGTGGGAGATAAATTGTAAATTTGTGTTAATTTGTTCAAAGTCATAGGTTTGGAAAATTTTTAAAAAATGAGTTTCTATGCTAGGATTTTTTTATTTTTTTATGTCAGAACTTGCACTTTCAATCACCACCTCGTCTCCCCTAGAGCCCTACCATCCTGGAGACCTAATCGTACAAGATCGCCCAGGTAGAGAGCTTTGCCCACATCCCTCCTTCCAACTCATACCCAAGACCAGACTTAGATTTCTGGTGGAATCCCACCAGCGAACAAGCATCAAAAAGAGTAGAAGCGGATCGCAAAATTCATGATGTGGATGAAGCATAACCCAGAAAACAAATGTAGGAATACTGCCTCCCATAAAAAGTCCATCCTACCTGAAGCCCAAGGCTATCAAGATTCTGGAATGTAGCCTGAAACCTTTTCCCTTCCAGCCTTCACAAATGCTGTTCCTTGTGCCCTTTAACTCAAATGCCCTCAAAAGCATAAACGTTGAGTCAAATACTTTTTCCTGCGCCAGTAAAGAAAGACCTAAATGGTTTACTAGTGCGTTTTATCAAACATTAATTTATTTAGTCTCATGCGAATACAATA
>NW_006383018.1:5032686-5045754 GCF_000327345.1 Myotis davidii
ATTTTTATTTTTTTTCCTTCCTCCCTTCCTTCCTTCCTTCCTTCCTTCCTTCCTTCCTTCCTTCCTTCCTTCCTCCCTTATTTCCTTCCTCCCAAATGAGTAATTTTTCAATTTCCTCTGTTATTTTTCATTTCCATAGTTGTGCTTGGAAAACTTTTTTTTTTTAAGTGATGGTAAACAAACCTTATTAGAGACATTCAAGGATTGGACTTTTTCTCCTCCCCTGTCAGCTTGCCTTGGCACAGTTAAAATCAAGGTCACTTCATCCTTTTAGAAGGGCTATTGCCAGTTTTCTAGAAAGTTTGCCCTTTGCAACAAGAACCAGGAGACATGAGGTAGAAAGGCAGTGTGTGACCTCTGGCAAAGGGGACTACCAAGAACAAGACAGCTTGCTCTGGACAAGCAAGATCAAATAACTCTAATTTCTGGGTGCCATCCCACCTCAATTGTAGGAGGGAGACAAGAATATGACATCAAGTGATTGATCAGAAATGAGAAGAAACTCCATTATTTCAAGATAGTGTTTGTGTGTATTGGGGATAAATGACTTTTACAAGGAGAAAGGAAATTTAAAAGAAATAAAATTAAGTTCTAGCAATAAAGAAAGCATACAAAATCCTAGGAATTTATAACTGAAAATGTTTTTCAGACTCTACAACTACTTATGAGCTTTCAGTCTTCTTAAAAACCTCTCTAGTAATAAAGAAAAAAACCATTATGAGTGTTGAGTTTCTGTAGTGCAGCTGATGCTGATCTGCTTGCCTGGAAACACCAAGAAGAGTGACAGATGATTTCAATTAGGTTCACAGTTCCACAAAATAGCCTTGCCACAAAATGGAAAAAACTAGAATAGGTACCATTGTTACTAAGGACACCTTGGTTTATCTTTTGGGCATTTTAATGCATTGTTCCTGATAGATTTCCAGTGACAAGATAATCACATTCCCAAAGCCTCAACAAGGCCTAAATTAAAACAATATATAAGTCAAAGATGAAGGAAAGAAGGAAGGAAGGAAGGAAGGAAGGAAGGAAGAAAGGGAGGGAGGGAAGGAGGAAGGGAGGAAAAGAGGAAGAAAGAAAATTAGCCAGGTAACTTAATAGGAAATAAGATGGTCTTTGCTTTCATTTTCTAGGTTCTTCCCTGGGAAGAATGGTCACCTCAGTCTCATTTGTTTTTTATTTTTAAAGGAACTTTGTGAGAATTTGTTGAGTAACACCTGAAAAACATTTTGAAAACCATACAAATGTAAATTTCAAAGCATTCTGCCCCCCAAGTACCAAAATTGCATCAGCTCTTGCTTTTATACCTCTCAGTTGTCATTCTTTTCTTCTTTTGTTTCATTAAAAAAAAATAACAGCAGAAAATATTTTTTCATATAATCTTTCTGGTTAGTCGCATAAGCTATAAAGATTCACACACCAAGAAGGTACTGCTTACAAAATCATTTGCCTCAATTCCAGAAAGAAAGTCTTTATTGAGTAAGGTTATAGCTTAATTATTATACTTAACTAGAGTTTAAGTATAAAGAGAAAAAATGACTCAATTGAAAATTTGTTGGCTATTTTTCACAGGTGTCATTTGTAAAGGAAAACATAAAATTGATCTTTCCCAGAATTAAAAGTGTTGAACACATTAGACTGGAAAAGAAACTTCCCTCCAAAAACCTTTTGAGTATTTACATTACAATATTCAGATATCTATGATTTTCTGACCACTGTAGTCAAGCATAACAAAACTCTCAATTCTAACAAAGAAGTTTTAGACATTGGGAACAAAACAGCTGCTGTGTTTATAAGTTCTACTTTGTCTTTTTGCATAATTACGTAACACTGGAAATAAATGTAATGGTATGTGTTCTAGAGTCACACTCACTCACATCTCAATTCAGAGAACTCTGTAGGCTAGCTAGGCATATGAACAGAACTATAATAAGCAATACCTACAATTATGCTCAATGGGGATGGTGCCATGCTACACAAAGCCAAAGGAGTTTATATCTCTAGTCACCAAATTGCATATGAATATTTTATACAACTAGATGAGGAGTCGTGACCATGAGGAAAAATGGGTAATTTCCTCCTATAACTGTGAATCTAGAAGAGAACCTGGACATCATCTGGCACAATATTTTCATTTTATTGATGAAGAAACGAAGGCCCAGAGAATTCAATTTCCTTTCTCAAGGACTCCCAACTATCCAGTGAATCAAAGTAAACTGGGACCAGCAAAAAACAAACAGGGTTTTAAATACCATTTATTTCAGAAGTGTAACGCTGCCTTAGCAAGCACCCCATGTTATGTTTAATGCTTCCTACAGGAAAGTGGGGTCTGTCCCCTTCACTGAGAGTAGACTTTCAAGCCCAAGTTTCACTAGTTTGTCAGGGTCACATTGGGCTCATAGAGTTCTTTGAATTTTAGAGCACAAAGGGCTTTATGGGACATCGCACAAGGGAAAAGAATGGAAGTGAAGGTGACGTGGCCGTTGGTAACATTTTGCCTAAATCCCTACATCTATAGTGGGAAAGCCGAGACCTAGAGAGAAAACACATTGCCCAGAACACACACAGAGCCCGTGATGAAGATACAAGATATGCTCTTTCCACTCTAGAGGCACACGTGGTCATTTTCAAAGGACATTAGTGAGGCCTCCTGAAGCGCATGGCATTGGAGGAAAGACTTGAAGGAAGACAGGGAGTGAGCCAGGTAGGTATAAGGAAAGAATTTTCCAGGCAGAGGCATTTTCTAGGAACAGCAAGGAGGCCAGTGAACCATGCCGGATAGTTGGAGCTCAGGTCAGGGAGGTCATAAGAAGCAAGAGCCTGTAGAGCTTTAGCAACCATTTTAAGGAACGTTGCAACTACTCTGAAATGGAGAGCTTCTGGAGGGTTTTGAGCAGATTGTGTCAGGGGGACATAGATTGATGCAGAGAGATCACTCAGGAGACTATTCCAATAAATCCAGACAAGAAATGTAGGAGCTCAGATCTGAGTTGTAGAATGTGGTGGTAAGAAATGGTCAGGTTCTGTGTGCATTCTGAAACCTGACAGATTTAGTGTGAGAGAAAGGGGAAATTCAAAGGTAACTCCTCAGCTTCTAGCCTGAGCAATTGGAAGGATAAAGTTTCTGAACTTAGGAAGACAGTGAGGGGAATAGGGGTCGGGGTGGGAAAGATCAAGTTCCATTTGAGGCATGTGACGTCAGAGGTGTCTATTATACAGGAAGTGGATATGTCAAACATGTTGGTAGACATACAAGTCTGAAGTGTAGAAGGAAGTCCAACCCAGACAGGAAAATTTGGGAACTGTCAGTATATATTTGGCACCAGTAGTATTTCAAACCTTTTATTAAGTTAAAAAACAAACAATATGTTACCCATGAATTGCATTTAATTGTACTTCAATGTCCACTTAAGAAAAAAAACAAACACGTAATGAAAGAATAAATCATTTTAAATTTTACATTCACTTTGTGATTGTGCTTCTCTGTGATTCTAAGTATTAGGAAACATTGTTTTTTTCTGGATGAAAATAGAATCAGTCAACAAGATACCATAAGGTCACCTTCTTCTGATTTAACTAATTTCCTTGCACATATACAGTATACTAGAGCGTGTTTTTTTTTATCATAGTTATTGTACCAAGAATGACCTTATTCTGAGTGCCTACATAAAACATTTTTGTTTGACATCTAATTATGGTTTCCTTCACTTCTCATGATCTGAGAAAATCAAGAGACGCAATCTGGGATATTCAGAGATGAGACCCTTGGCTGTCTTACCAACAGCTGACAAAGTTTGACTTACTCAAAGCAATATCTTGCCTTTTCCCTAAGAGAGCAATTCAGAAAATACACAAAAGATGTGTTTCATGAGTGTGTAATACCCATTAGCAAACAATTTAAAGACCAATTAATTAATCATTAAATTTTCCCTATTAAGTATTTTGGCTTATATCTTTATGGTAAAGTCACTAATGAGTCACATATGCAGAAGTTTCATTTCCCTAGAGGGAGTACATATTAAATTGTTTAAATTAGCCCTCTTTAAATATACTTATATTTCCCACATATAGAATATTTTTTTTAAAAATTTCCCACCCAGATTTAAGGATCAGTTCTTTTTAAAAAAAATTAAATGAGTGTAATTAATATGTTTTCCTGGAAAAAATATCTCCCTACTGATTTTAAACTAAGAAAGTAATGAATAATTAGAATGGTGTTGAAGAAGATACTTCATATACAAAGAATCTTTGGGAGGAAATGGAGGTAAGTTAGTTCCACGACTAGACTTTTAAGGGTACATTTGTGTGCTAAGACAAGATTGACTGACTTAACTTGCTCTCTCTGCAGATTCCTGCCTCTCCTTGGGGGAGGGGAGGTGCGAAACGTACTTAGGATATATTTAAAGGAGATGGGGTATTGTAAAACAATACTAAAGGAAACTCGAGTGGAGACAGCTGTTGGATTTATTTTGTTTTGGCAGTGTAGAAAGGTAACTAAAAACAGAAAGGCATATGGGAGGGAAAAAATCACAAAAGGCCTAAGCCATCCAAATATCCAAAATACACACTAAAAATCCAAACACTTTATGCACAGATCAGCATCAGTGACAAACAATCTGTGGGTGACATGTGTTTCCCTTTGCTGTACGCATTGTGACAGTCTCAGCTGTTGTGCGTTAGTCGTTCAGTCAACAAATGTTTGTGAGCACCTCCTGTCTGCACTGTGCTAGGCACTGAGGATGCTGCAGGATCAATAACAGGCTTAGAATTTCAGCGGGCAGAGAAGATAAAGGACAGTCCAATCAAAAGGGAAGAAGATGTCAAAATCATAGAAACAGAAGAGGAGGGTGAGATGAAGGGATGGCATGGGGTCTGGAAGAGCTGGGCATGGAAAGAACACTTAGTCTGTGTTTGTGTGTATTCACTTGTGTGTTTGTGAGGCAATTTTTTTTGTTGTTTTTTAAATCCTCACCCGAGGATATTTTTCCAATTATTTTTAGGGAGAGTGGAAGAGAGGGGGAAAGACAGAGAAAAACATTGATGTAGAGAAACACATCGATTGGTTGCCTCCTGAAACCAAGATACGTGCCCTTGACTGGAATTGAACCCGGGACCCTTTGGTCCACAGGCTGATGCTCTATCCACTGAGCAAACCCAGCTAGGGCTTTGAAGGAATATTTATTGTGTATTTCTAGCATATTGACACCCCCAAAGTACTGGCCTTGGACTCAGAAAACCTAGGATCCAGTGACTGACTGTGTGACCCTGGGAAAGTCATGTGTTCTTTCTGATGTCAGTTTCCTCTTCTGTGAAATAAAGACGATAATCAGATCTTATCGAAGGGGCCAGGGAGCAATGAGATAATACTTTTGAAAACATCCCACGCTGTAAAGCTTGTGAAAATACTTCAGATCTTTTCAGCAACTTAATAGGTGCCCATAAGGGCTTTAGTGTTTCATAAGTCAGTACAACTACAGCTACAAGTTTTCATTTAATTTCAAGTTATCAGTTTTACTCGAAAGTTTCACGGGAGATCACTCTGTCACAGCAAAATTGAACCCACCATTCTCTTCTAAAAATATTTAGTCTTTAGAAAAGAATGGCACAGATATCAAACATCTGAAATACTTAACTGTATTTTAATTTGGGGTTTGAGATTTGTTAGGGAGAGGTGGTATATTGCTTTTATTTTAAAAATCGCAGTATCTAAAATGGTTGTTATCACTTTCTTCGGGAATATTACAGCTTATGAACGTTCAGGATAGTACTAGAAATTCTTAAAATTAAGGAGGAGGAACAGAAAATGCAGAGGGGGGTAAAGGAATAGCTAAGAAGTAATGCTATTTCCTTTCCTTTCCTTTCCATGTTTGGAAGACATCGCCTGGAAATACATGTGAAACTGGGAAATTGAGATAAGGAACTTATTGTTTTAAACTCATATGTAAATGAAAACTTAAAATCTAGATTTAATGGAGACTTTATTTCTTAAATCTCCTATTTAAAAGTTTGGAGGTTTTTTTCTTTCCCAAGAATGGCATTTTGGTGTATGAAACTCATCAGCAACTCGCAACTTCTTAAGAAAGTGTTCCATATTAGATAGTCTGGGTGAACTTCTACCATTACTCAATGCAAACCAGTTTTCTCTTGAAATTCATACATAAATATCATTCCAATTTCATATAATTCTAATGCTCCTTTATTTCCACAGTGGCAAACAGATATTAGTAAAATGTATTCAATTTTCTTTTTTGAGTATTTAATTGAAAGAGCAGGCCTAAATCTCAAGTAAATAAATATTTAGTACATATCATGCTTTTGAAAAAACTGCACTAATACCATTAGCATGAGGAAATAACAGAGTCACCTCCAAAACTGACTTGGCAACTCATAAATGATTTAAGGACAACTCTTGTCACTGGACTTGAAGTGGTATCTAATGTGATGCATAAAAAAAATCCATCTAGAGTCTGCTGGGTTTGCCCATTAGGTTGAAGACAGTGGAACATCATGGGAAGAGCAGTGATTTGGAAACTGGGAAATGTGAGAAGTTCTCAGGACCTTGCTCTCTTCATTGACAAACGAGAGGTTAGCCCTGAAACCAAGGTACGTGCCCTTGACTGGAATCGAACCCGGGACCATTTGGTCAGATTTTTCAAAAACAAACAAACAAAATGTATGATTCTAATAATCATTTACTTTTCAGTTACAATCGGTAAAGATACACAGGAGCTCCACAGCAAATTGCATCAGAAAATTTCCAGAAACAAACTCAGAAAAAAGTCACACTGTCCGAATGACAAGTCCCGGTCCCTCATCGGTTCTGTCCTTGGCTCCCAACCACAGCAGGGAGGCGGAGTGTGATGTTGAAGCGAGACTATGAAACAGTCCTGAAATATCTTAGTAAAGAAATAAAGCTGTTTACTTTGGCTCGTGTTTGGTTCCAAATGGATCTCCAGTAGTTATCCTTCCATGTGAGCTGAGCCACATAGGAGCCCGTCTCTCTCTTCAGTAAGATCCAGTCCAAAATTGTCCCCGCAGTGAGTTCTCCCACCACCATAACTCTCCAAGCACTTAACCCACACTGACCTGTTATTGCAGGATATTTTAAAGTATGAAAGTTTCTTCTCAGATAGATGGCAAATCCCATTTTGAACAACAAAGCACATTGCATACTTTTTTGTGTGTGTGTGACATTTTGGGCTCTCCAAAAACCGAAGTCCAGAGCAAGACTTTGCATATGGTTATCTTGAATAAATATGTACTTATGCATTAATAAATCAGTACGGTAGGGTGAGTTTGTTCTAGCTCCCAGTGAATCTTACCTCCTGATAGTCATATGCATATCAGGATTCATGTAGGGACCCAGAGACCAAAGTCATGGCTAAAGGGCAAGGAAGACGATCTTTCTTGAATACTCAGTTAAAAATGAGTAGAATGTCATTTTTGAAGGAACTCTCCAAAAGTTACAGTCCTCCAGAGGACTGTATGCAATGTGCTTTGTTGTTCAAAATGGGATTTGCCATCTATCTGAGAAGAAACTTTTATACTTTAAAATATCCTGCAATAACAGGTCAGTGTGGGTTAAGTGCTTGGAGAGTTATGGTGGTGGGAGAACTCACTGCAGGGACAATTTTGGACTGGATCTTACTGAAGAGAGAGATGGGTTGCTCTCACACCATAGCTTGATTCTTCTTTTTATTTCAGACCCATTATCTAATCTAATTCTGGTGGCCCCACTTGGGTAGTTTATGCTTAATCCAGCCACTTCTCACCCTCTCCACAGCTACATTAGTGCATGGGAGTGCCTCTCTTTTCTTACTTGGACTAATGTAAGCTTCCTAGCCTTGCCACCATCTGTTATAGCACCAGTGATTGCTTAGAAACCTAAAACTCAAAACCTGCTGATGGTGCCCATACCTGTGTCGTTTTTCAGCATCCATCGCCTGTCACGTCCCTCAAGCATGTCCTCCCCAGGCTCAGGCTTTGTGCTACTTCCTGGGGGCGGGGGTTTTGTACCCACATGGCCATGTGGTTCATACTCTCACTTCTTCATTTTCTGCTCAGTGTCCCTCCCTTAGAAAGGCATTCTCTGAACACCGTGTCTCAAACAACTTCCCTCATATCCCAGCTCCTTATCTCTACAGGAAATGGTATTTTACAACTGCCCCTTGAACAACATCGGGGTTACGGGCCCCATTCCAGTGCAATAGAAAATCCACATATAAGTTTGACTCTCCCAAAACTTAACTATCTTCGGTAAATGCAGAGGATTGGTTCTAGGATCCCCCATGGTTATCAAAATCCAAGGATGCTCAAGTCGTGTATAAATGTGTAGATCAATGCATACAGTTGGCCCTCTGCATCTATAGACTCCCAACCTCAGATTTAAAAGAGTACAAGTATTAATTGGGGGGAAAATCTGCCTGGAAGTGGACCCATGCAGTTCAAACTTCTGTTGTTCAAGGACCGACTGTATATGTATTTATTTCTAGAAAATAAGCTCCATGTTGGTGAACATTTTCCCTGCCATTTTAATTGTATATCCTAGACACTTGGAGAAGTACCTGGTGTGTAGTAGCTCCTCAATAAATACTTTAACTAAATGAAGCATTAAACAGCTATCCAGTTGAGCTGAATGACCTGGTAGTTCCATAGAGATACATTTCTGATTGAAGCATTTGTCCCTTTTCATCTTCATGTCTCAGTTGTCACCACTAGTCAACTGGAGGTTCATTGATAAAAACTGAGAACACCACAGGTGGGTCGCCCAGTCCTGTGCACAAACCCCGTAATCTGATCCCTGCCCTCATCAGAGTGTCAGGGCTCTGCCTATGCGACCCAGGCCTGGCATTCCCCTAAGTGTGAAGGTGGTAGTGTCCCTTTATTTATTCTCAGTTGCAAATACTTCATGCTAAGACTGGCCTGGATATTTATAACAGTTTTGCAACTTCACTGATATAGCCACTTTTCTTGGATTTAAGGCTACTATAAGGAGAGAAAGGTGGCTTATGGTATCAACTACCAGGAGAAACTAGAAGCAGAGCTTCAACCCTTGACCCTCAGTAGAGAAGAAAGTTAATATATACTCTTCACCCCTAAATGCTGTTTATTCAAATCTCAGAAAAAATAAATCCTCAAAGTAAAGAGTTTTCAACCCTGACCACACTCCTCTTGTCACATATGATTTTTATATCAATTTGTGGACAAACACAACCCTATTGAGCAGTTTCCTATCTCCATATATCAATGGATATATTTTAAAAAATTAAGGTGATACACACCTACACAACCTTAAGCCCAAGACTTGAATGAACTAAAATGTTCTATTACCTCTGGGGAAAATAAAATACTTTTCTAGAGTGTGACATTAGTAAATGTCCCAGATTGAGCATCCACTTAATAATAGACATTTGGCCAAACATGAGGGGACATAAAAATAAATAATCATCACTGCCTTCCAGGCATTGATCTCTAGTAGGAAAGATAGATACAGTGATGTGAGTAATAAACACAAGTATGTGAGAGATAAAAATAGTATCACTGAGCAAAGTCAGGATACACTTTACAGAGGAGACCATGGCTAAGTTGATCTGAGAGTGAGTAGGGGGCAGCCAGGTCATTTCAAGCAAAGGGAATAGCACGGGCAATGACCTAAAAGAGACTGATGGTTAAAAGAAATTGATCTCTTCAGCCTCATCTTCCAACTCCAACATAGCTCCCTCAGCCACTTCTGTTTGAACCACAATGAGCTACTTTTTATTCTCTAAATATAAATGACATTCTCCCTGCCTGAAGCAATAACTCCCTGCCCTCAACTCTTAAGCCTTGGACCTGAATAGCACCTTCTGGTCTTAACTTGGGTATAACAACTTCTTTGATCTCCCCAAATCTGAGTTAGGTGTCACTTCTATGTTCCCTGTTGCACTCCATATCTTCCCTACTGTAGAACTTAACATACTCTAGCATAACCACCTGTGGACCTACCTGAATTTCCTGTAGATTGCATATTCAAGGAGGACAAGACCATATCTATCTTGATCACCATTGTATCCCCATCAACTAGCAGAGTGTCTGCCATATAGCTGGCGATGCATGCAGAATGAATCATTTGTTCAAAATCTGCAAGCATAGGAGGGGATCTGAAGAAAAGATAGGTAATATGATTGAATTTATAGATAAAAATTAAAGTCTGAAATGCCATAGGTGCTCTGCCATGTCTATATGTTATCCTTTGTTTGAAGTGAAGTTAGGGAAGGATTATAAGCAAGAGGAGAGCAGCAAATACGTCTTCTCTCCTTCATGCCAGGTCATCATCAACATGAGGGTGTTGGGACATGTGAGCATGACTAGGAAAAATGAATCAGGCTGGTAGAAAAAAAGTTTGTATTGATTCTTAAATCAATGTATTTATGTTTCAGTGTCATTCGCAAGAGTATTTACTTACTCAATTTTCAAAAATATTGTGAAAAATACCTCAATACAGAAAAATTACTCTATCATTCACTTGATCATATAATGGACTTTTTAGTTTAGATTCTAGAACAGAAGATGTGAGTTGCAATCCAGTGTTGCTACTTCTAAATTATGTGATTTAGAGCAAATTACTCATCTCCTCTTAGAATCCATTCTCTGGGGAGCATTATGATTTATGTCACAGGGAAATATTAAGAGTTGCATACAATGAAGTCTGCAAAAGCATAGTCAATTGCCACATTAGCACTCAATGTTTATATTTTAAAAGTTAATGAAAACATTGCCAACATCGCTATTTCTGAATAAGAGCAAATAAGAGAGACTGTAAGGATTTTTACAAACAGCCCTAATGCCTGAGAATTAGGACTCATTACCATGTAAACTCCAGACATAATCAAAGTGTTTTCAAGCTTCATTGTTCCAATCTAGTTTATCTCTTTTCTCCCCCAGTTATTTTGATGGGTTTTCACAAACTATGCAGACTTCAATAACTCACTCTCTAATAATATACTCTGGGTAATTGTTAGCTTCATGAAATGCAATTGCCTATACTTTAAGTTATAATTAAAGGCATTACTTAAACCCTCAGTGGCCTTTGGAAATCTGAAAATGGAAGTTGAATTCATAAATGCTAGGGAAGAATAGGAAATCCCAGAACCCTAAATCAGCAAACTCAAACTCATGTGAACTCAACTGAAAGAGAGGCTGCTTCTTGCTTTGGTTACAACCACCAGACTTATACTGAGAGTAACGCCAGTGCTACAATTACTAAATGAAAAAAACTGGGCCCACCAAGTTCAGGTCTTTAAAGTTCAGTTCATTTACTGATGGAAAAACTTTTGTAATTCAGCTGCAGAAATGGAATGCTGTTTTGAAAACAGACGTGTTGAGTAAGGGGCAATTTCAATCATGAAGAAAGTCCAGATGTACCTCCGTGGCATCTGATTGAATGAGAATGGTGAGTTTGGCAAATTTTGTATTTATGATTTGGTCAATCTGGGACCATTTACCTCTTTTCTCATGATATTGTTGGCTGTTGTCAGAGAATGACTTGATGCCCACTACTAATAGCTTGAGTATTCTATTGGGTTGTTTTTTTTTAAAGAAATCAATAACACATCTACATTTTAATAACCTTGTCAGAAGAATTTTATTATACTCACTATTCCGAAACACCCCAAATTCCTGGTCTCTAAATACAGAACTAAACTCCCCTCTCAATAATGAACAATAGTGTTGAGCCATGAACCCTTCTCTCAAGATGTCACAAGAAAGTAAAACTTACGTGATATTTCTATTTTATAAAATGTAGGTGGCCTACAGTTCACACTGTTCCCATCTTTCTTTCAAAACCTATAGCCCCATTTTTTCTCTTAGGTTATTTCTGGATATATCAGTCCAATTACATTATTGTCTGGCCCATTTTTTCCTTTTTAAAAAATTTAGAATCAGATTAATGGAGCAGAAAGTGCCCTGAGATTGTTGACTCTACCATCCCATTGCACAGGTGAAGGAAATAAGGTCTTTCTGATTCTGATAACACAGGCAATTGAGGAAACATAAACCCTCCAACTTTTTGAGTATTTAATTTAAAGAGCAGGCCTAAATCTCAAGTAAATAAATATTTAGTACATATCATATACTATGTGATGATATGGGCCAGCTATTAGCCACCGAATTGCTGAGTTCCAGCAATAGTTCCAGATTTCATTGAAATGATATCTGTGACCTAGTTCATTTAGTACTATGTGAAACCACATAGTATGTATGATAAATTGGAAAGAACTTTTAAAGAATTGCTCAATATGTATCCTGCCTCAAAAGAAAGAAACAAGGAACCCCAGAGATAATAGAAGAAAGGCAATCTATTCCTGTGGGAACAGTAAACTCCAAGTAGCACTGCCATGATTATAAACATTCTGAACCTCACAACGGGTCAGATTTGCGGCTACCTTGTTCTCTCTCACCACTGTGGGCTGGGGTGATTAATGTCTGGAGTGGCCACTGAGGTACATTGCTGAGATCTCCTTCCAGAAAACTATGCAGGCAACTTAGTTGACCGACAGCCCCAACTGTGCCTCTTGAGAATCAGATTTTCGCCAGCTGCCCCTAGACCACATAGCATGGGGTATGAGAACCAGCCCTTCCTACCTGACAGCAGACTCTTCCAACCTGCAACCTTTGTTTGAGGTGTCCCCATAACCCTGATGGGTGTTTTCTCAGAACCATGCTGTGGCTCAGACTTGTTCAACCCAACCATCCTTTTGCTCTTTTATTCCACAGGATCAAAGTTGCATTGACATGTAAAGGCTCCCCCATCCCCTCCTATTCCTTCCTCCTTTATCCATCATAAGCATTTTCCAACATCAAGCTCCTGCACATCTAATTCCATCTTGGTATCTGCTCTTCAGAGGACCTGATCTGACATAGAATCTGAGCTCATCTTTGATGTAGTAGGTACATCAAGTGGGAATTTGGAAAGCTCTGCACTAGAGGAACTCTCGGATGTGTGCAAAGGAGACATCATGCAACGTTCGTGACAGCATGGTTTCAAATACAGAATTGTACCCAACCTAAATGTTCATCCATAGGGAA
>NW_006383018.1:5045770-5060020 GCF_000327345.1 Myotis davidii
GGAGGTATATGTTGAATGGTATAGCACATAAAGGGAATAAATGGAGCTTCAGGTATCAACACAGATGAATCTTACCAACATACTGTTAAGTGAACAAAAGAAGTTGCAAAAATACCCACACAATATGGCATAATGTATTTAAGTCTAAAAACACATAAATAGTACTCTCTATAGGTTTTGAAAATTATAATAATTTGGGTAGCAAGAACACACATTCGCTTCAGGAGAGTGGTAATCTCTGGGACAAAAAAGGAGAGAAGAATGGGATTGGATGAATTGTATCTCTTTCTACAATATTTTATTCCTTTTTTCAAGGATAACAACCATTAAATGTCATTAATGGATACATGAGTATTTGTTATTGTATTCCCTGTACTTTTCTGTGTGTTTGAAATAGTTCCAGATTTTATTTAAATGATATAAATATTTGTTGAAAGAAGAGAAACTGAGGCCCAAAGAAATTACGTGACTAAGTTTGCATATTTAGTTAATGGCAGAGCAGACACGGATCCCCAGTCCTCTTGGCTCCTGGACTGGCTTCCTGGCCACCACACTGTGCGGCTTCCATTGTCATGTGTCTATCTAACAGGGAAGACTATGGTTGATGGGTCTTTTGTATCTTTCACAATGTTTGATACCATCCCAAGCACGAACATCTATGAGATCAAATTGAACAATTTGCATTAAACCTCTAATGCAAAATTTCTTTATCACTGGGATTATGCTTTAAGAGAAGAAATCTCATACAACATACAACATGTGGTTCTGACTGCCACATGTTCAGAAATGTGTAAGTCATGCACTCAGCAATTCGGTGGCTAATAGCTGGCCCAGACCTTCTCTGGGGCCACAACATTAGTAACAAAGAAACAGAATTTCCGGAGGATGAGGCCCAGAAATCAGGATTTTAGAAAGATTCCCAGGTGATTCTAATGTGCAGCCAAGGTTGAGAACCACTGGCTTAGAGTCTTCCTCTGAAGAGTTACATTTTTGAGAGTCCTGCCACTTGCAAAAGCCAGCCATTCCTTTCTTCAGAATCTGGGAAATTCAACTCCCTTCACCCTCTGCATTCCAATGGTGAGGTCGGCTCCTTCTCCTGGACAGAAGGTTGGAGATTTACGGGATTCTGTGGTCCTACAGAATCTAAATGACGATACATAGCGTCCTTCCGCAAGAGCTCGCCAATGTACAACCGATGCAAGACAAAAACTGCCGAAACAAACCAGATATATTAAACCACAAACTAAAAGAACAGTTAAGATGTATATTAGGGTCTTTTTTTGTGATGTATGCCCATCGTGAAATGCAATTATTTTTTTTTAACTTGAGTAAAACCTAATGCCTTTATACTAATTTTGATTACATGAAAATCTGAGGTGAATATGTCCTTGAAGGTAAGCTTTGTCTTTTTCATCAGTATATTTTTAAAAGCTAGCAACACTTGGTGCATTATTAATGTTTGTTGATTGAATGAGAGGATGAATAAATGAATATCAGTAAAATTAAGACATATTTCTTACTGACAGACACTAATGACTAAAAAAGGGTTCCAATAAATGAGCAGGGTTGACAATTAAAGTGTAAATAGCAATCTAATGAATGTTCTAATTGATCCTCCCTGCTTTAAAATGTAGCCAGGATTTTTTAACCTTGAAATACAACGCTCAGCAAATTAATAGACTGTCCTTGTGTGAAAATCTCTTTAATCAATCTAATAGTTTGTCGTCTCTGCTACTGCAGGCTTTAAGACCTCTGCCAAATTAGTGTTTTGTTCTGTTAGTCTTAAGAGTTACTTCTTAATAATAGATTCATATACAGAAGTACCATAGTGTAGCATTTTGGACCTCTGTGAAAATAAAGAGCATAAGTTAATTTTTCTTAAGTCTTCAAAGTTAATAAACTTGGGAGGGAAAAGGACACTGATTCTTTCTTGATGCTTCTACCACCAAGAACACAACACACTTTTAATGTCTGCATCAGGTTTTAACAGATTTTACCTTTTTAAATTGATTCTTTCTCTTTAGTTTTGCAGAGTCCTCAACACAATGGGTGTTAAACATTCCTTCAAACCATTGAGAAGTTGAATACCATCTGTGCAAGGCTTGTTAAGAAGGGGTAAAAAAAATATTTTTTACATTTTCACCCTAACCATACCACCTACCTCCATCCTATACAGGAGGATAGGGGCTGAAAGGAGAAGTGGACTTTAAAAATTGAATTTTGTAAAAGAACTCTCTGTGTGTGTTGAGTTCCATTCATTCCCCATGGCAGGAAGGGTTAGGGTTGCTTTCCCTCATGTCAAGCCCAGGGAACGTGGCTTTGGGAGGTGACAGGGGACAATGGAATATAGAACATCTCTGGATGACTTGGCAACTCTGCTCTGTTTGAGACAAAGAAAGATTGAGGAAAAGGAAGATTACAATAGAGTTTTCTTGGTGCAAAGGATGTGTGAGGGTTTACTGTGAATGCAAGAAAAAAAGAGCTGGCCTTGAGTGCTATAAATACTTCAAGGTACACAGTAACCCTAACAAAGGAGTGTGCCACTAGATTCCAGGTACAGAGGCAGAACATCATAGAAGTAAGCAACTGTAACAATGAATTTCCCCATCTGTCAAAAGGACGGCAAAAGAACTATAGGTTAGATACCCAAGTGATTTGGGGTTGGAGGGTGGGCAGTTTCAAAAAATGCACTTACATTTGCCAAGAAAAAAGTGTCAGCTTAAGAACGAAACAAAAAAGCAAAAAATAAAAATAAAACCTGCCAAGCGCAGAGAACACAGATATCAGCTAATTGCAGCACTGATCAAATAATGCCTTTCCTTTCCTCTGACCTCCTCCCTCTGCCTCAGCCCCCTCCTATGCTGAAGGGGTCAGAGACTACAGCTAACAAGCCAGCAGAGGAGGAGGCAAAAAAAAAAAAAAAAAAAAAAAAAAAAAAAAAAAAAAAACCCCAGAAAATGGTGAATTGAAGACAGAGCTCACCAGGTCTGCCTTCCCCATTTCTGCCCTCAGCTCTTGTAAAAACTAGGAGAGATGAGAAGCTTCAACTTCAAATAATATTAGGGTTATTATGTGGGAGTAGACACTTTAATGACTGAAATAAAACCTCTTGGGTGACTAGAAGAACACAAAGGGTCTCTCATTATTCAAGAGTGACTAAAAGAGCCACTGTGCCCTTTCTGCAGGTCTGCCTTCCCCATTTCTGCCCTCAGCTCTTGTAAAAACTAGGAGAGATGAGAAGCTTCAACTTCAAATAATATTAGGGTTATTATGTGGGAGTAGACACTTTAATGACTGAAATAAAACCTCTTGGGTGACTAGAAGAACACAAAGGGTCTCTCATTATTCAAGAGTGACTAAAAGAGCCACTGTGCCCTTTCTGACATTCATTCAGGGACAGAAAAGAATTCGTCTCACTGATCCGTTGGAACGGGAAGTGAGGAAAATATTAACGTTGTCTTCTAATTCCACTCTGCAAGTCCTGCTCATTCACTATAGCAAGGTTATTTTGCCACATTTATGCAAGTCTTGCTAAAAGGTGGTAAAATAATAATAATAATTTTAAAAAAAAATTTTAACCAGTAAGTTCTGCTTTCAAAATTTCAGCAAGTTTTCTGGTCTTCGTAGTAGTGGCTCCAAGAAAGAATGAGGAAAAGGACATACTTAATTCTTGGATATGGACACGGTTCAGTGGGAAGAAGAGCTAGAGACAGGTCAGAAAAGATCCCTCTTCGTCTCTCCAGCCTAGTCCTGCTGAGGAAGCCCTCATCTGTCACCAGCTCTGACTCAGGCAAGCAAACACTAGTGTGAATTCATTTTACTGCCCGGAGTTCAATACCAGCTGAGGCCGAGTTCACTCTCTCACCCCTTAACCCCTCTCTCCCATGATTTCTAATGCCCCATACTAACTGACCGGTTTGTTTCTGACTGTATGATGATAACCCACTTTCCAGGAGACCTGGACCCATTGTCCCACATGCCCTGCCATGAGCCAGGGTCGCCCTCCCAACAGACTAGTCTCTTAGACAGTCTCTGCTTAACGAGTTCCATCCACAGCAAATTCCTCTGCCCTGCCCCACTGACCAGATTCAAGCTCTTTATAGCAACTCCCGCCTACACCCTGACACACCCAGGGGAAGAGCCTGCAGCCACGCAGCCTTTCCCAGCTCCGACTTCAGCCTCTACCCATCAGCCTTTGCTACTGAGGACCCAGTATGCCTTACAGCTGAGCCCATAGAAAGCTGGAACAACAACAACAACAAAAGAACTTGGAATGACTCATTTGCAACTACTTCTTGTCATTAAAAGTGGCACAACCATTAAAGAAGAGAGGTGAGATGTAAAAATCGGGGGCCTTAAAAAATAACCTCTGTTATCATATAAGACTAGGAAAGTAGCCACAAAGTGTTCTTAATGTTCCTCAGTGGTTATTATTTCAAATCAGACTCAGACCAGGAAGATGCAAGAATAATCATGAAATATGAGGCACACCTCTGCTGAGCACCATTTAGTTCCAAATGTGTTCATTTATTCATTTGCAGTAACAGCCTTGGAAATCAGTGGAGTGGTCTCTAGAAAGTGAAGGAGTAAAAAATTTCCCAGCTCTCATAGTCAGAGGGTTAATTCCAGTTTCAAAAGCAACACTAAGTTGCCTGAAGTACCAGAGGGGAGAGAGAGAGCGAAAGAGAGAGAGAGAAGAAATTCCATCCTGCTTTAATCATTGTCCACTGCAAGCCTTCTTGATGATTTCCAGCTGCCTCCATTTAAGTTGTTGCTTTGACAGAATTTTCATACAAACTTGGAACTTTTTCATGTAAAAAAAAAAAATCTTATTTTTTCCCTCAACTGCATTCTAAGCAAAAGCAGATTTCTCTTGGCTCATATAAGACTATGATGAGCTGGAAGAGGGGGAGGGGCAAAGAGGAAGGCACCAGCCCCTGCTTTTTTGGTTTCTCCACAAATCATTCCAGCAGAGGCACAAAGGAAAATGTGAAAACCCAGGGAGAAGCCCACGCCCTTGGAGAAGCCAAAATATGCTTTTTAGTTTTTTTTTTTTTAAAGTTTAGTTTAGTTTAGTTTACCACTGCATTCTGAAGTGAAGAAAGACTATTCAGAATTAAGCTGTCAGGAAATAATTACAGGGAACTTCATATAAGTTAACATTTTAGATGTGTATGTGTGTGAGTTACATACACACACGCACACATCATATAGTGAGTTAATGGAAATATTTACAGACTGTCCATAACCTTAGGTTATCTATCCATTTCTTTGCATGGGAGAGGGAGCAGGGAACAATGGAGATATGAATATACACTATAATAAAAGTTAGATATTAACAATTTAATTAGGTATTTGTTACTAATCGTGAGCTTGAATTTTCAAGCCACTTTAGGATTATAGTTTTCTTTCTGACAAGGTTGTATGCCTCTTAAAAGCAAAAAGCAACTATTTCTTAGTAATCTCTGTTCCCCCAGAGCTCCTAGCACTACCATCTTATATGTTGTAGGTTTTCAATAAACACATGTTAAAGTAAATAAATAAAAAGCTTTCAGAGACAGACGTTAGTTAAACAATAAGATAGTTGGAAAGAGAGAAGACATATGGCTGGGGACTAGATGGAACACTGGATGATTCCATCCTCATGTTTCCATGTATCTATAATTTTTCATCTCATTAAGCTTCCCATATAGATATAGTCCTATATTGTTCCATGTAGGGCCAAAGGGAACTTTTATGGATCCTCAAATTATTCTCTAAAAACTATCCCAGGCTACTGAAAATCTACCCCCTTTTTGAAAAAGAGTTTTAAAAATGAATCTGTTAATATTTTTTTTTCTTGTCTGCAATGTCAGTAAGGAAATAATCTATATATCTACCTGAAAATCTTTTTTTGTTTTTTGCACATTGGATCCTTTAATGGTGGGAGGAGGGATTCTTAAAAGTAGCCCCCCTTATTTGCGGGGGATACATTCCAAGACCCCAGTGGATGACTGAAACCATGATAGTACTGAATCCTATATATACTATATTTTTTCTATACATACAGACATTAAAGTGTTATTTATAAATTGGGCACAGTAAGAAATTAACAACAATAACAAATAATAAAATAGAATAATATACTGTAATGAAAGTTATGTGAATGTGGTCTCTCTTTCAACATATCTTACTGTACTGCACTCACCTTTTCACTTAAAGGAAACCCTTCATGGCTTCTTTTTGGCATATCCAAATTACCAGCTTCACTACTCTTTTACTTTGGGGCCATTATTAACTGAATAGGGGTTCCTTGAACACAAGCATTGAGATGCTGCAACAGTCAATCTGATAGTCAAGATGGCTACTAAGTGACTAATGGGTGAGAAGCATATACAGGTATGTCATGGTGATGTGACCAAGGGATGATCCATGTCCCCAGTAGATGGGAGCAAGGTGGTACAAGATATCATGCTACTTGGGAGGGCACTCAATTTAAAACTTGAGAATGGTTTGTTTCTGGAATTTTCCCATTTAATATTTTTGGGCCACCATTGACCATGGGTAACTAAAACTGTGGAACAGGAGAAAGCAGATAAGGGGGAAGATGACTTTGTTAACAAATCCATAATAATTTTCTATTTAAAACTCAAATAAGGCACAAGGAAGGCACAGGAAATAGTATCTAAGTCCAACTTGGAGCCACTTCTTATCCTTGTCTTCATTCATTTGACAACTACTATTGAATACTTAGGGTGAAGGACATGTTGAAATTACCATAGATGTTCCTCATAAATTTTATTTCCATCATTCAGGGACATTTTGAGGTTCCAGAATTACTACCTAAAAGGGTCTTGGGGGTAACAATCTGGTTGGCTGGCAAGGCTGCCAACATTTGCCCTGAAGCGGAATGTGGATATTGAGCACACTGTTTTACTTTTCCTGCATCTTTAGAATACATTATCTGTACCAACCCTTCCTTTCGCCCACACTTTCTATACATTCCTACTCCTTCTGTTTCTTCTCTTATTTTTCCTCTCTATTAAATACTAATATATAAAGTACTATTAATAAATATTCCTGTACCACATTATTTTCTTTTATGGTCTATGTCAACGATTTTCAACCCTTTTCATCTCATTGCACACATAAACTAATTAGTAGAAGTCTGCAGCACACCAAAAAATATATTTTTTGTCAATCTGACAAAAAATTAGGTATAATTCTTATTCTTTCACATCAGATGGCTATTTTGTGTTGCCTGTTGTCATTTTTTAATTTGGCAATCTAAAGGAAAAGAGGTCAGTGTAAAGGAGAAGAGGTTCCTGAGTAAACAGTCAGGTATTGCATGCTTTAAAAATTTTTTTAGTAGCAGACCAGTTAAAAATTGCTGGTCTATGTGTTTTATCTTCTTTACTAACGTATAAGTTTCTTCATTATAAAGATATTACCTGGTCTATCTTTGCATTTCATCCATCTGCATCTGGCACATAGAAAACATTAAAAATGGTTTGTTGAGTGAATAAATGAATGTGCTGAACCTTGAGCCCTGGAAGAAAGATACAAAATAAATTTTTAAAACTTTAATAGATGGATTTAAAAGCTGTTTTAGATAAACTATTAGCAAGGCCTGAAGTCTAACACTTCTAGAAGGCTCACTAGAAGGATCAACATAACCACATACAGGTGTAAACACAGCTGTTGTTCTCTTCAAGATACGGCCACAGTTTTGATTTATTGCACATGTCCACCTGCAAGGCTTCTCTTAGAGCACACAGTCATAATCTCCAAAGTCACCTAGTGACAAGTGAGTCCCTCAGCTCCATGCTCACCTGGATCAGCAGCTCTCATTTATCTATCAGGCAGCTCAGAACTGTTCTGAGCCTCAAGGCCCACAATCTTAGACTTTGTCAAATCAAATGGGCAATAATTTACAATGTAAGTACCTTTTATAGAATAGTGAGCTATTTCTCTTCTTCGCCATCTTTTTTTCCTCACAAAATAATCCTAGAATTATAGACCACAAATAGGTTTACATTTAATGCTTTTTAAAAAGAAGAAGAAAGCCCTAGCCAGTTTGACTCAGTGGATAGAGAGTCAACCTGCGGACCAAAGGGTCCTGGGTTCAATTCCAGTCAAGGGCACATACCTTGGTTGCAGGCACCTCCCTGGCCCTGGACCTGGCCCTGGCCCTTGCCCTGGTCAGGGCATGTGCAGGAGGCAACCAATTGATGTGTTTCTCTCACATTGATATTTCTCTCTGTCTTTCCTCTCTTTTCCGCTCTCCCTAAAAATCAATGAAAAAATATCATTGGGTGAGGATTTAAAAATAATAATAAATAAAAAGAAAAAGAAGAAGAAGAGGAGGGCAAGGATAAGAGATCCAAATAAAAATATCAACATTTCCCCCAAGAGCGGGAAGTGCATAGATTAGTCACATATGTCAAGCCACAGAAAATTCCAGAAGAAAGGAGGAAAGTCAGGTGAAACTCAGTTTTGAAACTGAGGTAGAAATGTAAAATGGGAAGAAAAGACAGAATGTCCACAAGGGAAGTCATGTTCCCTAATGAGTTAAAATGTTAAATCTTGAAGTGCTAAATTTTAATCAGACTTTAAATAAGAATGTTACCTCACATACCTATAACTTAGCTCTTCTGTGAAGTTCGTTCTTATAGCCAACTAAAATAACACATAGGCAATACTTGACTCTGTGCACAGAATCCCATGCAGATCCAACTACATGATTCCCCAATGAAAAAAGGAAGTGATCCTCATAGTAATCCTACATTAAGAACACCTCTTAGGCATGATCCTTGAATAAAGCACGCCTTGCATTTAATACTCTCATCCATTGAGAAAGGCTGTCTCCTTTCAGCTTTCCTAGCATCTCTGCAAAAAGAAGGGAGTATTTACCCACTGATACCAAATCTGCACTTCCATCCCACACACAGAAGGCAGAAGGCAGAAATAGCTACTATTTTGGGGTTTCATATGATAATGTGAGACTACCTACCTAACTAATTGTATATATTAGGAAGCAAACTTTATTTGGCAAAGTGCTGACTTAGGAATAAAAAATTATGTTCCAATCCTGGCTCAATCTTTTATTACATGTGTCATTTTTAGTAAGTTACTTAAGGTCACTTGAATTTTTTTCAGTGATAAAATGGTGAGTTAATAACACTTGCCCTAATAACCTCCCATATGGGTGAGATAATCAAATGAGATGTTAATTTAAATGTGGTGCTTTGTGAACTCCAGTGTGTTATGCAAATATAAGATACTAATTGAACACATTTGATAACATAAATGTCTTCCATATAAAATTTTCTACTATCCCATGAGACAGAAAACTGTTTTATTTCCTATAACAAGATGGCATATAAATAAATAGCTATCATGATACATAAACAGCTTTTCCACGTCTACAAACCACTTGTACCTACTATAAAAAAGAGCTTTAAAATTATAGAGGTAAGCAAATTCTTCCAGGTAGTTCCTTTCCTTTGTGTCATTGAGCTTTGGGGAAATATTTTTTAAGTTCTGGTCTAGTCCTCCTATCTGGTTTCTGATGTTCATATGAAGGATAACTCTCTAGATGCTCACTCATTCCAGAAAGTATTTACTTGGAGAAAATTAGAATTTAATTTATACTGGATGATCAATACAGACCTTTATGCATGCAATACATCTAATACACCGCAGCCAGATTAATTTCCCTAGGCAGTGATTAATTGCCTCCTCTATCCCTGCCGCTGGAGAAGGTGCCTGGAATACAACAGAGAGCATGATGGGCAAGGTCTCTGCCCTTCTAAATGTCAAATCCATAGTTTTATTTTAGAGCTCATCTTTCTCAACCTCTGTGACATTTGATTTTGTTGCCAAGACACCTGCTTGAAACTTTCTTCTCTTTCAATTTTGAAGACATTATTCTTTCTTTATGTAGCAGATGCCATGGGCCAACTGCCCCAACCTGAATTCCCAGCCTCTTCTCCTTCATCACCTTCCAGCTTGGGGTAGTGATGTGATGCAGTTCTGATCAATTAGATGTAAGGTGAAGTTTGTGCTTATGTTCCTGCAATACATAAGCAGCACTCCCTTCTCTTCCTAATTCCTTCTGCTAAAATGTGGATGTGCTCTAGAGCCATAGGGGAAAAGTCAAGAGAAGGACTTCATGGTTTTACAGTATAGGAGTAAACTACTCCCAGCTAATTCTAATTCTTCCCCAGTCTCAGCTGAAGCCTCTTGGAGAGACCTCTGCAAACCTCCCAATCTCAATTAGCACCTCCTACTAGAGCACCTCCTACTAGATATTTCCATTCCTACTGATTTTCCTTCATATAACATATTTTAGCTCTATATTTTATCATGTTAATATTTATTTTACATCTTTATCCTCCACAGAAAGCAAAGGGATAATTAAGTCTTTTTATAGCCATTCTATATTCAGAGTCTCACAGATTATCTAGTACATATTATGTGCTTAGCAAATACATGTTGAAATTTGACGACTTTGCTAGACTTATGTTTAGATTGCCCTGGGCATCTCTACTTGAATATTCTTCAAGGCCCTCAAAACCAAAGACCCAAAGTATATTTGTACTGAATTTGTATTCCCAGTTAATGGCATCACAGGAGACCAAAGCCTGAAAACTCCAAATCATCCTTAGCTTTGACTCTTCTCCTCCCCCTTCACACCCAGGTGGTAGTCAAGACCTCCTGAGTCTATCAACTTAATATTTCTGCACCATCCTCTTTACCCCCTTGATACTATTCATCCTTCCTTATTTCAAGCCCTCATTTATATCTGCATTACTATAGTGTTGCTATTGCAGTACACTGCTCAGTCATCTTTCTGTGTATTTGAATCCCATCCTTATTAATTATCTTCAACTAATCAAGTATTATGCTCATTTTATAGATCAGAAAAACTAAGGCTCCAAGAGTTTAAGAAACTTGCCTCAACTCATCCAATTAATAAGTAGCAGAGCTGGAATTTATACTGGTCTATAACCCTAAGTCAGGAGACTTAGGAGAGACCTTCTAGACCTCAGCTTGACCAAAAGCCCCAATGCAGGCAACTTGAATTAATGAGAGGAGTATGTTCACTGAGGAATTCTGTGTATTTCTTGAGACAGAAATCCTTCTCCATCACCCATTACCCATCTCTTCCCCAGCACATTGAACCATGTCTACTCCACTGTATGATGACAAAGGATTTTTTTGAGACAGAAAGAAAAAAAAGGAAAGAAATAAAGAAGGACTCATCCAATGGAGAGAAAGGGAGGAGGATCCAAAGTGATAAGACATGAGGGAGAAAGATAGAAACAAAAAACATAACTCACTGTGTTTAGACTCTTATTCAGAAGTTATACCTTTGCAAAAAAAAAAAATGTTGGCTTGGATTTTGGCTGATGTTTTACTTAGTTCAGCACAGGGAAAATTCCAACTTGGCCTTTTCCCTCAGGAACATTTATGAGGAGTTAAGAGTTATATGATGATGTGAAGTAAAGAAAATCAATTCAAATATACCCTTCTTCAAAGTAAAAGCAGCTAAATGCCACCAAGTAAATCACCTCTCCTCTAAAAGCTCTGCCTGCTCCCCTTCAAAACAATTTCAGTCTACTGAGCCAGATTGATTTGTCACCATTAAAAAACAACTTCTTTTTAACCATGTGGTGGCTTAAGAGTAGTTTGGGACTATGTTTAGGGCTGCAATTTCTCCTCTCTAGCAATTAAAAGTTTTAAACCTTTTCAGTCTGATAATTAAAGTCCCACATCATTTCACCCAAATAATCGTCTGGAAACATCACCATGTATCCCCAGATCTTGTGTAGACTGGTTTTGCCTCAGCTCCACTAAATCACTCAGTATCCTGTTTCTCCTAGGCAGTAGCTGAAATGAAATAAGCACACTATGTAACTGGGAAAAGATTCTGCCTCGTTTGCTTCAGCTGTTCCTCCTTCTTGGAAATGCAGAGAGAAGGCAGGTAGTAAGAACACCTTCCTGTTGACAATGTAAGAGAAATGCCGTTCACCACAGAGCCACATCAGCAGGGGCCGGGCTGAGTCCCCTGCAGGTTTCTAACAAGACCCACACACCTCGAGACACTCCTCACAATCCCTTGACACTGAATGAGAAGAGTTTCCATCAAGCAATATGGTGTGCAATTACAAGGCCCATCTTAAGTGCCCCCACTCATTGGCTCTGTTCCATTTCCAAAATGCTCTTGTTCAGCTTTTCCAAGAAAAAATTTTACCTCTAGCCAAAGTGCCACATGTGCAGAGAAAGAACACATTCTGTTTTTATTTCTTTATGTTTCCATAATCCTGGTAATAAAACAGATTAAAATGAGAATCTTCCTCATTAGGCTGAGGTTTATATGGGAGATGATTTAAAATTTTATGAATTTACTATCACTTTTATTTTCAGTTCTCTATTATTTAGAATTTAATTGTGCAATTCATGAAATAATTATAGCTAGCACTTATTGAACTTTCCATGAGCCAGGCACTGTTCTAAGTGCCTCATGTATATTAATTTTGTCCTCAAAAGGATCCTATGAGGTAGGTGCTATTATTATCACTCCTATGTTTACGGATAAGACAATTAAAGGTCAGAGAGGTTAAATAACTTGATCACATCACCAGCTAGTAATTGGTACTCATATCCTAGTGCCTATTATTTATGCAGACCACCATAAATGTGCCTACCACTTCTTTTTCCCTCCTTCTATGTCTCCTTTAGGGCCATTTTTTATTGAGTGTTCTTTTAGAGAATACTTACCTTTAGAGAATATCATCGGTGTATGGAGGAGATACAATGAGCACACGCCTAGAGTCATGGAAGTAAGGGAAATAGATTTGACTCAGAATCCTTCAGAACATGTGGCAGGAGCAGCTGGTGCTCTGTGAGTATCTATGGGTTCCTTACTTTTTTACATTTCCTTGAAGTTGGAGGGAGCCATGTAACTAGTTCTCACCAATGGCGTTTGAGCAGAAATAAAACCAAGTGAAAAAGTGAACTAGGAGGACAGTGTTTAACTGTGTCAAATGCCACTGATAGGTCAAATATGGTGGGAATTGAATCAGTTATGGGATTTAGCAATAGGGAGGCCATTACTGAGCACAATGAGAGAACAGTTTCTCTATGGAAGTTCATTGAATCAGCAATAAGAGTATAAGAAACTACTTTGCTTGTGAGTACAGAATTGGGGTATATAGCAGTTAATCAATTATTGGTATGGAGAACTTAGATCTGTCCCCTCAAACCTATGCTGCTCTCTTGACTAACCCACTTAGAAGTCTGTTTTGTCTTTCTCGTTCTATTACACATCCACATACTCACACATGTGTCAAGTTGTCATAAATTGAATTATTGGTTCAAAGTCTTTTAGTCTCCTATAATAGTTTTAACTATCTGTAACTTTGCCATAGTCTATGATAAATAGAATGTTCTTCTAAGCCTCTTAACTTCAGACCTGGTCATGTGATTTGCTTTGGCCAATGGGACATGAGCAGAAACAACCTGAGAATAAATATAAAAATTTGCATGAGCAATTGGACTTGCCCTTTTGCACAATTACATAATCCTGAGGTAGTCCACATACCCAGGGTAGCTCACTTGTCCCCTAAGGACACCCCAAACTAACCTGCAACCTGCAGCCCCCTCCGGCCAACATCAGCCAAATGTCAGCTGACATCAGAGGCATGAGTGAGACACAAATGACTTTTTGCTAGAAACTGCTGAATTTTGCCATGGTTGGTAGACAGCCCTGTGACGAAGATAGCTGATTGAAACAACAGTTGAGTTATAAAGCTCTCAAATGTTCTTTAAAAATAAGGCACAAAGTTTTGCCTGGATTCTTCTCTAATTACAAGCCTTAGATTGATCCCCAAATTTCATGAAGCCACTCCACTCAATATCCACACCATACAATAAAATTGATTTATTCTCCTCTTTAAAAAACACACACACACAACAAAAACACTTGAAGAACTTGAAGGGAACTGAGTAGTCATGTCCAGCCACCTCTTTTTTCATCTGAGAATAGCCAGCAGGTGAAATGACTTGTCAAATATCACACTACTAATCGCATAGTACAGCTATTAAAATCCAGATTCCTGAGTGTTATTTCAGTACTATTTCCACTGTGTCACACTGCCTGTCTTAATTCCAAACTGAGACCTCTCAGGTTCACACTATATTCAGAAATCTAGGATTCAACATTATAAATAATCATTCCTTTGTTACCACAGTATCCTCTTTCCC
>NW_006383018.1:5060082-5076105 GCF_000327345.1 Myotis davidii
TTTCCCTTTATACAAACTCCTTTCTAGTCAATGTCTGAACCACTCTAAAACACACATACACAAATACACATGCACACATATGCACACACACACACGAGTTTAAATTCAGTTTTAAGTCTTTGTTTTGACTGATTCTATATCCTCTAAATCTCTGTTCCATCAACAATTAACAGATATGTTTAAATTTTTTTCATTGGAAGATGTTATAAAAATGGTAAACTCAAAAGAATTATAAAGTTATTGAACTAACAACTTCATGTTACAGGCAAGTTGACTGAACCACAAAACAGTTGCCCAAGGTCATACAGTTGAATAGCAGAAAAGAGAATGCATCCTAGGATTCCTGACTCTGCTCTAGCATCTACATCCCAACCCCTACAATTTGTAACTAACAGTACACATATATTTGTGCCTTTCTGAATCATTATTTTAGGTAAAGCTAAATTTGAACTTTTAAAATATATTAGCTCTAAACATCATTCTTTTTCTAGGATAGAGAGAGGTTTTTGTATTAGAATGCAATCCAAATGTTCTGAATGAATTTCAAAAGTCAATATGACTTTTACTCTTTAAAAAAGGCCATCTCTCAAGAGCATAGTGACTCGCCTTTGCACTGCTGTGCTTTGAAAAAAAAATAATTTGTAAATTTAAAAGACATCTTTATCTTCTCCTCTGTAGAGTTCAATACTTAACAAAAGCAGTTCATTACTTGTTCCTTTACCTTGTGCCTCCTTAGAAAAGAGGAGAAACTCAAACACTCAAAAACTAAGTCTTTCGCCCAAGGCTGGCTAGAAATTGACTAATTTAACACACTGTCTCTAAAAGGTTCTGGTATGAACTTTTGTATATTAGTGCTACTACTAATAACTCCCACAAAACTAGCATTCACTGAAGTTATACTGTGTGCGCGGCACCATGATCAACTCATATGCATTAACTTATTCCATGATGATGGTCATCTTAGTATTTAATATTATTATGCTCATTTTACAGATGAACAAGATGAATCTCAGAGGTGTTAAATAACTTTTCTGAGGTAACACAGGAGAATGAATATGCTCAACTTCTAGCAAAGACACCATGTCTTTTTTTACAAAATATTACCAGGTCAGGATAGGGAAAGGATCTTGACTTTAGCAATGAAATAGTGAACCAAATGATTTCAGAGAAAGGGTTTCATGGTGAATTGCTAAGGCACACACACCTACTTGTTCAAGGCAATATAAGTCTATGAAAAACCAAGATTTGAGCTACTTCATAGAGGTAAATTAAAAATTAGCCTTTGATGATAGAAGTCACGATCATTGTTTCCATTGAAGGAGTGCTCATGACTTGAAGGGAAGCCATGGGATCGTTTGTAATACAGGTAATGTTCTGTATTTTGTTGTGGGAGGTTCTATAGGTGTATTTACTTTGTGAAAAGTCATTGAGCAGGACACACATAATTTATGCAGTTTTCTATGTGTATGATATATATATATATATATATATATATATATATATATATACACACACACACACACATATAATTAAAGTTCACATTAAAATTAATTTAACCTTCAAAAGTGTCTACAAACATATGCAGAATAGATCTAACTTTGAGGATATTTTACATTTATAGGCTGTGAAATGCAGGTTACAGTTATGGACTTTAAATATGACAGGTCTTGTTCAGCTCTATCCCAATTAAAAATTTCTGAGCGTTCCCATCCTTGTCTATGAAAATAAAGGAACTGCGCTCAATGAGATCGCATATAGTATTAGCTATATTCTTTGTTACTTCATCTTCTAATGAAGGTCCCTCTTTACCTTGTGTATTAGTAAAAAAAAAAAGACATTGAAATGGACTGAAATGTGCAATAGATTTATTGGGGAAAATGTCGGAAGGGGCTGAGAGAGATGTCAGACTGCAGTGCAAGTCTGAACTTTGTGAAGGTGAGAGGGCAGGGGTCACTGAACCAGATAATGCCTGAAAAGAACCAGTTTGGAGGAGAAGAAGAAATAATGAATTCAGTTTTGACATATTGAGCTCAATCCTGAAATCTGAAGGGGAAATATGGGTCTGGAGTGTGCGACAGTGACACATTTGTAAGTCATCTCTGTATAGGTGGTAATGAAAGCCAGAGGCATAATGAGCGAGCTGAGGGACAGAGTATCAAGTGAAAAAGGGCCTCAAGCACTGAAGAATCCTTATATTTCTGATTTGAAATGTTCCATTAGGGAAATCTGATGAATAAGCCAAAGAGGGTAAGAAATGAAAGTTTTGAAGCCTTAGTAATAGGCATTGTCCTGATGCTTTGCATACAGTGCTATTTTGTTTTGAATTTATAAACTTCAAATAATGTCTCAACAGTACTAGGAAAATAGTAAATATTTTTCCAATGGGCTTAAAATATGTAATTTGGTCTCATAAAGATGAAAAAAATGCTATTGTCAACCTTTAAAAAGATAAATAAAGTCGGGAAAGAGAAGGATGAGCCTGTGAAGATAGATTCACAAAGAGGTAGAAAGTAAGCAGGAAACGGTGTGTCCACACAATCAAGAGAAGTAAAAAATGATCAACAATAACAAGCACCACAGGCAAGTCCAGTAAGAAGCAGCCTAAAAAGTCCATTGGATTTAGACTCATGGAGGCCATTGTTGATCTTAACAAAAAATGTCACAGCTCAGTGATGGGGACAGGCCAATCTCCCTCCACAGTGGTGGTAGGAAGTGGCTAGGGAGACAGAGATGGAGTACAATTCTAAAGAGCAAGGGAGCAGATTGGCTTTCAGAGGATGCAAACAACTCCTCTATTAAACAGGCGGAAATGAGAATAGATTAGATACAGATTCAGGCAGAGATAAGTTTGGAAATGGGAAGATGAGAGACCACAATCTTGTCTAATCATTTTCATTTTTCTCTGTGAAAACATCATCTTCTGAGAGCAGTGGAAAGGATAAAGAAGTTGGAGGATAATGGAGAAGAGAGTTTGGAACTGTTTTTAAGAAAATGCTGGTGGGCCCTAACTGGTTTGGCTCATTGGATAGAGCATCGGTCTGTGGACTGAAGGGTCCCGGGTTTGATTCCGGTCAAGGGTATATACCTCAGTTGCGGGCATGTACCCAGGGAGGGCTTGTACCTTGATTGTGGGCACATACCCAGTAGGGAGTGTGCAGGAGGCAGCTGATGGATCAGGAGGCAGTTGATGTTTCTAACTCTCTGTCCCTCTTCCTTCCTCTCTGTAAAAAAATCAATAATATATATAAAAAATAATAATTAAAAAATACAGTATTTTAGGAAAAAGAAAAAGAAAATGCTGGTGGGTATGAACCAAAAACATGCAGCAAGTTAAAAGGTCTAGTTGCAGTTGTAAATTATATATTTATAACAGATCCAATGGGCCCTCTGTTAGGTGCAAATACAGAAGGACAGATCTTTGGGTTAATCAGGGAGTGACTTTAGGCCTGATGGGTGCAATGAAAAACCAAAGGTGAATGTATTTAGTGGTGTTGGTCATAGTGTTATTGAAATAATAATGCATGGACGTGGTTAAGGAGGGAAGGAAAAGAATGATGGATTAAGAGAATTCAGGATTCATGGAGAGAACCCCAGTTCATTTTTGTCCTCTAACTTTAAACAACTCTTCTAAAGCCAATCAGTTTGATTCCCAGGAAAAATCATGTTAAAAATCTTACATTTGAATAATCAACTGCATTTGTATTAGCAAACACACACACACACACACACAAATTTGCTTGGCTTCACGAAGTTTTTATTATAGGAAAGTCAGACTAATAATATTTATTCTAGAGCAATACTATCCAGTGGAAATATCATAGGAGCCATATATGCCATTTCAAATTTTCTAGAAGTCGTATTAAAAGGCATAAAGAAAATAGGCAGACTTACCAGGTAATCAATAGGAATATACTTATATTAAAAATTTATTTATTTTTGTCTGAAATTCAAATTAAACTGGGTATCTTATTCTTTTACTTGATAAATCTGTCCATCCAAACAGGTGAAATAAATCTTAAGATTCTGTTTCTTTCTTTTTTTAAAAAAATCACTTCAACCTGTAGTCAATGTTTTAAAAGTTGAGGTATTTTAAATTTTAATTAATTAAAAGTAAGTCAAAGTAAAAATTCAGTGTTTCATTCACACAAGCCACACTTCAAGTGCCCAGTTGTCACATGTGGCTAGTGACTACTGTATTGGATGGCAGTTCTAGACTATAAACTCCTGAAGTCATAGACAGTATTCACCTCCATAATCTCCCCATTAACAAGGCCTATAGTAACCACAGAAGGAGACATATTTGAAGAGAAAAACAACACAAAAGATATAAAATAATAAGCAGAGAAGAGAAATGCTATATGTATTGAACAAAATAACCTTCTAGAAACCAAATAAATTTTACCCTTTGGACAGAAACATAGAGAAAAGCTGGTCCTTACAAAAAGAGTTTCATAACCAACTGGAATCTAATTTTAAAAGGAAAAAAAAAAGTCTATTCCAGCAATATAAACAGAGAAAAGAAAAAGGTGTCTTTAAAGAAAGTTTCTATCTCAACATACACTAGGCATTTCTTTCTCTGAATTTTACATGGAGCTTAATTCCTAACATTAATGTGTGTTCCACAAGAACAGCATAAGACAAGAATGTCCATCCCTGTTAAGACTGCAAAGAAAAGGCCTCCCGAAGAATTCCACAGAGAAAAGAGGGGGAAGTTGGATATCTCTGATGAGCCTGGCTCTTTTCTCTAAATCCTCTTCGGGTGTTCCCTGTTTTCCAAAATGAAAGCAACTTGGAAATTGTTTACTTTATGGTGGAGAAGAAGAGCCATGGCAGGCTGACTCACAAAAGAGAAGGCCGTGGCTGTCCTTTTCCTCGGGGAACAATAACCTGAGTCCTACGCAATGCAGTCGTTTTTTCCCTGGCATTCTTTCTCCCTGCCGGAAGCTGCGCTCTCTCTCTTAGGCCTTTCATCAACCAGTTCTTTCTTGGGTAGCAGAGAGAACTCTGTTTGAATTCTAACCTCACAATCTGATCCATCCTGGAGAAGGAGAACATAAGGAAAGAGGAAGGGAGATAGTGTTTGTATTGATATTTACATTTCCCAGAACAGATAAAACTTTAAAATTAATTGCTCACCAGACGAGGATCCCACTGGGAAATTGTGTTTTTTCCAATGTGGAGAGTGACCTGTAGCCCTTTTTCATCAGAGACCCTGTTTTCATTATTCTCCTGTCTTCACTCCTCAAATGAGCCTCCCCTTAATAACTCAGTTCGATTCCCCTCCTCTGTATTTTTAGTCCGCTGAAGTTTAGAACTCATTAGATCATTTTTCATTAGTTAAAAGGTTAATTTTATAAACTTCTGAACCAACAAAATAGTAATTACTTTTCAGTCTATAAAAGGATTTTTTTTTTTACAGTGACAATTACAGGACCAATTTTTGAAGTTAGAATCTACCTGTAGGGGTAAGGTTAATATCCTGATGTGTGGTAGAAGGATGATTTAAAATTTTTAATGATCTTACAGCGGTTGGGTAATATTTGAATGTTGGAAAGATGACACCTAGGTATACTACCCACGGGTAGTTTCTTGAGGCATGATTTCAGAAGCAATAACCTGAAAAGAAAGGTCACAAGTTAGTGGAGAATCGTTTATTTCCACTACTTAGCATTTACTAAGAACTGACAAGTTATGAGTCCTTGCATACATTCAGCACTCAAGAACTCTTCTAACATTTCTCTTATCTTTAATCTCCCATTTCAAGTAGAACAACCCTACATAAAGGTGACATGGAATTAGAGCCCTGGCTGGAAATAATTCTACTCTCCTTCATCCAAAAGTAATGTACTACCAGCTCTGTTGTATATGTAAAAATTATTGAGAGATGATTCTCTGTGGGGCTCACTTTCTGCGCATTTTGCAACAGAAGCACTGATTGCTCTTTTATTCTGAACTATATTTTTAAGGATGTTTCTATAGCAAACAACCTTATGGGGGAAAAGACAGCATCTACCTCTGGAGCAAAGGAAGATACTTTGTGCGCTAGTGAGTTAAAGATAATGCCTCCCTGAGAGCAAACACAGGAGTGCTTACTGCCCAGTGTGAAATATTTGGGTTCCCTAAATTCAGGATTCATTTCTGTAACACAACCTACCGCATATGCAGGTGTGTCATTTGGCCTTTTTTTGCTTTGCATCATCCTGGAGAGCTCAGGGAACCGGTTAAAAAAAAAAAAAAGAGTTGCTTATACTCTGACCATTGCTATTCTAGTGAGTAATAAACAGTCCTTTGTTTCTTACCTGGGCATCTCTGTCCTCTATCAGTAATCCTGAAACTGGCTGTCTTACTTATTAGTTAGAGAGCAGGGTAAAATCTCAAACCCTCCACAGTTCTTCATCAGAATCAGTTAAGGAAAGATGCACTGCGATAGAGGCTTTTACCACTCAAATGCCTGCAGATGTGTTCCTTCATGTTGAGGCTGGAGAGGCCCAGAAAGTGGGGGCTTTGGGGGAATGGCTTCTCACCAGTTACAGCACACAGGTGCACTGCAGACCTTCATCAGTGTACAGTTTGGGCTCAATACGTAAAATGTGTTTTTGCTGCAACTGAGGACGTACACCCTTATGGTGATGTCCTCAGATAGGCTACTGAACTGACTGACCATGAGTGTGATATAGAGAATACCTTGCTGCGAGTAGGAGATGAGAGGTTTAACTCAATCCAGCATCAAAGGGACTCTGAGGGTTTGCTGGAACATATGAGATCTTGCTTCCTGAATATAAAAGTGCTGTCAGAGCATTTAAAACCTTGATTCCAATAGAGACTCTAGTTGAAGACTCAGATGGTTACTAGTTGAAGAGGGTGGTGACTTCTGTAAATTTTTTCAGTTTTCCAGAACTATGGTTAAAAAAACAACAACACTATTCACATTTTCACCTTTTCAAGTGTGTTTCCCCCCAGTTAGAATTCAGATGGATGGGGCAAGACATATAAGATGTGAACCACAGCCCTGGAATGTCCATAGCTATTCATTGGGCTGTTGTTGCCAACGTCTATATCCCCAAGAAACCATGTCTGCCAGGCTGGTTCTCAAAGGAATGTGTAAGTCACACCGGGGACCGAATACAGAGCTGAGCAGGTGAATGCCATTTACCCAGCACCCTTTCACTTGATGTCCTTTCAGAAGCAGTGGGAAAATGCCCTCTTTTCAACCCTCTAAATCTCCTCTGATTCTCAAATTAGCTCAGCATAGATGCTGTATAAACAGATTTAGAGATTTATTCCTTTGGAGTAAGCCCCAGACCATATGTATATGTATATATATATATATGTATATGTATATATATATGTATATGTATATGTATATGTATATGTATATGTATATGTGTATGTGTATGTGTATGTGTATGTGTATGTGTATGTATAGCTTTACCAGCCATCCCTAAGGGATAAGATAAGAGAGATACAGATCGTGAATTCTTGCCACAAGGGAGGCCTCCCAAAGGATCTCAGGCCTCTGGAGAGAATTCCCAAGATAAGGGAGAGATTCCACATACCACAGCCAATAAAGTGACAGGATGCAGGGAGGACCAAAGGCAAATCAGCTTGACTGAGCCTATCCCTGCCCTGCCCTTTAGAGAATGTGACAAACACTGACATGGGAGGGCTCATCCCATGCCAGTCAGAGTGCACTGCTGGCTCAGACACGGTGCTTCCCTTCTTAATGAAAAGGTAAAAAATAACCTCACCCATGAAGCCCTGGAGCTTGAGCTGCAGGAACTGACCTCCTCTGACGTTAGCTGGAGAACAAAGAAAAATGACTTCTCTTAGGAATAATTTCACTCTTCACCTTTGATTAAAAGTAAAAACAAAAACCAAAGCAGATAAATATTTTAGGTTAACGTGCTAATTGGCCACCTGTTATGTCTACAATTTTACTCTGTGAAGTAAAACCCTGCTGTCTTTCTACTAACGATGTCTTGAAAAAAATAAAGCCCTTCCCAGGAAAGTCCAATTTGAACATGGCTGTGTGTTTTAATGAAGACTTTTGACCCCTGGGAAATATGAAAGGACCATCCAGAAATAGTCGTAATAGATTTTCTGTCTTTGAATCCTGATGGGGAAAGCTTATTTTGAAGAATTTCAATTCTTAATGAAGATACACAACAGATGACAGAACTGATTAACTGCTAAGAGCTCAATTCTTCCCCAGCCATCTATTCAGGGTTTGATTCCTTATTAAAGCTCAATTTGTAGGTCCACCAGTGAGAGAAGGAAGGAGAATACTGTCTCTGGCTTCAGATTCGTAATGGCTTCCAGCCCTGCTTTGCCCACTTTAAGTAAATTGCTTGGTTTGGCCATTTAGACTGTTTTTTCTGGAAACGGCTCATACTTTTTCTGGGTTGCACTCCTAAACCACTGGAAGTAGTCAGGCTGCGAGGAGTCCAAGTACTTTTTTTTATGACTTTATTTTACCTGCTCCTTTTGAGCACCCTGCACTTAAAATTTAGCAAAAACAGAAAATAGATTCATTGACAACTGTTTACAATGATGTCCTCCAGGATGATTCTGTTGTTACCCACTCCCACTTTCCGTGTTTTACTGCAAAAGAAGAAGCCCTGCCCAGCCCAGCTGGTGAGTCCCATGGAAAAGTTTACCACAGAAACATTTGCAATCAGTTAAGACGTTGGTCCCATAATGCTTAGCAAAGGAAGCTGAAGACACTTCGGAATGGAAATAGAATTCTATATGCCAAACCCTTAGAGCTCAGCTTTAAGGAGCCACCCCTGGAAGATGTGTACTTTTCTCATTGTTTGGTACCTGGCAAATGGAGATAACTATGCCTTTAAGATTTTTGTTCACTATATCCATGTCTGCATCTGTATAGAACATTATCTTTCACTTGGCAGGTCACCTAGACTTGCCCACATCTGTTTCTGCTTTCATTTCTATTACCCTGTTCACTTCTGGCCAGAACTCAGCAAGAACTGCAAGTTTATAAGTGCCACGAAGGCATATAGTCGGAGGGAATATTTTCCCTTTTACCAAGCACTTATTTTTGTTTTAAAATTTTCCTACTATTTTTCACTTAATTAGGAGTAATCACCATTGAGTAGAGGCTCCTATCAATATTCAGGGAAATGGCATTTTAAAGAGGCATTTTAGAGTGACTTATATTCTTACAAGTTTTATTTTTACTCCTGAACTAGAGACCATATGAGAGGTAGCTCTTGATTGAAAGACCTTGAGATTCAGAGGTAGGCAAAATTCATTTGGATCCTATTGGCTATCTGACCAGAATCTTAGATTTCTCTCATCTATATTTATGTGATTTTAAAGAAAAGTACATCTTTAGGCTGTGGTGAAGATTAACTACAAATACATGCAGAATACCTGGTAAAATGGAAGTATTAATAAAGAGTAGCTCTTAATAATTTGCAGTAGCAAAATATGACATTCTGATCACACTTAGCAATTCCAAGAAAACCTTGCTGGTTATCATCTTCATATAAATCTAACTATTATATAGAGGTTTTCCATTAGGCCCAATAGAATGTCATTGCTAATAATGAAAGCAAGGTGTACTGAAGTAGAGAAGTTATATTTGCTTAATGTGAGAGAATGGGCCCAAGGACAATGTATTTATGGTTTAGGAAAGAAACAAGTTGCTATAAAAGCAATAGCATGCTGAACATGTTGGAGAAAAATACAACACTGATAAGCACAAAAATAAGTCCTGATACCAGGAATGACATAAAACAGTGATTATTTATGGAATATCCAGAGAGTAGACCTAAATAAAACAGACGCAATTTCGCTTGATTATAATTAGCTTTGGCTTTTAACTAAAGAGTAAGGGAAGGCTGCAGCTAGGCCAGGCCAATGCCAATCTTTTTTAACCATTTGAGGCGACTAAGTGGAGTTGTCTCAGAATGTCAATTTTAGTTTTGCCTGTAAGTAATAAAATTATGCATGCACAGGGACTCATCTAACACAATCATAAACATAAAAGAGACTGAAGTTTAAAATAAAGGATGCAAACAAGATTTTTTAAAACACCACATTTTTAGGTGTTTATTTCACTTCTGGGGTCAAGCAAAGTTGAGTAAGCTATATTGTACAATTTTGATAGAATTTGCATAACCAGCTTGATATAAAGGTGGCTTCTTCCATGTGGGAAATGGAGTTTTCTGTTTCAGAGGAGATGTTTATGATTCTTATCTTTAAAGCAGTGATTATTTTTTGTGCTTCCGAACTATTTTCTCAGGCAACCCCAGGCAGCCACACTCATCTATCTAAATTCTCTGAAAATATGTTTTCTTTCTTCTCTCAGGTGAAGTTGACTTTCATAAAGAAAGACAGGGATTCTGGTAAACATTGGAGTTTTTCTTTAATCAGTTTTCTTATCTCCTATTTGGTATTGCTTACTTCCCTCTGGGCCATTTCAATGAAATTAGACTTCACCATGACATACAAAATAAAGGAAAAGAGGAGTATGAATTAATGAAGTTTGGGTATTATAATTCTTTTAATGAAATTCTGGCTTATTGCTTTAAAGAAACTATGGTAATTAAAACTAGACTGAGAATTGCTTCATTGAGATTCAAATTTAATAAATAACAAAGCAAGATTTGAAATTATATTATCATATCCAGCCACAGCCCAAGTATTGCCAACATCTACTTATATTGTAAGTATACAATCTTATTCATTTATTCATTCATTCTTTCAGCACAAATTTATTGAGCACATATTATTTGCTACAAACTACTAGTATAATAGGTGTTAGGGATAGAATGATTAACAGGAGAAAATTATTTCTTCACTTTCTTGCTTCTTGTAAACTTGGAAAAAACTTTCCTTTGATTAATCTTTCCTCTTATGCTCTTACTTATATTATTTCATGTACTTATATAATCACATATTCAAAATTAGGTCTAAATTAATAAGGGTTTTTTTTCTCTTTTTTTCAAAGGCAAAACTTTTTCTTTGGCTGTGGGTATTAAAAAAATAAAGAGATTAAAAGCTATCTATCCATGGCTGGGTGGCTCAGTTGGTTGGAACATCATCCCATACATCAAAAGGCTGCAGGTTCGATTCCCCATCAGGGCACATACCTATGTTGTGGGTTTGATCTCCAATCAGGGCATGTTATGTACTGGAGGTAAGTGGTCAAGGTTTCTCTCTCACATCATGTTTTTTTGTTTGTTTGTTTGTTTTTATTGTTTTATTGCTTAAAGTATTACAAAGGGTATTTCATATGTGTCCTTCCCCCCCCCTCGCCCCCCCCCCGCCCTTAACAATCACATCATGTTTTTTTCTCTCCTCCATCCTCTCTCTCTAAAATCAATAAACATATCCTCAGGTGAGTATTTAAAAAAAAAAAAGACTAAAAGCTGGCTGAATCTATTTTCTTTTTCTGTAACAGTTTGCAGGAAATAGATGACTATTGATTGGAAACCACTTAGGTAAGTTTTTTTTTTTTCTGTATCATTGTTACAAGAGTTCTAACAAGCAACAAGAGAAATTATGAAGTCAAGAAAATATTATACAGTCAATATGTGGGGGAAATACATTTTGAGGGAAAGAACCTGAAACCTCCAATAGTTCATAATACCGCTGTTTCGGGTGACAAGATGGCTTTGGAAAGTGAGGCGCACAAATGTTTCATGCACCGTGCTCAGAAGCACCCTGGACGCCCTCGGCCCAATGCACTAGCCATAAAGGGCACAGGGTCCTGGAAGAAGAAAGGAGCTGGTGGCCCCAGCTCTGCCCTGACGCCGGGCCAGTCGCCTCACCTCTCGAGAATGTGGGATATTCCAAAGCACAGAAGTTGAAATCAGAAGCCTGACCTGATCTGTGACTGTGGATACATTTCCTTCCAACATGGGCTCTTCTGTCAAAACGATGAGGTCAGGCCAGAAGTTCTCACAAAGCGCACCATAGGAAAGGATGAAGTCTGTGACCACCTAGGGGGATCTTGAGCATATCGTGCTAAGTGCAATAAGTCCGATGGAAAAGGACAACAACTATAGGATTTCACTCATGTGTAGGATATAAAACAGAAAGCAACAAACGAACAGACAAAACAAACCCATACACACACAACACAAGGGTAGTTATCAGAGGTGGAAGGGGTGGAGGGAGGATGAAGAGGGTAAAGGTGACAGACGGAGGCCTTGGGTGATGAGCACACAATGTAATATACAGATGATGAGTTAAAGAAGTGTACACCTGAAACGTACATAATGCTATTAACCAATGTCGCCCCAATAAACTTAATTTTTTTAAAAAAAGCCTGCTAGTATTCTTTATTTCTATTCTAGAATTAATTATCAGAGTTGTTTCCTAAGTGGAAAATTTTTATTAAAGTTCTGAATGGCACACCTGTCCCACTCACTACTCTCCTTCACACCGCTCCTTGAGAGGTATTAGACCATCCAAGGGCAAAGAAAAAGATAGTAATCTCCCAAATTTGAATGTTGAGTCACAACCCCCAGTACACCAGAATGTGACCTTATTTGAAGGTAGAGCTTTTAAAAAGGTAATCAAGTTAAAATGAAGGCATTGGCGTGAGCTTTAATCCAAGATGACAGGTGTCTTTTTATAAAAAGGGACACAGAGATACGTACAGAGGAAAGATACTAAATTTGGAGACACAGCAGAAGACAGCCACCTACAAGCCAAGGAAAGAGGTGTGGAACAGATCTTTCCCTCACAGACCTCAGAAGGAATCAGTCCAGCCAACATCTTGAACTCAGACATCCAGCCTCCAGAACTGGGAGACGATACGCTTCTGTTGTTTAAGTCATGCAGTTTCTGATGCTTTGCACAGAAGCCCTAGAAAACTAGTGCATCCCATAAGCTAGTCCCAAGAAAATAAAAAAGGGGTCTGACTACCCCCAAATAGCAGTAGGCTTGGATCCTAAGAGTTCTTGCCCCTTCTGCACACACCCCCCAGATTGGTGTTTTCCTTTTTTGACATTTCCTTCTTCCATATCTTCCCCAACTCCCCAAACTGCTCATTTTAACCAGATATACATACAATGATTTGGTGTCATGGATTTATCATCTGATTTGCCCAAGCTTCCCTACCTCACCTCCCTGTCCCAGAATAGTCACCTTTGGAAAACTAGTTGGTTAAACTCGATAGTGAGGATCCTTCTGTATAAACATATGCGGTAGGTAACGGGATCCTCTGAGACACTTGGACAGCAGTGGTGAAATGATTACAATGATGCTTTAGGAAGATAATTAGTGACAATGTGAAGAAGGGATTCCAAGGAGAGAGAAATAGAGACTGAGAAACAATTGCCATTGCTCAAACAGGCGATATGACCAAGTAGTCAACAGAATTAGACTAGGTCGGTGGTTCTCAAACTTGAACATGTGCCAGAATTGCCTGGAAGGCTTGTTAAAACGCACATTGTTGGGCCTGGATCCTGGTATTCTGTGCTGTTTCAGAAGGCCTGGAGAAGAGGACTGGAATTTCTCTTTTTAGCAGGTTTCCTAAGTGATGCTGTTTCTACTGATTTAGGTACCACACTTTGGGAATTACTGGGCTACACTGTCACAGCTACAATGCTTTAGAAAACTTGGGCCACCATCTTACTTTAAAATATATATATATATATATTTCAGATTGGCTTTTAGCAAAAACAGGGTTTATTTTTGCTTTTGAATTTGTTTTGGCCTGAAATATTCAAGCTGTTAAATACACAAGAGAGCCAACTCACTGATAATTGATCATGTAAAATTCCGTCTTATTTGGGGCCATATTAACCAGGAATTAGAAGCCTCAGAACCTAAAACTGAGGGGAAGGATCATGAATCAGTGTCTTCAAATCTGGCAACAGTCTTCTTTAACTTGAAAACCTGGGTGACTACCACTCCCGTTCTTCCATTTTCCCCACCCGCATGGAGAATCACTAATTTATAACTTACAAAGCTTTTCCACTTGCTTTTAAAGAGTAATTAATGACTTCAAAAATAATGATTCTGTTCATCATTCTATGTATGGAGGCTGAGAAAATATTACCCCCAATGTACAGATAAAAGAAGAGTCTTAAAGAGAATTTTACCCTTGTCTCATTTCTGCTCTTGCCAAGATTTTAATAATTTGCCAGAAAAGATTAATGTTCCAGCTTCAAAAGTTTCCCTTGACATATATGATAGGAACACTATTAGACTGATCATTAAATTTATACAACCAATTTAAAGCAAATTGCCACATAATTAGAGTTCGTTAAAATCAGCCAATCAGCTCAACTTACTTCTCTATTGGTAAATTATGGATTCTACTTGAATATTCATCCTATATGATTGATCAAATTTCTCTTTCTTTTATCTGTGTTCTTACAATAAACTCTATATAAAGTGGCTTCCAGCTACAGATTCAGCAAGTGAGGAGAAAATAAGCTTCATTTTTCTGGTTTCCTTCAAGTGCAAGAAGAGAAAATCCCAAGAGCTGTAGTTTCTATTGAATTGAGAAGAGAGATGTGTAATAAGGAAAGAATTCTGTGCAACAATAGCAGCAGTGCCACATAGCTGACCGGCTGGAGCCTAGCCCAGCTGCGCCCGACAGCCCTCCCTTCCAGAGAGAAGCCAGCGTGGCTGAACAGGGGAGCCCTGACAGAGCATTCATACAGCCTCCACCCAATACACCAGCCATCGCCTTCTGTAGCAGAATTTGTGTATTTATAAAACTTCTGCTCTCCCCCTACCCTACCTCCAAATCTTATCTTTTGAAACAGTTTTGTGGCTATCACGTGAGAAAATTAGTATATTGGGTCCACCCAAGCTATCCTTGGATTTAAATGAAAAATAAGTTGCCTTTATTTCCTTGAGAACTTAATTTTACTCCAAAGATGAGGATTATACACTGACACTTTCTGAGAGAGAGAGAGAGAGAGAGAGAGAGAGAGAGAGAGAGAGAGAGAAACAGAGGCTGAGAGACCAAGAGAGAGATGGACAGACAGAGAATGGGAGAGAGAGAGAGGCCATTCTGAGACCAACATTTCAACATTTCCTTCCTGATTGCTATTTAAAGCACTTATTCTGACTCGGAGAAAATGTAATATATAGTTCCTTCATGTGTTTAAGTGAAGGACCTCATGAATCATGTGGATTTCTCTACAACCTAAGTGGTTATTATGTTGACCCAAGGGTGTGCCATTTTGTGGACACTTCGTCTATGTGTCCCTGCTTACTTGTAGCAAGCAAGCTCAGTTCTGTAAGACACTGATTAGAGGGACAATGGAAGTTGTTATCTACTGGAAGCTGCATACAGCAAAAAGCTCCAACTAGTGTTCGCATAATTGAAGATGCCGAGCTTTCAGACTTGATTGTGATTTGGGTTTGGAACTTCCCATTCTAGCTCAGGCTCTCATCTCCGTAAGACCCAGACTGCTCCTTATCCTGAACTATTCCTTTTAGGAACAACACTAACCATGAGTCGTGGAGACTGCAGAACCTCCTTTGTAACTACAGCATCCTCATTTTTAGTCTTCCCCAAACTGATGTACGAAATCTGCTTCCCTTGTTTGCCCCTGGATTTCAACTTCGCGAAGATTTTACTAAGTGAAAAGGCGGTGGGGGTGGTGATGGCCGGGAGTTAGTGCAACTCTGAGCTGAACGTGAGGGAAGCGGCTGTGCTTTCTTTCCAGCTGTCATACATCAAGAAGAGACAGGCTTCTGTAACCCTTTCCTGGAGCGCTAGTGCCAAACAAAAGCCAGACTTTCCGTTTTAATAAAGATTCTGCTGTGGAAACATGCACACAACATAACACCTCTTTTCCACCGAGGCGTAGGTTAGGACAACACCAACCTGAAATCTATAAAGAGAAAGGCTGGGGCTGGACTTGCTCTTGGTCAGATCTCAGAAGTGTATTCAGATGTGCTGCCCTTAAGAGTTAAACTCAGGGCACCTCCCAGGAAATGACAAATGGTTCCACAGCCCAAGTTTGGCTCATTCCCCTGCCCCCAATATCCATCCAGACTTCCAGACTTCAAATAGTTCGAAAG
>NW_006383018.1:5076226-5092773 GCF_000327345.1 Myotis davidii
TTTTGTTTGATAATTCCTGAGGTTTAGTTTGCCTCACAACCCACATTCTTTTTACCTTCCTCCCCCAGCCCAGTTTAAAAAAGAAAAAATGAGGGAAAGGAAATAGCTTGGGGTTCTGATGATAGACTTGCTTAAAATTGTCCACGTTGCTTGCTAAGGCAAAAAAAAAAAAAATATCTGAAGTATATGACTTCTTCTGTAGTTGCGAAAATGTTTGTCTTCAATTAGAGATATTCATCTTCTATATTTATACTTTCTTACATCTTGAATTCTTACTGTAGATTTTATTTTGCAATTTTCCATTTTAACAACTTAATTCCATTTTAGCCCTACCTCCATAAAGACATCAACTCTTTTGTGAAACCCAAGGTTTCTGAATCTACTAAAACCCTTACGTCAGTGTCCATGGGTTTATTTGTTTTTATCCTACAGATGCCTGGGGTCCACCGTTGAAAATTCTCATTCAGTAAGTCTGATTTGGGGCCTTAAAAAGTGTAATCAGTCCTCCAGTGATTTTAATGCTAAGCTTGGCTTGGAAAACACTCCTACATAGTGTATCCACCCACCCACCCCCACACACACGCACAGATGCACACATTACTCCCACTTAATGACTAGCATCAGAGAGGAACAGTCAGCATTAAGAGTTATATTTGTAATTCTATTGCAGATGATATCCTACTTTTTTCTCTATTGCTAAACTTCTTGAAAAAGTGGCCAGTCTGCCCTCAATACTCCTACTCCGCAACCCTGTCACCCACTTATACTGGGTACCATCTAGCTTTCCTCCTAATAATTCTTAGATCAGTGACTTCTTAATCATAAAATTCAACAGTCTTCTTTAGTCCCCTGCTTCTTAAACGTATGTCCAGCCTTAGTACTTGACCACCTTCATCTACTTGAAGCCCCTTCCTCCTTTAGAGTAAGGAGTTCTGCACTCCCTCAGGTCTCTTCCTGTCTCTTTCTTTGTTCTTTCTCTGAATCTTCATATTCTTTCTGCTGCAAAAATTCCCCACAAATATGCCCTTGGTTCTTTTGCTTTTCATCAATTCACAACTTCTTCTCTGGCAAGCTTGTTCAACCCCACGGAAGCTCTCTTTACAATTACAGAGTGTCATGGAAATGACAGTGCGTGACTTCCATGGCTAAGGCAGCAGAAGTCTTGCAGCTCCTGCTTTAGTCTCTTAGAACGCTCTGCAGGAGCCAAATAAGCGCCTCCTCATCAGGAGGTTCCCAAACAGACCTCTCTATTCCTGACCTCTCTCCCAGTCTCCATTCCTCTCCTTGTATTGTTTGCAAGATTCCATCTGGCTCTTCCTCTGTAACAAAGTAACATATTCAAATGAAAATTAATCTTGCCTCCCAAACCCAGTGCTCAGCTGGTGTTTTGTGATTCTGTAAATATTAGCTCAGTGTTGATACTTCCACCCAAATATTTCCAACTCAGTCTCCTCTTTGCTAGTCCTATTGCCAGACTATAAAATGCTGTTGTATTTTAAATATAGGAAAGATTTTTGGGGACAAGAGTATTCAGAGAAAGATTCAAAATGCTCACAATGAGACTTGAACAACCCTTGAAGAACAGGAAGGATGTAGTAGGTAAGTCAAAGGAGAGATGGGATGGAATCAGGTAAGATCAACATGTGCAGTTGTCCAGATGCAGGATAAATATGACACGAACAGGTATAATGAAAATACCTTTAACTAAAGCTGTGTGTTTATTAATCTCCAAAAGTAATGCCCTAATCAACAATGCTTCTAGGTAAGCATTCTCTTGGGTAGACCCATCCTCCTGAATCTCAGTTGCCACTGAAGTTCTCTTTATGATTATAGAATGTCATGAAAGTGACACTGCATGACTTCCATGGCTAAGGCAGCAGAAGTCTTGCAGCTTCTGCTTTAGTCTCTTAGAACGCTCTGCAGGAGCCAAATAAGAAATTCGACTGCTGTGCTAGAGATGCCACATGGAGGCATTTCTGTCAACAGGCCCAGCTGAGCCCATCTCTGCTAAGGCAACAGATATATGAAAAAAAGCCATCTTGGACCAGTTGGACAGGACCAGCTGCCAGCTGAACCCTGAGTGACCTCAGTTCATACAAAGTAGAACAGAATAATCACCCAGTTAAGCCCTACTTGAATTCCTAACCCATCAATCAAAAATTTGTAGTTTTAAGCCACTAAGTTTTGAGCTAGTTTGTTAGGCAGTAAAAGATAACCAAAGCAACAAAGGCAAATTTTGTTGAGTAGTTGAAAATAAGATTAAATATGTATGATGGTTCCAAATTAGGGAGAGCCTTGGAGACATCAAGCAGAGAGGCTCTTCTTGCTGATATAACATAATAGGGAGTTAATGAGAGTTTTTGAACAGTTTTTGAACAGAATAATAATCATTGCATTGTATGAAAGGTAGTTTGGAAGATATACACAAAATGCATAGACAAATGCCAAGCTTTGGGCAATTTTACATAGATGATCTCAGGTCTAGACTAGGCTTTGTGGATATTGAGAAAGTCATTAACTTGATCTTGCTACTAACTCAATGGATAGTTGTGATGACTAAATGGGACATAATATGAGAGTACTTTCAAAAACAGTTAGGAAGCTGGAACAGTAATCTGGGTGTAGTGTGACACAGTCTTTATTTAGGATAGTTAATCTCTACCCTTATTTCCAGCCACATTCTGCTACATAATTTGTGCTCTCGCCCTACTAACTGGGGAGGGTGGCTGCAACATGCCATGCCTTTTCTAAGCTCCAACATTCTTGCTCTTGCCGTGTCCCCTACCTCTAGATCTTTCTCTTCTTATCTTCCATGCCATTCCAATTCATCTTTCAAGATTCAGCTAGGGTTTTGCTTTTCTTGTAAACTTTTATTGATTTTCATAGTTTGAATTAGTTGCTTCAAGATAAACCTTTGTCCTCCTTGACATTCTTTTCCATAAGCAACCCCCATGTTCCAGCCATGGGAAATTATATGCAAGAATTTCAGACACAATATACCTGAAAAGGAATTCATTAGTTTTTCAAACTCAAAAACACTCTTCTGCCCTGACTGGTTTGGCTCAGTGGATAGAGCATCAGCCTGCAGACTCAAGGGTCCCCGGTTCGATTCCAGTCAAGGGCATGTACCTTGGTTGCGGGCACATCCCCAGTAGGGGATGTTTCTCTCTCGTCGATGTTTCTGGCTCTCTGTCTCTCTCCCTTCCTCTCTGTAAAAAATCAATAAAATATATTAAAAACAAAACAAAACAAAACACTCTTCCACCAAGATTTTCTAACTCAGAAATGTTACCAAAACAAAGCAGAAACCTGGTAGTCATATTTAACTCCTCCTTCTTCCTGATTCTTACATCCCAAATGTACCTAATTTTCTTCATCCCCAATTTTATCACCCCAAGTCCCACTACTACTCATCTCTCATCTGGAAGAGTCTCTTAAAGGGTCGTGTTCCACTCACCTCTCTTCAATCCATTCTCTAGACCACAGACAGAGAGGTATCTTTCTAAACAAACTCTGATCATGGTTAGAATTAGAGCTAGAGGGTTAGGGTTAATGTTTGGGTTAGGGTTTAATATTCTTTGGTGGATTCTCACTGACACGAGGCTATATTTCTTAATATGCCTTGATTATCCTCTGGCTTACCTGAAGCAAACCTCCATTGATTCAACCCCATCTCACTGATCTTCCTTCCTTTGGCTAAATGGTACCTCTTTGTTAGGGACTAAAGATTTGCATCCCACCTCCTCATCCCCCAGATTCAAATGCAATTTATTTAGAGGTGGTGTTTGGGGAGATAATTAGGGTTAGATGATGTCATGAGCATGAGAGTAGAGACCTCCATGAAGGGATGAGTTCTTTTAAGAAGAGGAAGAGACACCCGAGTGAGTCAACCTCTCTCTCTCTCTCTCTCTCTCTCTCTCTCTCTCTCTCTCTCTCTCCTTCCCTCTGTCTCTTCCAGCAAGAAGGCAGCAGTCTGCAAGCCAGGAAGAGGGTTCTCACCAGGAACCAAATCTGTGGGCCCCTTTGATATTAGACTTCCTGGCCTCCAGAATTGTGCGAATCAAATATCTGTTGTTTAAGCTACCCAGTCTATGGTAGTTTGTTATCGCAGCTCAAACTGACTAAGACATCATTCTAGTTATGAGTTTGTCATTTCCTCAGAGTCCATTCTTGTGTCCCATGGATAGAATCCCTGCCATGTACTCCCACAGCACCTTACAGATTTCCTATCAAATGATTCATCACAGTGTGTGGTACAGACTTGTTTCATGCCTGTCTTTTGTGCTAGACTTTAAGATCAAGAGAGCAGGGATACCCTCACCTTAGATTATCAATGCCTGTCACTGTGCCTGAGACATAGTGGACATAAAATAAATGTGTAATAAAGAAGTAAATACTTTTATTCCATCATGTTGCTATGTTTTTGCATATTCCTGTGTATTTCCTCCAGTGACAACCTAAAAATCCCTTAACCATCAAGACTCATCATTTTCTCTTGGGGACCCACCTTAATATTCTCAGGCAAAGGTCACTACCTCTTTTCTGTTTTCCTACAGAAAGACCTTTATCACATTGTTTTGTTTCTCTCTCACACATCCCCACTAAATTATGAGCAACTTCAAGGCAATTATCATCTTAAGCATTTTTCTCTCCTCAATGCCCATGATTCAATACGTGTTTGTGGAATAAATGGATAAATGATTTGCTTGAGAAGGAGGTAGGTTAAAGTAATATTTCTTCCAATATTGAGAAATGGAGCTATTCTAACTGTTCACTGATTTCAGTTGCTCATTACCATATTTGAAAGGTATTATAAATATACAAGAAAGACTATTCCATTTTTAAAAAGAGGTATATAAAATAAGGGTGTAAATATACTCATTTTACATTTCACATTAGGAAAATACCTTCAGTTAATTATGAAACCATTCTTTCAATTCCTAAAATATGTTCACTACAGTACATGTTTTAGCCCACTCTTTATTTTTAAAAATAATTTTTAAGTAGTGCACATTTCTTAATGCTCTTTAGGCAAATCCATCGAAAACATTAAAGACCATACAATTTTAAGTTGTATCATAAGTTTCCACTATTCTTTCACGATTATTTTTCTATTTTTATTTCTTTGAACTACCAGTATCATGTTCTGACTGTACTTTGTACAAATCTTTTGGAGATAAAGTGTATAGAAGGAAAAGATTAAAGTTCCCAGAGTCAGTGAATTGTACTACTTCAGATCTTTGTCATTGACTGGTCACAAGGCATTGATGGAACCACTTTGTGTCTCTGGAACAACTCCATTAGGCCTCACATGAAGTGTAGCAATCAAGACTGTAAAAGTATACCAAATGGTCTTTTAAGTCCCTTCTTGCTCACCGCTCCTGCTATGGGCTTTCATAGCTGCTTTGGCTTTATCCAGCTTGAAGAACATTTTGTATTATTTGGGACAATTATAGATGGCTCACAATGATTTGCCATATTATTTTTTAAAATATATTTTTATTGATTTCAGAGAGGAAGGGAGAGGGGAGAGATACAAATATCAATGATGAGAATCATTGATTGGCTGCCATACACACATACACTCACTCAGACTGGGACAATTGAGACGCACCTGTTCATCTTACATGCACATCTTTGGAGAAATTCCACATAGACATGAGGACAACAGCGAACTCCATACAGACAGCTGTAGTGGCCAGGAATGCATTATTTTCTCATTAACATTATAATAAAATGACATCAAAAGAAAAGACATTCTTCAAGGACCTGCTGTATTTCCCCTCCTCAAACATTCCTTCTTCTCTTTCATGTTAAATGAATACCAACTCTGTCTCCAACCACACTAGGTGCTATTGACACCGAGGCAAGTAAAACAGGTGAGGTCCCAGCCCTCATGGGACATACCTTAGAGAGCAGTGACATTCTTGGCGTTTGAGGTGGATAATTACGTGTTACAGAATCTGCCCTGTGTATGTGGGATAGTTAGCAGCATCCCTGATCTCTATCCAATAGTACACCACTCACCCTTCTGTTGTGACAGCAAAACACTCTCTCCAGACATTGCCAAATGTCTCCTAGGGGCAAAATCACTCTGGGTTGAGAACCACTATTTTAGAGGGAATTATAGCAGAAACTATTTTCAATTAGAAATCCTGGTAAATGTCACCTGCCTCTTCATAAGTTGTACCATCTCCAGAGAAAGGGGGTTTCCTTTTCTTTCTGGCTGGTAAGTTCTTCCAAGATTCAGTTTCAATGTCCCTCCCCCCACTCAACTTTTCCAAGAAAAATCTACCCCTTGATCTTTGATCCTCCTCGTGACTCCATTAGACTTTCTTAATACATTATTCACTGAACAAATACAAAATATCTCTGTTTTATTTTGAGATCAAATATCTTTGTTCTGTCTCTTTACTTGTCCATCAACCCAAAACCTGTTGCTTGTTTGTAATGCGTATCTCAAAGACCCTGGGGAATTATCTCTAAACTAGAGGCCCGTAGCACGAAGAGATTCGTGCAATACACCTTCCCTTCCCCTGGCTGTCAGCACCAGTTTTCCTCCAACACCTGAGACCCAGGCCTTCACTGCTCCAGCTGGAGCTTTCAGTCTTCACTCCACCACTTCGTGCCTACGTATGCAAATTAACCACCATCTTTTTTGGGGTTAATTTGCATACTCTCCTGATTGGCTGGTGAGCGTAGTGGAGGGACGGTCAATTTATATGTTTGTCTATTATTAGGTAAAAATTCTTTAAAGCATTATATGATTTCATATTAATAATTTATTACCTTTTTAATTTAGGTGCAGTTGGTATATGATCTTATATCAGTTATACTCATTTCAGACGTACAATATAATAATCTGACATCTTTATACCTTACTAGTACAATGTGATCACCTCACAAATTCTAGTAATCATCTGCTACTGTGTAAACTTACCACAATATTTTTGACTATATTCCCCTTCCCTTTTTCACCTATCTCCCCACCCCCACCCTTCTGGGTTTCACTTAAATGTGAAATCTAAAAAACAAACAACCAAAACAAAAATAGACTCGTAGAAACAGAGATCAATATACCTTTATTTTCATGAACTAATGAACCATTTTCTCCTGTTAGGTAAAGTAACTCCTCCCCATTAGTGAATGGCCCCCTACTTCAAATTTTAATGAACAAAAGATTCCAGTATATACAGATTTGGTTTTGTATATTTTTTTCCAACCTCAAGAATCTTAATTTCAGTATATAAGAATTATGTATCACTCCTATCGGGAATAATTAGGAAAAAAGAATAGGTGTTAGGAATAAAAGTAAAGCAAAGCAGATGGCATGGCAGTAACCGAGGGTTGTGCCCTGAGGCTTTAGGAAATAAGGGAATTGGAAGAGATATAAACCAGGACCTTAAAATGGCACTCCCGCAGCTGCTAGGAAGGAGGCAAGTGATATTTGTGTAAGAGGGGCCTGATGGTATGTGCTCTGGGGAGTTATGTCTGAGACTAAGGGTGCAGGAGTCAACAATTCCAAATCATGAAATCAGACAGGCATTGTGAATTTGGATAGAGAACCAGCTAGAGGGAAAAAATCCTTTCATATGTATATTACCTTCAGCAAAGCAAAGCAAATTTATGGGCATTTCATTGAAATGGCAGGGGAGGGAGACCCTGAGAAATTTCTATTGAGCAAAAGGTAAATGGAAAGCAATTGTACCATAACCATTATTAGTAATTTAAGACATGAAAAATGTCACTGGTGCTCTCCTTATTTAGCATGCTGTCTTGAGGGTTCTACTTTAGAGATTATACAGAGATTTATAAGGGTTTGCATCCAGGCCCTCTATTACCTTATTTTCCCCATAAAACTTTAAGTACTTTAAACTGAAATATCTACTCATCCCCACAATTGGGAAGGAGCTACTATATTTGTGACATTTCCTGAGCTTAGAATCTATATCTTATCCCTGTATCTGCCTCTGCATTTGCACCTGGGACATCATTGGCACACCATCATGGTTCCTGGAGCATGCAACCCAAAACAGGACATGGCTAGAGGAACTGGAAAAACTCATCCTCTTCTTTCAGATGGAGATTCTGAGAAAAAAGTGGAGAGCGGGACCACAGAAATGGACTCAGCTGCAGGCAACAATAGGAAGACAAAAGCAGGGAAAGCATGTAGATAACCAGTATGTGTTGGGCCAAGCCAGGATGGCCTTCAGTGAGATAGTGCAAGAAGGAATGCAGGTGTTGCATCAGGTGCTGGAATATAGAGCCCCAGGGAAACACTATTGCAGACCCAAGCAACGTAACAGACATGCACATCGAGGCAGGGTGCTGAAGTGTAGGGGCAGGACTCTGGTCTCCATGGTGTCAGGAAAGGGCGATAAAGGGAAGGTTGCCAAGATTATGTTTCAGGCCTAGTTTTCAACATCGCATCTTGCATAGACAGATTTGTTGAGTGAATAAATGAATGAATAAGGGAATAAAATGAAGAAAGCCAATCATAGGGGAAGCAGGCCCATTATCAAAAGAGGAATTCAGGTGCAAGAAGATGGAAGATATACTCTAAGAATGGGCACACCATTTAGATTGGGTTTCAGATAGATGAAGCCCAACAAAAGAACAGGGCCACAGAGTGAAATCCAGTGAGTGACAGTTGGAAAACGCTACAATCGGAGCTTCTTAAATTCATCGCACACAAGGACAGGACCCGTTTCCAGTCTGTGCAGGCCTGGATCTGCAGGTGTGCCTGAGGGGCCACAGTTGTAAAACCAGGACTCTGCTAGAAAGCCCAGCAGGGACTCGCAGGCAGAAAGCATGACTTTTTGAAGTTGTAGTCCAGCATTTGGTACATCCTGAAATGGGAAAGTCTATTTTCTTCCTAAGCCTCTTGGGTGCTTTGAAAGGAAAGTCCATTTTTTAAGGCTCCGGGGTGCCATTTTTATTCCAGTATCCAATCATGACATGGGAACTACAGGGGATAGAAGCATATATCTGTGATGTCAATATATAAACAAAATGTTTGAAAACATCCTCTGAGGGTTGGGGGTAGAGGGGCATTTTCTAGAATGAGTAATGAATGGATTTGCAGTTAACCCTGAATCTTTCCTGTCTCACCTGAATTATTTAATTACCTAGGGAGGTCCATACCAGGTCCTCAGAGTGGTGAATTCCAAAGCACTGTAACAAGGAGAGGTTAATTGCCTCATAGAGGAGCCAAGGCTATAATCCAGGCTTCATCAGCCCTGAGTTGTAACCATTGGGCCAGGAACACTTAGCTTTCTCGAATTCATGTATATCCTTCAGAACACATTCTCCACTGTAAGTTTAAACAGAGTTTGAATCAACAAAAAGGAATTAAAACTGTCTTTCTTTGCTGTTACAAATACTGTAAATAAAGAACAATTAATAGTCTTTCAGAATGTTCAGCTACCTATCCCCCTTGAACCAAGGAGAATCAAGAAAAGAAGCAATAAGTTAACATGCATATTAGAGAGAGAGCAAAAATGGATTTGAAGGGGGGTTTTTTGGAGAGAAGAAGAATAAAGAAAAGAAGTTAATATTTTCTTAACTGGCCTCTCCCACTTTTTCATCTTGTCTGGCTCACATCTCTTCTCCATGATGTCAAATTCAGATAGATCTCAAGTTTAACCGTTTCTCACTATTAAATCACCTGGAAGACTGTTAAAGCACAGATTGCTACTTACCCACAGAGTTTCTGATTTAGTAGATCTGAGATGGGGCGTGTGATTTGTATTTTTAACAGGTTCAAAGGTGATGCTAGTATCACTGGTCCAGGGACCACACATTGAGAACCACTCACCTCGAGGAAACCTTTAACTTTCCTGAGCCTCAATTTTCTCCTCTGTAAAATAGTAACTAATATTCAGACTGTTATAGAGGTTAAATATTGCAAAATATTCCAGACAAATGCTTGATGCTATTTTAATTTAAAGAAAAGAGGAAGAGACTGGGAATCAGGAGATGCCAGGTCTACCATAAGCTACTTTATTACATATCTCTCTAGACATGTTTACTCATTTATGAAATGTATTACTTCACACAACTAAAACTTACTGAATACCAGCTATGTAGCTGACGCTGGCCAGAATTCAGAAATATGATAGGAAACAAACTCTGACTCCACACATTTATAATTATGATTTGGATGACATCTAAATGGTCTTCTAACTCTAAATTTTGTGATTTTATAATTAATAAAATTAGCATTTTCTTATTCTTCAGTCACTTTGTTCTTCATATCTCTGACCCAATTAAATAAAATCTTTATGAGATATCAAAGAATAATTATGCTATATTGGGTGAGTTAGCTAAAATATGTTCACATATTATCTAAGTAAACTTCATATGTTAATTGCCACTCTTACCTATCAATCAAAAGAAACTTTTAAGTCTGTGGGTTAAATGGTAAACCATCAATAAAAAAAATAACCAGAATTTACACTTAAGTTCGATAGTCTCCAGTTATGTCATGCCAAATCAGTATTCAATTATTGAGTAAATACTTGTTAAATATCTATTATTCAGCAGGCACTATGCCCAGATCTAGGGTCGGAAGTGTGAATAATATAGGCATCGTCTCTGCTATTAAAGACTTCACATTCAATTGAAGTCAGTCAATGAGCAATTAACTCCTTTAATTAATTCATCAATTATCATTGTGATAGATACTAGATATTAGGAGTACAAGGCATTTTGAAAATGTACAATAGGTGAACTTGACCCATTCTAGGAAACCGAGGAAGCCTCAGACAAATCACTTCATCTCTCAAAGCCTCAGGTTTTTGTTTGTAAAATTGGGAATAATAAAATACACCCCACTAAAGTCTAATTGTTGGAGGTTTGAGGTAATTCATGTAAAATTCCTGGCACGGTGCTTCGTACACTATATAATAGATAGTTATGATGTCACATTAACTAACTAAAGGATTGTTCATGCAAGTAGAGAATGCCAAAGGTCAAAATCAAATTTTAAATTCTTTAGAATTCATCAGTAATACCATTAACTTAATTTTCTAGGTTTTTTAAAAGATGAAATATAAATTATATAATTCTAAATATAGTACCACATACAATTAGATCTTTATAATTCTTCTCTATAGTAATATAGGAACCAAAAAGAATGTATCTTGATTCAACTTAATGGGTGAGTCAATCAATGACCAATACCCAGAACCTTTTTTGCAACTGAGGTGAAGTCTCCTTATGTCTTCAAATCACTTGAAAAGAACTGAAAAAATATGAGCCTGGAAACCAAGCCAACCAACCTTCTAATAAGTCAGAGTGAACTTTGGAATGCATCAGCATTCCGGTGCTCGAAAATTTAAGGATGGCTTTGGAACAAGCTGAAGAAATGTAATCAGCATCTTCTCATAATAACAAGGTGCACTTAATTTAAAGCTGAAATTTGTGTACCCTAATAGATTCCCTCTGAATTATGGACCATTGACTATGGAATAGTCAATAAAAAGATACCACAAAACAATTATATCCATATATTCAGTATGAGTACAAGAATACTCAAGTGGTTATTTCATATTTCTAAACTTGAAAAATAGGGCACTAAATCACACATTAATTCTCCCAGATTCAGCTGGGATTTATAACTATTATATAAATAGATTCTGTCTACACATTTTCCAGGACCTCCAAAAAAATTGATCACTCACTACCAAGTTAAAAAAAAAAGTTGTGAGCCTTAAGTGTTCCTTGTTTCAACACTTAAAAAACAGATGAGGAGGGGAATATTGAAGGAAACCTCAGGTGAACATTTCAATGGAAGTCTTTAAAATGGGGTAAGATTAAACATCTGCTTTCGGTGATCTCATCTTAACATGCAAAATTCTCTTCCATATTAATCTCAACATCATCCTTACACTATACCCCAGGTTTTTCTTGACTTCTATTATCCAGTCATGCGTCAGAAATCAATGTGTTGGCTCACCACGGATGGTATGCACAACGGTGGCCCAATAAGATTACAACGAAAACTAGATTTGGGGTGGTGAGCACACAACAGAGTGTATATTGATATCGAATTATATTGGTAAACACTTGAAATTTATATATCATTAACCAACGTTACCTGAATAAGTTTTATTTTTTTATAAAAATATTATAATGGAGCTAAAAATTCCTATCACCTAGTGATGTAGCTGTTGCAACACTGCAGTGCAGTGCATTACTTAGCATATTTATGGTGATGCTGGTGTAAACAAAACCGATTGTGCTGCCAGTTGTATAATAGTTTAGCACATGCAATTACAGTAGTGGGCTGTACCATCTACTAAGAGATTTGCATAAGTGCACTCTATGATGTTCACACAACCATGAAATCACCTAACGCATTTCTCAGATGTGTTTATTACCTCACTTTTCCACTTCCTCTCAGCTGAATTCAATTCCATTGAAACCATCCTCATTAGTGTCGCCAGTGACCTCCACATTGCTAATTTATGGAACCTTTTTAGCTCTCTCAGAAACACAAACTTGTCAGCACCCAAAAAACTATGCTCTCCTCCAAACAACCTTTGTCTTGCCCTCAGTAATGGAGACACTGTGGTTTTCTTCCATCCTCATGTCGCTGGTGCTTCTTGGGCACCTTTATATCTTCTTTTTCTGTTCATTGATGACTTGATGGACCATTTCAGGGTTTTATCCTGGGTTTCAGTATTGTCCTTTTCCGTACACACATACAACCCGAAATGTTTCCTCCACTCCAAGGCCTTCAGTAATCTGATGACTTCTTATCCAAAAATCTAGGCCAAGTATACATTTTGGGCTTCAAGCTTAAATATCTAATCATCTGCAAGACCCCTCCATTTAATGGTCTACAAACACCTAAAACTCAACATACCCGGATTTGCCTTCATTTTCCTCCTCTCCTTTACCCCAAATCTCCTCCTCCTCAAATGTTTCCCAACTGGATGGACAATAATACCTGCAGGCAGCCAGTGCTACGGCCAGAAACCTGGTGATGCTCCTCTCGTCTTCTTTCTCCCTCAATCGCCACAAACAAACTTCAGAGTCTTTTTCCTTCTACTTCTGAAATATTTCTAAGGCCCACCAACTTCTCTCCAACTCCACCAACACTACCCTCGCTCAGACCACCATGCCATCCATGTTTTCCTTCAGAATTACTGCTCCTAACTGGTTTCTGTCTCTGCTGTGTTCCCCTTCTAATTATTTCTCTACACTGAAGCCACAGTCGTCTCTTTAAAAGCACTCTCTCATTACATAATTTCTGTGCTTAAAATCATCCAAACACTCCCATAACATAGTTAAGGAAACACAAGCCCCAGAATATAGTTTAAAAGATGCTGTTTGATTTGATCCCCGCTAAACCCACCAAGCTCATTTCTAGTTCCTTCCTCTGTTCTCCCCCTTCCCTCCACAATCTCACATGCTGAGACTTCCATTCCTCGGACCTGCCAAATATTTTCATGCCTCTGTTCCTGGATTTGTCCCCATCTCTGCTAAATCCTGTTCACATGTAAGGCTTGAGCTTGTTGCATCCTCCAGGAAGCCCTCCTTGATTCCAGCCACCTAAGTCTAGGTTAGTTATTCATCTTAAATCCACTCATAAACACATAAGCTCCCTATTCTCCCCATCACAGTACTCCCAACAGTTTTCTCTATCCTCCAACAGACTAGAAGCCCCCTGAGGGCAATGGCCACATCTTTCTGTTTCGCAGTCATACACCCACCAAATAATATAGTAATTGGCACACTAAATATTATTTAAATGAGACCATATTACATATATATATATATGGTCTCATTTAAATAATCAGCAAGAACTGAATAACCCAACTGATATGATGTAGGGCAGGAATTTCCATGTCTTTCGAAGAAATATCACACAGCCCTCAAAACTTTTCAGATACCATCTTAATTGCTAATATCTACTTAGCAATTGTTTGACAACCAAATTAGCTAAAAGCTAGAACTAGAATGAGATAGTGTGGTATTAATGCTTTCCACAGAGTGGATCCTTAATAAGTGTTTGAAAGGAGACGTCAGTCAGATGCGTACTTTGATCAAAGAGGAATAGGAGTATAAAACAATATGGCTTTTGCAGGCTGCTCTGCATTCCTTTAGCAGTCAAGTTCCCAGCCATTCTCTTGCCATACTTTAAAGTGTGCCCCAGCTTGCCATTTTAGGTCACAGAGAGCTGAAGAGATCATCTTTTTTGCAACAGAGAATGATCTACCAATAGGAACCCAGGTGCTAACTGTCTAGCAGCAAAACGTAGAAGCCTTTGATCTCTGCTTCCCTTCTTCCATCCCCCACTCTCAATCTCTACCATCCTCAATCCCCTTTCCTTACTGCTTGCTCCTCCTACTCAGTCTCAATCCCCCTTCCCAACACTCTCACCCCTGCCCCCAGTCACCAAGCTTCCCCTACAGTCACACACACACCATCACAGCCATCACCAGGACACTCACTTTAGGCCTTGGGTCAACTCTCTTCCCAGACCCACCGCTAGCCAGCCAAAAGCCACTGGCTATTTGGAGACACAAAATATTAGAGGGATCTAAAGGTAAGTGTTAAAGAATTCCTCCTATAGCACAAAACACTTGATTAACTATCTTTTCCATTGATTGATGAGGAAGAGAAAGAACGGGGCAACATGATGTGTAAAAACTGCCAGAACTGGAATCTGTCTCCCACTTTAAAAAGAAAAATTCCCCTTCGGTTTTCTCCATTTTCATTGTTCCGTTTAGAGCAAGCACCTCCCACCAATCACGGAGGACTGCCTGCTCAAACCCTGCCACATCAGCAGGGAGGGAGCCAGGCAGCGTTTGGTGTTTGCATCAGTTTCCAGGAATGCGTTTCAAGTTCTCCGTTTACTGTGCAGAAATGTTTTTCCTTTAAGTTTATACTTGTGTGCTCGAATCCATAGTTCTCCCAGTTCTCAAAAACTGAGCGTTTTTTGCTAAATGGGAAATCACAATTCCACTTACCAAAGCTGTTCTAAAATGTAAATGATCAGATTGAGTGTGGATTCATTCTACTTTATAATCACCTTCATAGAAAGGACCTGGCACCCTTTTAAGTTCCTTTACTCAAGTTATTTCAGAAAGTCTTCCAAAGTTGTCCCCCAAGTCACTGCCCTTCCTTAGAATAAAAGAAGAATGTATTGTGGTTTTTGATTGACCTCTTTTATTTGGTTATCCTCTTTTTTCTTTGTTAGTTTTTAAGTTTAGAGGAAGCAAAGAGTTTAAGAATATTCAGTCCCTTGTTTTCTAGTAGCTGCTGATGAGTTAAACAGAAATTCTTCCTTAAAGTACAGTCCCTCCCTCCTCTCCACCCCCCAAAAAATGTGGGAAGAGGGAAGAGATGGGGAGGGGAAGAAAGGAAGAAAGATTAATAAAGAATTATAATTTCTCTTTGATAGAGATGGAATTGACCTAAAGATGCCCCCTTTAGTGTATAATCCAGGGCTGCCTCATGGGGGTGCTGGGCAAGCAGAGGCACAGCCCCAGCCCTATGGCCTGTCCTCTGGGCCAGAAATGACACGTCAAGAGGCTGGGAAAGGGGACCGCCACTGAAGTTGACTGCACTCAGCACTTCACAGTTCTCGGGAGCTCCGGCCTCCCAGGCCCCCTCACCCCACCCCCCAGTGTCTCAAGGTCAAGGCCCCAGCTCCTCCTCTCCCTGGTGGAGAACGGAGAGTGGGATGGGAAGAGAGTTAACATCCATGTTGACGGGACGCTGCTTAGGGTGTTACCAGAGAAGACTGCCCATATCCCAAACGCGAATTAGAAGCCTCTCGAGACAGGCTAGGCCCCATCTGTGGAAGGAGCGGGGAAGAAGGCAGGAAGATGCGCGGGGTCAGTGCATGGGCAGCAGGTCAAGAGGGATTGGGGGGCTCACTAGAGGGTTACCTGAGTCCAGGCTCAGGATGAGGCTAGTAAATACAGACAAGGAGTCTGTGAAGCAGAGGAGGTGGGGGTTCTATACCGCATGAGAGAGGTGGCCAGGTCCATCTGGGGCAGTTATGTGCAGGCCAGACTCCCTAAAGTCCGTTTAAAATTTGCCTCAGCAGAGGGAAGCCAGCGGGGAAGGACTCCCCAAAGACTTGGTCTAGCCTGGTGTGCGCAAAGCATGTGCACAGAGCATATCCTCCGGGGTGCTGGGTGCCACGCCGCCCTCACCTGCTCCCCACCCCCCAACAGTGGGCGTCCTGGGATTCCTGCCTAACCCTCCACAGACAGAATCCCCCTATCACCACCCTCTCCTCCTCTCCCGCAGCCAGGAAAGAGAGAAGGGGGAAGAGAGAACTCCCCAAACTTGGTCTAGCCTGGTGTGCGCAAAGCATGTGCACAGAGCATATCCTCCGGGGTGCTGGGTGCCACGCCGCCCTCACCTGCTCCCCACCCCCCAACAGTGGGCGTCCTGGGATTCCTGCCTAACCCTCCACAGAGAGAATCCCCCTATCACCACCCTCTCCTCCTCTCCCGCAGCCAGGAAAGAGAGAAGGGGGAAGAGAGGGAGAGGGAGAGGGAGAGGGAGAGGGAGAGGGAGAG
>NW_006383018.1:5097951-5174133 GCF_000327345.1 Myotis davidii
AAGCCTCAAAAGTGTCCACGTCCTCAAAAAGAATGGAACCAATTTAAGAAGCCAGCCCCTTGGCCACGTCCCTCCCCCCTTCGCTCCCTCCCCTGCGCCCCCGCAGTCTCCTCCCAGCTGTGGCTGCCCGGGCCCCCAGCCCCAGCCTTCCCATTGGTGGAAGCGCTTCTGGAGGCGCCCTCGGGCCAGGGAAACTTCGGCCGTATAAATAGGGCAGATCCGGGCTTTATTATTTTAGCACCAAGAATGGAACCAATTTAAGAAGCCAGCCCCTTGGCCACGTCCCTCCCCCCTTCGCTCCCTCCCCTGCGCCCCCGCAGTCTCCTCCCAGCTGTGGCTGCCCGGGCCCCCAGCCCCAGCCTTCCCATTGGTGGAAGCGCTTCTGGAGGCGCCCTCGGGCCAGGGAAACTTCGGCCGTATAAATAGGGCAGATCCGGGCTTTATTATTTTAGCACCAAGGCGGCAGGAGGTTTCGGCTAAGTTGGAGGTACAGGCCACGACTGCATGCCTGCGCCCGCCAGGTGATACCTCCGCCGGTGACCCAGGGCTCTGCGACACAAGGAGTCTGCATGTCTAAGTGGTAGACATGCTCAGCTTTGTGGATACGCGGACTTTGTTGCTGCTCGCAGTAACGTCGTGCCTAGCAACATGCCAATGTAAGTGCCTTCAGCTTGTTTGGGGCAGCGGGGAGAGAGAGTCTGGACGGTTGGGCAAGAAGGAAAAGGAAAGCCTCCACTGAGTTCGAGGTGCAGCTTGCAGGGAAGGCTCTCTGGCCTGTGAATAAGAAACATGTAACGTGTCTGAGAAATGAAACCATAAAAGCCCCGACTTGCCAGAAGTTAGGGAACTTTCCTCTGCACTCCGGAGGGAGACTGTTAACTTGGTCTGTTAGCGAAGCTCCAAGGGAACAGGTCTTTTCCCTCTGATGGGATAGAACAACTGAGGCGATGAAGGTCCTAACAGGCCCCATAACTGCACTGACGCCCACCGTGTGGAACTTGAGACCTGCTTTGGAAACCCCCCTGATTTTGTAATAGAAAACTAACGCCCTGAGGGCTTTTCTCTTCTGGGTGTTTTAAGACTTGTCTGGATGATGATGATGATGATGATGATGATGATGATGATAATGATGATGCGCCCTCTGCAGGGAGGACCATGAAAGTGCAGGGGACCAGGCCTTAAGCTAATGGAAGACTGAGGTTTACACAGAGAGGTTGTCTGCCTTTCTGATTAAAGCCACTCCCAGTAGCTAGTCAGTGTATTCTGGGGAGGAAAATGGATGCTACTTGGAATGGACACATGATGAAAAGTAATATTAGCTTCTCAATTCATTACCTGGTCGTGGAAATGGTAACATTATTTAACCAAAATCTTCTCTGCCTTTTGTTGAGCCTGAGAGTTCAACATGTTTCCAAGGACAAGCAGATATTCTGGACACAACAGGTTAGGAAAGAGCAACACTGATCTGAGACCAGAGACTGGTTTTTTCCTCATGGCGTTGCCACTGATTTACCATGTGACCTTGGGCAAATCAAACTGAGCCTTTCCTAAAATGCAGGAGAGAGATGAGATGGTCCCCAGGGCCACTTCCCAGCTGTAGGTTTTATGACCAGACTTCCACATCAAGATAGCGTGAAGAAAATCAGGCCATTTTTGTCTTGAAAATGGCTGCCTAATTACCAGACAAAGATAGTGACTTGATGGAGTTTGAGCGGTGTCTGGCCACACCCAACACTCCAAAAAGTTTGCTCCGCCCACATGCCACAGTGTCTACAATTGCATCATTACCATTGCAGTTTTTGTGTGTTTCTTCCTTCATCCACTTTTAGTATGCGTACTGTGGATACTAAGGAGTAACGGCATTGAACAAATTCACATTACCAAGTTCTTTCTTTATGAGATCAGAGGTTGGGAGGAAAGAACTGGCTCCTGGAGAAAAGATGAAAACAGACCTAAGGAAGTTTGAAGGCAACTAACTCACCTTCTGATCCACAGCCAATTACCATCTGGAATGAATATTACCAAATACATATTCTTTAAAATGGCTCAGTCTGAGTAACTAAGAGTCAAATATCCAAAATCGTAAGGACTTCCGTTAATCAAGTCCATGCATAATTATTCTCCCTGCTGATGGACAAAATGAAGTAAACATATCATTTTCTTAATTTAAAAGTAATTTTCATAAATTGCCCTTAAATGTCAGTGCTGAATGTGGTCCACCCTCCTGAATTGTGACTATTGCAACAGATGTTCTCACTCCAAATGACACACTTCTTGGCCACCTAATTAAAGCAATTTGGGGGGGAGATTCATCTTATTGCCAGCTTGGCCACACTTATATCCTGTGTTAACCTATAATTTTTATATCATAGGAGAGGAATTCAGTCTTAAGAACTTAAAGCAATTGTGACAAAGGAGGGGATATTACTTTAGTGTATTTTCCCCATTATTTTTCAAGATTTTTAATCCAGTTTTTCCATTTATACAGAGCAATTCCTTCTAAGTGGAAACAGTAGTGCATATTGGTAAAATAAACTTATTTAAGTGAACCAATTTAAAGCAAAATATCAGATGTCTAAATGAATCCATGTTCATGGTGACTAATTTGTCAGACTTTTTTTTGAAAAAAATAACATTAAGATTGGTACAAACTCAGTGAAGTACTAAGTTACCTTAAGGTTTTATAAAAACCAAAGTCTACCTTAGGTAACATACTTTCCTAAATTTCCCCTTTTTTATATTTATATTTAAAATTATCTAAACCATAAATTATTTCTTCATCAACCTACTGGTCTTGATACCTGTGTACTTTACCAGCTTAATTTCTAAGCATTAGAAATGTCCTTCAGACACATTAATATTTCACAGATTTATAAAATGGTAAATAATTAACTATTCAATTCAAAATAGTTCCATGTTAATATTTCATGCAAATCACCTTGCTGATCCCTGCCATACTATTGACCTGCATAATTTCCAAGTCATTAGAATATCCTTAATTTTAAAAAAAGCAATTGGTTCTTTAATCAGGTAAGTTAATTTATAGACTAATATATCTACTTGGTGATCGTTGATATTGGCCAGTGAAATAATACTAATAACTATTCCCTATTTTCCCATTTCTTCTACAGCTTTAAGAGAGGTAAGCAAAATTATTTTGATAATTTTTTATACACTTTGATTGCCTTGGCCACAGTAATGTCCTCTCTGGGGAAAGAAGGGGAGGCTACCTTGGTTTTGACCAAACTGGATTCCCAAGAAAATCCTCAAGAGTTATGTCGTCAAACCTTTCTGGCTGCCTCAGAAAGTACCCACCCCCACTTCTAAAGTGGGCGGGGCTACTGAGTAAGACCAATCTCATAAGAACACCCATAAGAAATAGAGAGTAAATAATCCAGTGGAAGTTTGGGTTTAAGCATCAGCTACCGTAGAGCAGAAGACCTCACAGCTAGAGAATCTTGTCATTCCCCTGGAATCATTTGCAAGTATTATGAACAAATACTTAGTTCATGAATTGAATTTGAGGCATAATTACAGATAAGTATATATTTTGGTTCTATACATATTTTATTTATTTATACAATTTAAAGTTGTACCTTGAAATTTAAAGGTAATATTAATGCACGGTATAACTATATCTGTATACTACATGAAAATGAGATTCATTTTAAAATACATGTATACAATTTTCCTCATAATAATCTTTCACTTTTTCTTTTCTAGGAAACTGCAAGAAAGGTAAGAGTCCAATACTTCTCTATAGTATCTGAAATGATCAGTGATAACTTTTAATTCTAATAAATTTATAGTAGACTATAGAAGAAAAAGACTTTGCCAAGACTTGCCCACATAACTATGTATTAGCTACACCATAAGATAAAGTAGCTTTGATGTTTAAGATAAAGTTTTATCTTCCAGAACCATCTCTAATTATACTTATAAAAAGTGGTGATCTACCTAGTAAAGACAAAAAGAAAGACTCATTTTTATTCTGAAGATGAAATGACTATTATATTAATTATAGGTAATAGATGAAAGTTTATTTTAAAGGGCTTTGACTATATAAATATGATGTTAATGATGTAACAAAATGGTAATTTTACCCACAGGCACCATCTTTCTAAATATAGTAGTTAGAATATTGGCCTAATGACTGGGGACTAGAATTTCCAACTTCCCAGTTTAAAAATATTACATATAATTATAATAAAAACAATCTACTCTATTGTACTCTGCTATTTTTATAGCTATTATCTAATAACATTGTAGTTAGATCAGTCTCACCAACTAATTTCTATTAAGAATGCTTTGCTTGTTCACTGGAAATTGCTTAGACATTTAGAATTGTGCTATTTGTATCTTCCTCGTAGGGCCCAAATGGAGATAGAGGACCACGTGGAGAAAGGGTATGTAATTTTTGAACTATTAAAGGGCTTTGGCCCGTAATTGAATAATTACACACTAGAAACTACAGAAGACTGACACTTTATAGGAATATTATATATCCAGGTAATTGTACCACCTTTTAAGCAGATAATGCCCTACTACAGAAGAAGCAAATGAGCATTATTATATATAATCAATATTCTTTTCAAGTTAAGATTATCCTTCAAAAAAAAGCAAAACTATTACAGACAGCCATATTCTTTGCATGGTCTTTCTTTCTTTGTTTTTGGATGACCTGTCCAACACATACGTAATGAAAAGGTATCTACCTACCACCACATAGTCCTTATCTTTTTAATACATTTGTTTGCTTTTCAATTGAGATGTCTTATGTAGCTGGGAATAATAGTGAAATATCAGTCAACCTGTCATAAATGTGCAAATTAGGCTTACATTTTATTCATAATATGCTTAGATCCCTGCTATGTTTATTTGGCATATGTGGTTTTGCATTATATGATGCTTTTGCCAATACATAAATACCTGTATCTTATATCTTTTGGAAAGTGCAGACTTAAACGTATTCTGCTCAAACGAACCATTAGAGGTAGCATTATGTCGGTAAATTACTTTAACGACATAAGGAGTGTTAATGGTAGGAAATCTGCAGGATTTTCTACCCTGTGATAAAACTGCTTTATTAATTATCGCATTAATTAATCCGTTATTCATACATAACATACCAGAACAATAGAATAAGTTCATCGCAGTCAGAAACTGACAATCAATATGCATAGCTCATCCCTGTGCACTATTACCCACATAAAGTTTATAGAATCATACATTTTAGCTATAATTTCTACCTTTATTTGAATGCCGGACCTCCATTATGGATTAATATTCAATGGCGGAAATATTTCTGCTCATGGAGAAACTACCTTGTCTTGTGTCTCCTTCATACATCAGTTACTAAACCTCCTTCTAAAATAGACTCGTGTCATAAGTCCGTTTTAATCAGAGACAAATATGGCATATTAAATTTCCACACCACTTGCACATTGAAAGGTCTGAACAACTAATTTTACCACGTGTATTCTTAGGTATCCTTTTCAAGTATAAATTCCTATGGGATCTGTCTAATCCTGACCTAATTTGCTTTTTACATACAGGGTCCACCAGGCCCACCAGGCAAAGATGGTGATGATGGTATCCCAGGCCCTCCTGGCCCACCTGGTCCTCCTGGCCCCCCTGGTCTTGGCGGGGTAAGTGTCTTATGTATTTTTAACTTTTATCTATCTTCAATTTCTTATACCTCTATGGGAAGAAGGCTCACTGTAGAATTTATTTTTAGCAGTTAAGTTTGCTAGGTGGCTATTAGTATATTTTATTTCATTTCTTTGGTTTCTTCATTCAAGATTCTTCTTTGCCCGTCTCTTTATGAGCTCTTGCCAATGACAGGACTGGTCTTTGTGTGCACTGAAGGGAGAGGCAGCCCTCACGACCATTATTTAATTTGAGAATTTAATATCTTTCATCAGTAGGGCACAAATAAGAGGTGTTGCATTATTAAAGAGTTTGATTAGGTTGAATTATAACTGAAATCCTTGCTCTTAAGCAATTTCGCAAACATTCTACTCTTTTTGTTAAAAAAATGAACCAACATTCAGGCAGTTTAGTTTTAATTTGCCTGAAACTAATTTGAGAAAAGTACATTTCCCTTTTTCATTAATATCTTCTTTTAGCTTTATGTCTTTAACAATGGTATGAGTGCCAAATGGCCTCACTGCAGGAAGGAAAACATATTTGCTTAATTGGTTAGCACTATGAATCAGAAGCCTGATTCCAATACTCAACCGTATGCCAGTAAAATAAGACCTTTCTCCCCCAAAGATCTTATTATGATTGCTTATCTATTGGGTGCATTAAAAGGCGCTTTCTTTAATAGATCTACCACTATAAGAGAGATCTTTAACAGTAAAGTTATTACTGTGAACTATTTTTTAAAAGTTTAATCTTCTAAGGGGCATTTTAATTTAATTTCCCTCTAAACTTGAAAACTCCTTATATCTTTTTTGAAACTCCAGCAAGAAAAAGATCTCTTAGTCATTTTGTATAGTTCTGGAGGAGTGAGGCAACAGGTGGACATGCAGAGTTGATCTCAGCTTAATTATCAGAGGCCTTCAGTTACTTTGAAAGTTTAGAAAATGCCCCTTCCTCAGAGGAGGGGTTGGAGGTGGGAGTGGAGAGACAGGATGAACGTAGCACAAAAGGGCTTGGAAAATAAAGCAGGGAAGCTCCCCACTTCAAACTGGATATGGATTAAATTTAAAATTTGTTACTTCCCTGACTTTTTAGGAATTTAGCTGGATATGGAATTCTAAAGTAATAATTATATCAAAAGCCTTGCTCCCTTTTAAAGAACAACAGAAATATCTTTACAAGTAGAATAAGAAAATGAACTATACGGCTGGTAATTATTATGCGTAAGTTTAATAGATACACATGTTTGTTTATGTTATCCTCCTCTAGAACTTTGCTGCCCAGTTCGATGGGAAAGGAGTTGGAGGTGGCCCTGGACCAATGGTATGCTTATCTCTTTTTACCTTAGCCAAAAAATTACTGAATAGAGAATTTCTTTTATGTTAAATTTCACATTGCCATTTATTTAGCTACCTAGATAGCATTCAATACTTAGATCAGATAAGAGCAGCAAAGGTATTCAAATATATTTGATATTCAAATATATTTTTGGTATATTCAAATATATTAAAAACTTTTTTTGGTATTCAAATATATTAAAAAAATCTAAGCCTAGTTTAAGGGAGCTCAATTTTCTCTACAAACATGCCTCTTAGAATAAATCAGATATTTATATCAAAGAAATAATCTCTAGACACGGTAATCATAACTTAGATAAATCAATTTAATTCAAAACAGTGACCACTCTGATTAAATTTTTTACATCCTTTGATATTGTTTCAAATTTTAAGCATCATTAGAGACACAGAAGTATTATGTTTTATAAACTTGTTGGAAAGGATCAGCAAGTTCTAGTCCAGACCATTCACTGCATAACTAGAGTCCTTTCCTGAGGTCATGCAGGTGGCTAATGACAAAATAGGACTAACCACCAGACAAGATGTTTGATACTGGATGGCATCATGCATCTAGTGCTTGAATAAAATACTAATTTATTCAACAAGTATTTCTCAGGCCTTCAATGAACCCCAAACTGTAATATGCAGTGGGGGTATAATAGTAAATGTGATATATTCTCACCCTCCCTCAAGGAGTAGGAAATGTAGGAAATGTTTCTTTTTATTCATTTTGATTAAAATTCTTTTTTAGTCTATTAATTACAAATTAATAGGAGAGAATGTGAGTAAAATTTAGCATTTATATCACTCAGCACAAATATTCATCAATATATGCTATAATTTGAGTGACATTTAGAAAAGTTTCCTATATGATTATGACAATGATGATCTATCTTTAACAAGTGAACCTTTTAACAAGCATTAGTGAGAGCTATTAAGAAAAAGAAACCTATATGAGCATGCAATAGTGTATATTATGTATAAAATAGAGGGAAAATATGTTGAAGTTAAGACATTAAGTTGATTAAACACTACAGTTTAATGCACACATAAAATTTAGGGGTTTTAATTAATTGTTTCCAAACAAAGGTATTTATCTGCCCAAAGCTAACAAGGTCCTTGAAAAATAAATTTCACCTGAATAATGTATTCAGTACTCTATCTTCAAAAGAAGATGTTTGGCTGGAGTTAATGGTCCACAATAAACTAATACACTATAAGGGCAAGATAATATTTTTTGTAAATTAAAACTCTCACTTGAAAGTTATGTGCCTTTAATTGATGATTTGCAATTTCCTGACTTTTCCTGGTAATTTAAAACATTCATGTAGGAAATTAAGAATTAGAGATTTCCTTCTGTCTTTGTTTACATTGGATATTTGAAATTAGCCATTTCAACTAATGCTGGACATTAGTTGAAATGGCTAATTTCAAGTAAGCAATACCTATATTTTAAGAAGAAGCTAAAGGGGAAAAAAACAAAGCACTAATAAAAAAAAAAGACTACATAAACCCAGAAAATTAATATGGATTTCAGATTCCCCTGACTTTGGAACACCTCTCTGGGGGGCATAGAGCAGAGTGTTTTACTTTTAAATATCAATAAAATATTATTTAAACCTGCACATCTTTACACATTCACAGTCATATGTAATCAACAGATATGTGTTTCACAAATAGGAAATATAGGCAGCAATAAAGCATTAAAATAATTTTCCATGTTCAAAAATCAATAACTATAAAACCCTAGAGGGTTCTTCCTTGAATTAATGAATACTCATTGTCTGTCTCACAGCCTCCACAAAATAAACTCCTTTTTATGTAAATGAACTTGTGGCAAATACACGGAAAAATGAATAAATATAATTAAAAATTCATGCTGTCAAAGGAAATTATTTTTTAATGTATACCTAAAAAGATATTTGGATTGAAAAGTGACAGTTTCTTTGAATGTCGAGGCAATTTCCAAGACCAAATAAATAATTCTTATAATTAAGATGATGTGCCTTTTCATAAAATTCATATCATTTCACTCTTGGCATTAACACAGTGGGGCAGGCTTGACAGCAGAGTCCCTGTGTGTCATGAACAAATTACTGGAGACTTGTCTGTGTGATATTTTCAGCAGTAGAGGAATGGCCCCTACAGAAGAGCTTGCACGAGCATTGATTACTGCAAAGGGGAATCAAGAATGGATATTTGCCTTGCAAACTAGTAACACTCTGTTTTACTCTACTTATGTGCTACAGAATAAAGAACAAAGGGGAGAGCCATTGGCTTCCATTCAGGCCATACTTTCAATAATAATATTATACAATAGACCCTTCCAGTCCCAAGTTTCAATAACATTTTACTTTTCCTTTACCCCTCATTACATCCAATTTTGTTTGACATTTTCATCAGTCACCGACAGCCCTTAAAGGAGCTATAAGGTTATAACAAACCTCCCTCTAATCATTAAGAAGGATTCTTTTATCCTTTTCAATTTATGCCCCTGGGGCAATAAAAATATCCATTTCTTAGCTAAGGATGACATGGGAGATGACGTATGATCAAGGGAATCCAAATGGAAATGCTTTGTCAGCTGCATAGAAGGTAGTCACATATTCTGAACTATGCAAGACTGATCACTTCATTGCATTTGAACAATCTCACTATGTCCGCTGTGCACAATTTTAAGGATGGACGCTGTGGCCTTCCCATCTAATTTGAGTTCTACTGATTTTGGTTAATTAATAAAAAAGGAAAGGCAAAGGCAGAGTAATAGTGGAGGAGACTTGGGTCCTTAAATGCTTCTTTGGCGAAGGGCAAAAACTATGAAATAAAACCAGGACCATTCTGTTCAGCTGTTCATTAATAAATGTCTATGGTGATGGCTCTAACCCTAACCAAGGCCATGACCACTGTCAGTGCTAACTCTGTCCGTCCTGTTTCCAGGGTCTGATGGGACCCAGAGGCCCTCCTGGCGCAGCTGGAGCCCCTGTAAGTACAAAAAGCCTGTGGAAAAAGAAAAAAAAAACCTTTATGTAAAAAGCTCTTATGTAAAACGATAAAATTGAATAAAGCTTGAAGTATGGCGTACTGTTTTCTCCTAGGGCCCTCAAGGTTTCCAAGGACCTGCTGGTGAGCCTGGTGAACCTGGTCAAACTGTAAGTACATTCATCCCCTTTGTGATAAATACTTTCTAAAAAGAAATGTATTAATATCTCCTAACACAATGATGGGTCTCCCATTCTCTAGGGTCCTGCGGGTTCTCGTGGTCCAGCTGGCCCTCCTGGCAAGGCTGGTGAGGACGTAAGTATTTACTCCTAAGCATTTCCAAGTGCCATTTAAATCCTCCTGCCTCAAGGAGAGTTTCTAGCTTCAAACGAAGTATTCTGCCAAGAGCCAAATATGCCCGATGTAACCGACCCCATATGGAAAATAGTATGTTAGTGAAATATTAATTAATTGGATTGTATTTAAGAAAATATAATTCTTAATTGAATATATATTTGGATCCGCATTTTTATGGGATGCCATTTTTCCCTATTGTGAAAACCAAGACCCCCCACTTTCATCTGAGAGTTTACTAAGGAAATGTTAACCCTCTCATGCTTCATTACGTGTTTTAGGGTCACCCTGGGAAACCTGGCCGACCTGGCGAGAGAGGAGTTGTTGGGCCACAGGTAAGACTTTTGACAACAGTATACAGTCCAAACATCAGAGGCATCTCGCATATAAGATTGCTGCTAAAACTAACTTCAGTCTAAATAACAACCTGGAGGTCTGCATACTTATAACACTTATTGAAGGCATCTGACAAATAAGAATGTGGACAGTTTTTATTAATGCAAATAATGTAATATCGATTACAGCAAACACACTATGAACAGCTAAACACAGTATTTTCTACAAACACCACAGTATTAGTTACTCAAATAGAGCAAGTTGATTTACTATTCTGTGCTTAAATGTATATATTAGTCTTTGATTCCAAGCTCAAATTTTGATAAGAAAAAAATCTTTCGGAGGGAAGGAATAATTACCTTTTCATTTGGAACAAAAACTTCATGTGTCTTCTTGTGTGTGTGTTTTTAAGGGTGCTCGTGGTTTCCCTGGGACTCCTGGACTTCCTGGCTTCAAGGGCATTAGGGTGAGCACATTATTTTCCCCGTGAGAGAAAAATGTTGATTATTTTTAGGAAAAACCTCAACTATATTTAAAATTCTGGGTGACACATATTTGCATCCAAAGTCCTGGAGTTTGCCAGAGTGAAGAGAGTCAAAGAGTGAAGGATCGCTGGGAAGTAGTTTCTTTCCATCTGTTCATAGTTGCCAAGGAGCAGGGATCTCTACAGAGAAAATTGCATAAAATGCTTAAGAGGTATTTACAGCATCTAAAGATAGGAAGATGATTAAAGATGGAAGGGACTAAAGAGAGCAGCTAGTCCTATATCCTTCTGTTTCCCCTTCAGGGAGATTTCATAGGGAAAAGAAGGGCTTTACCAGGTGCCGGAGCCCCGGGACTGCATTCTACCGAAGCGGTCACAGGAGTTAGCCAGGAGATAGTAACGGCAGAGAAAGAAGATGTTTGATTTGACCGAGCGCTGCCATGGAACAGCATTTTAATAATAAGGATTTGCCTTTCAGGGACACAATGGTCTGGATGGATTGAAGGGACAACCCGGTGCTCCAGGTATTAAGGTAAAATACTAAATCAGAAACGTTCTTTTTAAAACAACTGATTATAATTTCCCATCACCACCAGAAAGTGTATTTTGACCAAAAGCTACCCATAGACTAAAGAGTATCTTATTCTCTCTTCCATACTTCAAATCCCTCAATGGTGGGAACCATAGGATTCTGTGACAAAAGGCCAATCCCTAATAATATTTATTTCATTCAATATGAGTTATACAGTTGAGATTCAATGTCAATAATTTTTTCCTTCATCTCCTTTCTTCCTATAATTTCAGTTGATCTCTGCAGCCAAAATAAAAGTAAATAAACATAGAGTCAGGTATTAGGACACTATATGTTACTTTAAACTGTAAATTCTCCCTTGCTTTGCACTAATTAGATAGATACATTCATGTCACAATACACTTTTCAGCCTCTTTGCTGTGATTTATCTATTCACACTCAAAAAATTTTTAATTAGGTAATTAAAGTCTCAGAAGTGTGTTATCTCTTGGCTAGGCTCTTCTCTGACAGCATTTTCAACTATAAAATGTTCTCTCTTCTATTAAGGAGATAATGTGATATTAAAGTGAATACCAACGTAATTACAAATTAATGAGTAACGAATACTAGCGGGACCAGAAATGAACATGAATATGGAGAATCTGTCCTAACTTTCCAGCTGCCACACAAATGGATAAGGTCAAACTCGTTCTCTCCAGAGCCTCATATAATAGCTCAGACTACTGATCAAAGAATCATGAAATGGTAAAGCTTGCAAGAAGCTCTGGGAACTTCCTCTTTTTGCATATGAGGGAAACTGAGGCTTAAAGAGAATGAGTGACTTGTCCAAAGTCACATTTAGTGGTTAGAAGCACACAGGCTAGAATTCCTGACTCCCATGGTAGTGCCTGTTCCCAAAGAATACATGTCATATAGAATCCTACAAATGAAGGCTCCTTAACTGATCTCTCAAATCCTGTTTCTTCTATCTCTAAGTCAGATTATCTTGAAGGAAAGTTCTTTTTACCTGTGCCATGTGTCAAATTAAACCACCACTACCCTCACCAGCATGTTTTTTACTCAAGCATATAGATTGGAAATAAATGACAGCTCCAAAAATTATTATGAAGTTCAAATTTTCATGTATACTTTACAAAAATAAAACTATTGAGTGTTAAAATAAAGAAGGTAAATACGGTAATATTAAAAGCAAATTTATCTTCTGTTCTTTCTTTTTATGTTATCATTTCTAATATATAAGCCTAGTCTAAATGATAGCCAAAATAAAAGGGGGGAATTGGAGTGAGGGTAACACTCAACCACATCTCCCTAGTGCTGTGATAGTTGGTATTATCCAAATAAAAACCCATGTTTTAGAACATTTTTAAATGTATGTGTTTGTCATAATTAACAGTCTATATGTGTAAGAAATGTTACAAAATATATGAATGGTTCAAATGGAAATAACAGGGCAAAAATTACCCAATCAGAAAAAAGTGTGTGTGTGTGTGTGTGTGTGACTAACAAAACCTCAATTGTTTTTCATGTAGGGTGAACCTGGTGCCCCTGGTGAAAATGGAACTCCTGGTCAAACAGTAAGTAATAATTACTTTATTATAAACCTAAATGTGTACACTCCTGCAAGCTGGAACTTCTTTAATGTTTTTGCTAATTAATATTTCCTTCAGCATTATATTCTTTGATATTTTTCTAATAGCCTTCTTGCATACTTAATTGAAATCTATTACCTTTTAGTTGGAATTCAAATAAGACCTATTTACTTCTAGTGGATTCTTGCGCATGTTAGAAAATGGACAAAGTAAATGATGCCTGTGACTTTTTTAAAGTTGGCATCTGGATTTCACTGAAACAATTTCTGCTTTTAGGGAGCCCGTGGGCTGCCTGGTGAGCGAGGACGAGTTGGTGCCCCTGGCCCAGCTGTGAGTGCTTCCGTTTATTTTTTTCAGCCTTTTTGAAGATCTTCTAATAACTGCTATTTAACTTTCCACTTGACTTTTCCTCTTTATGTTCTCCATAGGGTGCCCGTGGAAGTGATGGAAGTGTGGGTCCCGTGGGTCCTGCTGTAAGTTTTGACACTGAAGAGTGTGTGATGGGAGCTATCTCTTTTATTAATTGCTTACAAAATAACACCATTTTAGATATCAATGGGGTTTTTGAAGGTTCTAATTATACATACTATCCCTGGGGCTGTTGAATGATATATTAAGTAAAATCTACTCTACCTTGGATACCCTGAATGTCTTCCCTTTGCTAAGCTACTAATGGCAACAGACCAGCTGTCAGTTTCTTCTCTGCCAATATTAAATAAGATCAAGCCCCTCTCAGCCTTTCAATATTCTGTTGTTGCTGTGTTGCTAATTTACTAGGAGGAAATTTCTTACCACGTTCTACTTTGATTTCAGGGTCCCCTTGGGTCTGCTGGCCCTCCAGGCTTCCCAGGTGCTCCTGGCCCCAAGGTAAAAACATGGTGACAACTGTCATTATATTGATAAACTTCTATAGGGATGAGAAAGATAGAGACTGCGTTTGCAGATAGATAATTTCAGAACAGGTACCTTAATGGACACAGAATGTCCAGTTTTCTCTCTCCAACTTTGAAATACATCACCTCTCTGCACTCGAGCACTATGAGCATAGATAGAGAAGGCGACATAGGCATGATCCTGTGGGGCTTCTCTGGGATATACTCCCAAACTAGTGGGGATCGACTAGCTGAGAACCAGAGTCTGTACCCTAGGGACAGAGAGAGATGAAGCTAGCAGTGGTAGCCAGGATGGTAGAATAAGGATGGTAGCCAGGAAAATAAGATCCCAAACCCAAATCTTGTGGTACTAGACTAGATAAGGGAAATGGCTGCAATTCTGAAGAAGTTTCATAAAATTGGTGTCCTCCAAATGGAGCTATGCTATTTCATTACTTGCTGGCTAATGCCCCAGTGTCTTTCCTTCTTTTAGGGTGAAATTGGACCTGTTGGTAACCCTGGGCCTTCTGGTCCTGCCGGTCCCCGTGGTGAAGTAGGTCTTCCAGGTCTCTCTGGCCCCGTTGGACCTCCTGTAAGTAGCCACTGTCATTAACCTCATTTTGTGGAAGGGGGAAGGAGTGAAGCTGGGGTCAAAGAAGAAGGCAAATATTTCTATTAACTGATATTTTTCTCCCTTCCTTTTTTTTTTCTTCCTGTCGGGAAACCCTGGAGCCAATGGCCTTGCTGGTGCTAAGGGTGCTGCCGTGAGTATATGGTTGGGTTGGAGGCAGGGAGGAGGTCAGAGGGGGCAATAGCTCAGATTTGCGGCTGTGATTTTAATGCCCTAAATGAGTGCTACCTCTCCTGTCCGTGGCTTCATGATTGACCACACCGCATTTTCCTTTTCAGGGCCTGCCTGGTGTTGCTGGGGCCCCTGGCCTCCCTGGACCCCGAGGTATTCCTGGCCCTCCTGGTGCTGCTGGTGCCGCTGGTCCCAGAGGACTCGTTGTGAGTGTCAGGGCTGTAGCTTTCATCATCCTGAAATCCCACCTGTACCACGCTTTCATTACCATCTAGACTTCCTCTGGTAGTTTCATGATTCTCACTTTTTTCTTCCTTAGCATTTTTAACTGCTATTTCTTCTATAAGTGCATGTGCATGTACGTACAGTCTCTCCCTCCTGCTATCCTAGACTGTCACCCAAAGGTCAGCGAGGCATATTTCAACACTATCAGTCTTGTCCTTTCCACTAAGACTATTCCCCTGTGAGACATTTCAATGTGAACTGGGCACATTTCTTAGAGAACTTGAGTTTCTCTTTACCTTGATCTATAAACATTCCAAGGTGTTCGTCTGCAAGAAAGTTGTGACAAATGTTTGTCATTTGACCACTGTTTTGTATTCAACCCTAGGGTGAGCCTGGTCCAGCTGGTTCCAAGGGAGAGACTGGTAACAAGGGTGAGCCCGTAAGTAGTTCTATTATCATAATTTTATGAAGTTATTACTTTTTTAATCCCAAAAGTAATACTTTAACTTTTTTAAAAGTTATTACTTTTTCTCTACCCGATTATGACATCAAAATGATTTTTCCTATTCCCTCCTTTTTTTTTATTTTTTTTTTTATTAAACAGGGCTCTGCTGGAGCTCAAGGTCCTCCTGGTCCCAGTGGGGAAGAAGGAAAGAGAGGCACCGCTGGTGAAGCTGGCCCCGCTGGCCCCCCAGGACCTGCTGGGCTGAGAGTAGGTTCCAAATGCTCTTGACCAGACACACGAGAGGCAGATGATAACACCCTTTCCCTGGGAATTGGTCAGAATTATTGAGTGCATTTTCTAGACGGAGGAAGCATCTGCTTTCCATCTGCTTTATTAAATCAGTAACTCGTTTCGGCATGTCATAAAATAGATCTGGAAAATAGATCTGATGACCCACTTTTGCAAAATGCTTCCTCCAGACATTCCTTTGGTGTTGGGTAAAAATTTTCGACATGGTTTGTGTTCGTATCTCCCGCTTAAGGGAATCGAGATTTCTTACATCTTGCCATGTTTCAATAAACTCTGCCCCGCTTGGCTCAAGGATCGTCTTCAATGCTCTTCTGTTTCATGTACTTTCTTACAGGGAAATCCTGGCTCACGTGGTCTTCCTGGAGCTGATGGCAGAGCTGGTGTCATGGTAGGTTGTCTATTACTCATTTCCTGGGAAAGAGCTTGAGGCTTCTGGTGGTTGGTGTGTCATTCACTTGAGCCCTGCTCCTCCCCTTCTCTTTAACAGGGCCCTGCTGGTCCACGTGGTGCAACTGGTCCTGCTGGTGCTCGAGGTCCCAATGGAGATGCTGGTCGCCCTGGAGAGCCTGGTCTCATGGGACCCCGAGTAAGTTTCGATTGATTCTGAGCAAGTAACACATGTCACTGCTTCCTTTTTTGAAGATATGAATATTATTTGAAGGCGACAATAAAAGAAATGAAAAGTACTAGCAAATGTGTTAGCAGGCTTGATGATGGTTGCCTTTTTAAATTTAACTTCATCAAAGCCTAGTAGAGACTTTTTACCCATTTGGTTAGTTCATAAATTTCCTATTTATGACTTGATTCAATAGCTATGAGGTTTGGGGAAGAATGGATTTATTTTCATATACTCAAATTAGGTTAGTTCTATCAGCATGAATCTTTTATCTCAATAGGTGAGTTTTATATAAGGTATTTGTGAAACGTATTAGGGCTATACATTATCAGTTTATTAGATTCATGGTGAAATCATTTTTCCAGCAATCACAAAGTGCTGTAATGTATTCAGCATCACACTTGCTATGGAGAAATGACCTTGAGATCCATAGACACCCTATTCCATAGCAATAGAGTAATTTTTTTTGCCTCTGTTATCTCTTATGGTTGAATATCAACTGTAACCATACCATAAACAATTGATAAAGACATCAAACATAGCAATAAAAAATCCACTCTGGAAAATTGCTTGCTAAAAGTATTTGTTTTCCTATGATGAGTAAACATGATGTATTTTGCCCATATAGTATGTTGCTCAACAGTTTCTTGAGATATCTATAAACAGATCGGTTGTAAAAGGAAAGGCACAAAATAAATAGAAAATAAAAGATTTCAGGGTTCTTTTCATATTTCCCAGCTAGTGGCTAATACTCCTAACTTACCCCAGGCAATGAACAAAAAAAAGTAGGGGAAAGTGCTTTTGTTAGATTTCAATTAATTGGTGCCTCATGAAATACTAATTGTAGTATGTGCACGAAAGTGCCCATATGAAAGCATCCTCACTTGCTTTATAGGGTTTTCCCGGTTCCCCTGGAAATGTTGGCCCAGCTGGTAAAGAAGGTCCTGTGGTAAGTATTGTTCCTTTTCCATTATATTTTCAAGAACACTTATTGCACCCTTATCAAGTCTATTTTGTGGCTTATTTATACATGAATACGTTGGAAATAAGTATCAGCCATGTACATCATCTGGGAATGCAAATTAATGGGTTGTAATTACGGAGTCCAAACGAATACAGGACTGAAAGGAGAGAAGGAAAAAGAAAAAACACGACAGGGAAAATTGGAGAGGGCGACAAGGGTATGAAAAGAGAGGCAAAGAGGGAATTGTGTACCGATGAAACTGACTCGCTATGTGTGTAACAACACCCTACGTAGAAAAGGGAAATGGATTCATCATTGACCATGAAGATGCTGCATCACAAGCCTGGGGTCGTGAGACCCTGTTGATGCTGGTAAAGTTTCAATCAACTCTGGTTTCAGGGTCTCCCTGGGATGGACGGCAGGCCTGGACCCATTGGCCCAGCTGGAGCAAGAGGAGAGCCTGGCAACATCGGTTTCCCTGGGCCCAAGGGTCCCACTGTAAGAATCACCACAACCTCCTCTCCCTTGGCACTTTTATTTTTTGGCCACATTTCACCAAAACTCTGGTATTTCTCGCTTGCCTCAGTTTACTCTATTTCGAAGGGGTTCCTCTCAACATGGGAAAATTGCAAGCCGCTTACCATATTAAAAGTCAGAGTCCAGTGTATCACTCACTGTACACCTGCTGAAAATCCATCTCCTGCGTCATGCTTCTGCAGACCCAGGTGTCCCTTGTTGTATAGGGAGCTGCAGGGCGATGGATCATTCCTCGGACAACAGAATTCAAGGACGAGGAATCTAAAACACAAAAGCAAGAAATGAACATTTCAAAATTGTTATGGTTACCTTGCCATTTAATGTGTAACATTTTTTTAATGTTTATTATAGGGTGATGCTGGCAAACCTGGAGAAAAAGGTCATGCTGGTCTTGCGGGTGTCCGGGTAGGTGCTAACTTCTGTGTAGATCTATCCACACGGCATTCATCTAGGACACCCTTCCTGTGAGGCCGCCTGACATCATTCCATCATGTTCTTTCCACGATGACATCCCCTGGGGTTCTTTTACCATTTAAAATGTTGTTGTTTCTTAAACCACACTTATAAGGAAGTGAGCTGTAACAAAACAGAATATATGTCAAGTCAGAATTATTTATGGATGCATTCGGATTTTATTTAATTCATTCTCTGACCTTCATTAATTGCCCTCTATCGATGGACTTCCAGTGAACCATATCAAAAGTTGGTAGATGGTATTTGGGCCTTAGCAGGAAACCCAGAATGAGTTTAATTCATACTAAAATGACAAGTTTTGTTTTGAGCAAGTAATGCCTGAGGCTTTGAGGCATCTTAAACTGCCTGACTCTTGGTGACCCTGAGTTTTTCTATTAAACATTTTAGGGTGCCCCAGGTCCTGATGGAAACAATGGTGCTCAGGGGCCTCCTGGACCACAGGTGAGTATTTCTCCCACTCGTATTCTTTTCTGCCCTAAAATAAATACAGTCCTGCAAAATGGCCATCTCCTTTTTTTCAGTCCAAAAGTGATGTCACTAGATAGTAATGGTGCCATCCACCATTATTTATGCTGTCTTTCCTATCACTCTCAGGGTGTCCAAGGTGGAAAAGGTGAACAGGGTCCCGCTGGTCCTCCAGGCTTCCAGGTAAGTCATGTAAAACATACAGAATAGTGCTTTTGGTGAGACCATCCATCTGCAAATCGCCATACCACTCTCCACCACCATGGAGCACGGGCTGTCAGAACTGAAGCACAGAAGGTGCATTTTTTCAAGGCAAACTTTTGTGGAATGCTTCACTAACACACAATAGTTAGTGATCACGGTGATATTAGAGAGTTCCCCCAAAACCCAATTATTAGCAAACTGCCTGAGTAGAGCCAAAAGATTGAGATTGGTGTTTCTTTCATCTAGGGACTGCCTGGCCCTGCAGGTACAGCTGGTGAAGCTGGCAAACCAGGAGAAAGGGTGAGTAAAACCAGTTTATAGTAAATTCACCTAAACTTGGGACTTTCCCTGTTTAATACTCTACAGCAGTGTAATTATAACATGCAAAAGGAAACTTCATATTTAATATGTGAATCATAGTGTTCTATATATGTTGGTACTGATGGAGAGAATGAGCCACGTTACCCAATTTTGTTTAAATTACTTTGTTTTGAGGATTGAATGAAACATCACATCATGGAAATAAAATAAATCAATGAGCTTTCCACTTAGCCTTATTTTTGGCATTGCTCTTGGTAATGTTAAAACATAAATCATGTCCTTCTTCATAGGGAAAAAAGTTAATGCACTGATTTTTCATCAAACTAGCCCATGAAAAATTGGTTTTAATGTTTTTCTTGGCTTTCATACATGATACTGTAGTCCACAATCAGAACACGAGTTCTGAGTCCTTTTCCCTGTAATTGTGATGAATGTTTCTCAATTCAGTTACATTATGTGGCCTGGTCTCCTCTGTCAACAGTCAGGCATATTGAGGAGACAGCTGGTCAGTAATAAAGGAGATATACTTGGGTATACATTTTAACTAGATAATGTGCATAATATGATCATTTCTATTAAAAAAGCAGTCTGTTAATATAACTAAAAATAAGTAAGGTCCAATAGTGTTCATCATTATTTATCATATTATCAAAGGACATAGTCTGTGGTCACTTTTCAAAAAAATAATACACTAAATAATAGGAAACTTAAATTTCCTGATACCAGGTTCTAGGATAGATAAAGCTTGGATCAAAAGGGTTCTCACTTTTTGTATCTTTCCATACACCATTAAAAATTCTCTTGTTCCTAATATCCCATATAGGCAAGGTCTATCTGACTTTATTTAACTCTTTTAAAACATTTCTAATATCAATTCATACGTAGATTTTAAGAACCTACAGAAATGTCATGCTTCATTTATTTCGTGTTTTGCCTAGGGTCTCCCTGGTGAATTTGGTCTCCCTGGTCCTGCTGGTCCAAGAGTAAGTATTACTTAACTAACTTTCATAAACTTCTGTGCATGTATTTTTAAAACAAGGACTGTTTCTCCTAAAAACTCTTTGTTTTTTAAATAGATTTTAATTGATTTCAGAGAGGAAGGGAGATGGAGAGAGCGATAGAAACATCAATGATGAGAGAGAATCATTGATTGGCTGCCTCCTGCACACCCCCTATAGAGGATCGAGCCTGCAACGAAGGCATGTACCCTGACTGAGAATCGAACCATGACCTCCTGGTTCATAGGTTGACCCTTAACCACTGAGCCATGCTGGCCAGGATCTCCTGAAAACTCTTGATGACCTTGCAACAAGTTCCTGATATTCTTCTGTAGTCAAACATAATCTGTAGAGAGCATTTGAATTTTTAATTGATAGTAGACTTTTTTACTTATTTGCTCATATTTATTATTCAAAAACCTTATGGTTATAAGAAACATAAATGACTAATATTTTTATTATATCCATGATTTAAATAGACAAGCATGATATATTTATGACAGTGGCTCAAACTTAGTCAAGAAAAATTAATATCTTACTAAGTTTTAAGGTTAATTTTTGCAAGGTATGGTGATGTTTAAAGTCTAAAGCTAAAATTGTGAGTCTACTCGTACAAAAAATAAATGAATATATATATTTAGTTTGTCTGTAGTCATTAGAATAGCTGGAGTGATTAGCTTACCCCTAACGTGTCCTACTCTGTGGCTAGTTAACATATATCTAGGATGCCCAAGCAAATTTAGTATCATAAAACTGCAGTATCATAGGACCAAGTTAGAACAAGGGACTTTGAAACAGTAGCAATGTGGACTTACTTGTTAAATATTCTGGGCCATAGAATGTTATGGCATAATGATATTTACATGCAAATTGGGAGATATCTTAATAGATAGATACAAAAATACATATAACATATACATATGTATGTCTCCTCTGGTAAATATTGTCACTGTTGCATAATTATTGCATGCAATTATAAAATGGGAACATAGATATGTTAATATCTAATCTTATTATCACCTGGCATTGCTGTCCACCTAAAATGACACAATATTTCCCTTTCAATATTATACATAACTGGCATCTCCTTTTACCTATGGATCTATCACCAAAAAAAGGAAATAAACAGAAAAAGGGAAATTAATTCCAAATCTGAATATTATAATCTAGGAGAATTAATTTTGGAGTTGTAGCCATAGAATATTAGAGCTGAATGAGATTTTAGAGATCATCTCATCCCATCCCTTCATTTACTGGTAGAGAAATTAAGAAGAAATAATTATAATTTTCTAATCAGTAGCAGAACCAGGATTCTGAAAGCTTAACAAATATGAACTCTGATGTGTAAAACAGTATCTCTGTAATCATGAACCCTGCAACACTTCTTCCTATCCCTCTTTTTACAGGGGGAACGTGGTCCCCCGGGTGAAAGTGGTGCTGTTGGTCCTTCTGGTCCTACTGGAAGCCGAGGTCCTTCTGGACCCCCAGGGCCTGATGGGAACAAGGTAAAATTTCATGTTATATATTGCTGATTTGGCCCACTATCCTCTAGAATATGTAGATCCTTTACAATAGTGAATTCGTTGTTTTTCAGATTATTTACTTATTTCCAGTTCTATAATGATGGTCATCGAAGTAAATAATAATCCAATTCCAGTGAACCTGATTTATTTCCAAAAACGGGAAATCCCAGTCTTCTACACACATAAAAAATTTAGTATGGGTTTTCACTATTGTCTCATCAGACTATTTATAAGGTCTCTTTCTGTTCCTGTCTGGACTGAGAATCTGTTTTAATCTCCAGATACATTTAGATACAATATTTAGGGAACAAGCTTTTACCTTCTCAGTATCCTCTTTCATAGAGTAAAATTTCACAAAGTAGTCTAAATTTTAATAAGAGACTTTTTCATGATAAAAAAATTAAATGAGCAGTACCTTCACCCCAAACACATAAGCCTGAAAATCTTGTTTCAAAATGGAATCTGGGGCTTCGATTTTAAAATAAGTGAAATTATACATTTCTGAAAAACAGATCACTTTAATCAGAATAAAGAGAAAACAGCTGATACTACTTTTGATTCTTTAAGGGAAAAAATGTAAAGACTGGCTGCAGAAAGCTATTCTAGTATGTAGAAGAATATTGGGGGGAGTGACAAAAACAAGGTAAGAGAAAACGTGGAAATCAGAAAGTAAATAAGGTTCGCCTCAGAGGCTAGTAGACAGGCTTTAAGGATGTGGGACTGTGAAGCCTGATATAGAAATGGGAGCTATAATCCCCGCTCTTAAGGAGATTAAAATGTAAACATTTCCTCGATCGGTAAGGTCTCTTTCTGCTCCTGTCTGAGCTAAGACTCTTATTCTCGAGAAATGTTGGTTGACAAGTACTTTCCACTCTCTGTCTCCTATTCTCCAATCCTATCCTTTCCTTTCCCTGCCTGCCTCCCTTAGGAGGATTGGGGGCAGGTTATAGAAAAGTCACAGCACCAATTCCCACTCCCAGCTTCTCCCCAGTCACTGTCATAATAGCATCTTCCTCCACTACATTCTCCTTCCTTTCATAGCCCTCCTTTGTGTCTCTAAGTAGGCAATGATGCTATCTATTTAATGTTTCAATTGGAATCCTTCAAGAGTTTGAGTTTTCTTTTTTTTTTTTTCTTTTGTCACTGAAATAATTGATTTCACGTATGTTTGATTCAAGGGTGAACCTGGATCCGTTGGTGCTCCGGGCAGTGCTGGTGCCTCTGGTCCTGGCGGACTCCCCGGAGAGAGGGGTGCTGCTGGCATCCCTGGAGGCAAGGGAGACAAGGTACCCTTTTAGTGTTGGACTTGAATACATATTGTTGATGAACTTTAGCGAGAAGGCTGCACAAGGTTGCCCAGTTTTTTACAATTCTTGGCAGGTGGTCTAGTAGCATTTTGATATCTACGCATGTATGTTTCCCCCTGCCACCTAGCACCTACGCATTTCTAAACTTACTAATCTGGCAAAATTCCTTGCTACCATGGAATTTCACACAAACAGATGGTGTTGAGTAATACATGAGGCTCATTTTAATGCCACTAACAATAATGCCTCATCCTGCCCTAATTAATGGCAAAAAGCTATATTGAACAGCTGTCAACCGTGCTGCTGCATTAGTTATGCCATAGGAGGGATTGGGCACTGCAGCCCGCTGTGACGTTACCTTATAATTCTGTCCACATGAATTATGCTTGATTATGCTTCAGGAGGGTCATGGAAATTAGAAAAGAATATTTAACGATCATCTGAAAAGGTCCTTGATTATTTTCCTATTTTTTTTTTAATTCCTCCTTTCACACATGTAGAATGGTAGGGAATCAAGGCATTACTAAGATTTTCAGTGACTGAGATATTGTAGTATGTTCTGTAAGAACCCTTCAGAGTAATTTTGATTAAAAACTTTGGTCGGAAGACAAAACATGGCTCCTGCTTTATATTTCAGGGTGAACCTGGCCTCAGAGGTGAAGTGGGTACCACAGGCAGAGATGGTGCTCGTGTGAGTAAAATTTTGTTTGTTGTTTGTGCTTAGATTATGTTTTTGTACCCCCACTCAATCTGAGTTGAGAAGCTTTCCAAAACAGAACTGACAAATAAGGATTTGAGTTTAGTCAAAGAGCCTCCTATCCCTTCCTGGGTCTACGACTAATGATACCATTTTACATGTTCCAAAAGCAAAAGTCAAGAGGACTTACCACTTTGAAAATCGCAGCCTGAATTTTCTACCTTCCTCATTGTTCACTGAACAAAAGTAAAAAGTACAAACCAAGAACTCTGGGGTCACTGGAACTTTAAAGGATTGCTGAAGTCATTAGAGGGCTTTAGAAAAAAAACACCAACTCCTACATTTCAAGAAGCCAGAACCTCCTAACCAGATCCTGTTAATGCCATGGAGATGCCAAAGATAATCTCATAATAACCATACCACAGCTCGTAAAAGCCATAAGCTCCCTTGGTTTCTTCTTCTCATCTCTCTCTTGGAGCTGATATCTCACTATGGCACATGCATAGTTGTCCTTTCTCTGAATCACAAAGTCCCAACAGTTCCAAACAAGGCCACACATTTGCTGCTCTCAAGGGAATTTGACAAAAGCAGAGAGTTCAGATCTCCCCAATTCCTAACCTGCCCTTGCCTTACACATTTCCATAACCTTTACCACGGGAGCACTCTCTTCCTGAGAGTGGCTTCTGGTAGTATTCATAATTACAACTGAAGCGCATCAAAGGTTTTTTTGATGTCCGCCTAGAATATGCAGTGAAAGTGGCCTGTCCCTGGATAAGCACAGCAGGGGGGAACAGCAGGGGTCACTGTTGATGGTACGGGAGGTTATTATAAGATCTGTTTCCTTTTTGGTCCTAGGGTGCTCCTGGTGCCATGGGTGCCCCTGGTCCTTCTGGAGCCTCTGGTGACCGGGTAAGCATGCATTTTCTCTGAGTTGCAACTCTCCAAGCCAATAGCAGTAGCTAACATTTCCTGCCTGCCTTAGCTCCCAAAAGTCACAGTAATTCATTTTTATGGCTTGGTTTTAAACCCACTTATTTAAAAACCTATGTTTTATGATGGGGCAGCAGGAAACACTGTGTGTTTAAAGCTCTCTTCCCCTTTCTACATATATGCCAGCTATGTGATCTACACTTTACTCCTTGTCATTTGTTTTAAAGTCCTACTCTGTTGCTCATTAAAAACATCCTAATGCACTGAGCCTTCTCAAAGCCTGTAATTGTAAAAAAAAAAAAAAAAGAAAAAGAAAGAAAAGAAAAGAAATCAATAAAATACATAGTGTGCTCATTTCCCATTGAACACTTAAAATAGGCCTTATTTATTGTACTGCACAGATTGCAGCAAATAGATCAGCCCTGTGTTCATCTAAAAAATAGAATGTCCTCTTCCTGGTATTGTAAGCACTGATTTATAGAGTTTTTGCAAGTGTATGACCAATACCACTTCAGCCCCAAAATTGAATACAAACATTAAGCAGAGTCAGAACCACTTCATTTCACTCTGTAGATGTGCATTAGTTATCTCTCCCAATGCATCAGCAAACTCTGACAGGGGACAACTGTCAAGCATGGTTACCTCTCCTTCCAACTCTGTGAGCATTTGTGTTTGGCACATTAACAAGCTCATCTTTGGCCCCATCGTAGGGTGAAGCTGGTGCTGCTGGTCCTGCTGGTCCCGCTGGTCCTCGTGGTAGCCCTGTAAGTAGAAACCTGGGTCATTGCGGACACTCATAACTTTTAGACACTGATGAACCTAAGATGCTAAGACATAAAAATGCCTTCTCTCACCTAGGGTGAACGTGGTGAAGTTGGTCCCGCTGGTCCCAACGGATTTGCTGGCCCTGCCGTGAGTATCATGTAATAAAGGTTAATCTGAAAACATCCCAAGTTGGTAAGTGAGTGAGTTTGGAATACCTGAACCATAAAACTGTTCCTTTCCAACAGGGTGCTGCTGGTCAACCTGGTGCTAAAGGAGAGAGAGGAACCAAAGGGCCCAAGGGTGAAAATGGTGTTGTGGGTCCCGCAGGCCCTGTAGGAGCTGCTGGACCATCTGTAAGTTGAATTCACTGGTGCTCAACAGCTACCTATGAAATATTAGAATTGAACATACATCAATTAAATTCCTACTACACACAGCAGAGAATATGCCAGATAGATTATTTTTAAAATAAGAATTAACATTTGCATCCTGTTTTATATTTGTAAAAGTCTCATTTATATTACCTTATTTTTTGATAATCCCATAGGTGGTAATATTGAAGTAAAAACACTTATTTTATTTTATATGACACAGATAGTTAGTTTTAATTTCTATATTTGCTTCTAAGAGACATGAGAATGATTCCTTTGAATAAAAGAATAACAATTGTAAGAATTGTTTTGTGATTTGATCCCATCTTCTTTTGTTTCCATTTAGGGTCCCAATGGCCCCCCAGGTCCTGCTGGAACTCGTGGTGATGGTGGCCCCCCTGTGAGTATTTAAAATGGACTCATGGCTTTTCTTTCTTTAAAATTTAAGAGGGACATATTTACAAAATAGATTACTATGCAGCTGCAAAAAAGAAGGAACTCTTACACTTTGAGACTGCATGCAGGGACAGGGAAAGTATTATGCTAAGCGAAATAAGCCAGTCAGAGAAAGACAAGTATCACATGATCTCCCTTATATGTGGAATCTAATGAACAAACTAAACTGATCAACAAAAGAGATCCAAAGACATGGAAGCATGGAACAGACTGACAAATCTTAGAGGAAAAGGGAAGAGAGTAACCAAAGAACTTATATGCATAACCTATGGACACAGACAATAGTGTGGTAGATGTGGGTGGTGGTGGCAGGTGCAGGGTAGAGGGAGTCAGTGGGGGGAAAAAAAGGAGGGTATCTGTAATACTTTCAACAATAATTTTCTTAAAAAATTAAATAGGTACAACTTGAAAGTTTGGATATTTGGGGTAAATTTGTACTACTATAAGGAGACACTTGAGATTCAAGTTAACTCTGATCAAAGAAATTCTCATATTGAAGTGAAGGTCAGCTTCATAGGATATTAACATAATCCCAGGTATGACTCAGTGTCATGTATGTTGCTACCACCTCACTTGAGGTAATAACCCAAATTAAAATTCCTGGTGGTTTAATTGTGGAATGGGTAAACCATTTCTTTGATACCCTTTATCTTCTTGTTGATGCTTCACTTCTTCTGCCTGACCAAGTCCTTTCCTTTGACATCCAGTGTTATCACTCCAACTCCCTAGAGACCCTGAGCTCCCTAAGGCTCCTTCCTTCTTTCACTGGACAACAATTAAAACTTAGTCTTTTGTCGTATCTTCCTCTGTAAACAAAATTACTTATTCATTGTCCATTCCCTTAGCACCCAGCCAGGTAGTTAAGATAGTTATTAAGGTATGCACAACAAGGTGTAATAATGGCATAGTGTCTTTACCTTCTTGGTCTTACAACCTCCAGTAATACATTAACATTTAGAAAAGGACCATCAGAGCTTCAATGCAAAATATGGGTGTCACAAGTGGAGGAATGCTGGTGAGGAAGATGGTAGATGGAGTGTCTTGGAGTCCTGATTTAATATTACTCTATATGAGGCTGCCACTACCTACTCCTTGGTCCATCCCTTTGTCACAGAGTATTGAGGATTTGTCAGAATTTTCCATTTTACCTGAATCTCTGAAGTTGGTGCTGACTGTAGAATTTTAATATGGAATTTTAATGTGCTTGGTTCTAGGGCATGACTGGTTTCCCTGGTGCTGCTGGACGTACTGGTCCTCCTGGACCCAGTGTAAGTAAATCACTACAAAATATATCTTCATACACTCTAGCCGAAAGGCCTGGCCTCTGGTGGGAAACTGGTAAGAAACTGTGTAAAAATATGCTACTACATAGCTATCACTTTCTTAGTCTAAAATCAGTTTTTCTGAACCATTAAGTCAAATTCATCACAAATTATATCTTATAATATCAATTTAAGAGGATTTTATTCATGTGAACACAAGTTCCCTTTTAGGGGCATAGTCTTTTTGTTAAAAATAAAAAACAGAACAGTTTTAGTCACATATCAGATATTTCTATATCTAATTACCCTTTATAGCCAACATTCTGTCCCATTGTTAAGGTATAATTGTTCCTGAATTTAAAGTTGGTTCGGCCTCTAATTTAATTCTGAATCAGACTCTTCTGTCAGGACTCAAGAGAATTTAATTAATTACCAAGGATTAAGTCTTCCGGTTAAGGTTTCGGGGGTGGGGGTGGGGGGGGAGAATAGCAAAGATGTTGATTTCTTGGAATCCTTTTACAGGTTCATAACAGAAAAATCTTCATTCCCTGTAGGCATTTAATTAAAGCTAGTTGAGAGCATATGTGATTCCTCATTTATGACCAAAATGCCAGTATTGGCTTTCTTCAAAAAAATAAATGACTAGAGTTCTCCAAAACTCACTCGTTTACAACCAACTTGATAACTTTGCTTAGTTCCAATATGCCAGGTTACTAGTACTACAGCATTGCTTCCCCTCACAGACATTTTCCTTAGCTTCTACCTCCGTTCACTTTATTACAGTCTCCAGAGAAGGAAGATGGGAGTTGCTTCTTTCTATAAGAAAGAATGTTTAAAAATCTAAACATTTCTCCCAAATGGCCAGGATACTATTTTGTTGTTTCCCCTGCATCTTAATATCAAAAATCCCAGCTGCTCTCTTCCAGGCCCATGATGATTAACAGAAAGTAAATGACCTTGTACATTTGCCCACAGGGTATCACTGGCCCTCCTGGTCCCCCTGGTGCTTCTGGTAAAGAAGGAATCCGTGGGCCTCGTGGTGACCAAGGTCCAGTTGGCCGAACGGGAGAAACAGGTGCAACTGGGCCTCCTGGCTTTGTTGGTGAAAAGGGTCCTTCTGGAGAGCCTGGTGCTGCTGTGAGTGATTTTAAACTCCTCTTTCCTAATACCTTACATTGAATCAAAATAAAACCCTTACACAAATCTTCAAATGGTTGTATTTGTGGATGAGCATTGCAGGCCCTTGAGTAGAGCTCAGTTAAGCCAGGAAATCTGCCTAACAGATATCGAGGGTCATCGCTTCAGTGGATGCTCAGAAGGCACTAGATGGGAATAACGATAAAAGAGAAAACTCAAGGTTTTACCAAAACAGCCCGTTAAGTTCTTGAGGGCACCTTAAGATACTGGGATTGGAACGGAATCCCAGCGCAGGGGTCATCCTACCATCTATTAGTTGACCTCAGTAAGCTACCAGTTCCTTAAACGTGCATTGTCCAATATTATTCCTACTCTGAAATGTGCTTTTGTTAAGACCTGGTTCAGTTAGCGGCCAAGGTCAAAATTTGCTTGCTGGCATAGATTCTATAAAAACTCTACTCCATAACCCAGAGGGCTAAATTCATTAATTTCAACCACATATTTTTAATGTTGTTCCACTGGTTTCAAGAAGGGAACAAAAATATGCATGCCAAGATGGAAACTCATTGTCCTCACTAAAGAAAAGACATCTAAGGATATGTCCTGCTAACCAGACTGTTTCTAAACTGAGGATAGCTCATTCTCATAACCCTGAAGCCAACCTGTTATCAGCTATGGTCTTTACAGTAACACTCAGTCTTCTTCATCTTGTTCAGGGACCTCCTGGCACCCCAGGTCCGCAGGGTCTTCTTGGTGCTCCTGGTATTCTGGGTCTCCCAGGCTCTAGAGGTGAACGTGGTCTACCAGGTGTTTCCGGATCTGTGGTGAGTGTTTGACACGATTCTTATTCTCATTAACATAATAAAAGATTTTAAAAGCTGCCACTTCAAATGTGACAGATTGATCACTGAATAACTCCACTTAAGATATTTTATTCATGGCATTTCCTTTATTCAGATCACATGTCACTTCTCCAAGAAGCTTTAATACCACCTTACTTAGACACATGCAATAAAGACACAGCTTAACATTATGCAGAATGATTTTTGTTCTTTTTACATGCTTAAGAATGACATAAGCTCTAATTGCATTTACTCCTCTGCAATATGAAATGCTAGCATCATTTATCCTGTGGGAAGAATGAAACTCTGAAAGTTCTGAATCATCCCATTAAACCTTAGACGTGACAGCAACTAGGAACCATCTCATCTCCATAAACTCTCTCAACTTTATGAATTCATTTCATTTGGGCTAGCAGATGAAACTAGGCTCACCAAATACAGAGGACATTCCAAAACTACATAGAGCCGGGCATCTTAAGTGTGTAGGAGAACGGTGAGGGTGACAGTTCTTACCATTTTATAGCCTATTCATTTTCATTCTTTCTTCAAGCTGAAAACTCCTGGCTAGGGTAGTTCTGGGAAGGTAGGATTGGCACTCTGTTCAATGAGAGAAATACTATTTTGTCTTCTCTGCCTTTTTAGGGTGAGCCTGGTCCTCTTGGCATTGCCGGTCCACCTGGGGCCCGTGGTCCCCCTGGTGCTGTGGGTAGTCCTGGAGTTAACGGTGCTCCTGGTGAAGCCGGCCGTGATGTGAGTCCAACACTTGGTTTGTAAAATAAAACCTGGCAATATTTCATTGTGTGCAGCTTTATATCCTGCCCTGAGGTCCACTTGTTCCAGGTTTCTAAACATGGTGTCAGTAATATCTACATATACTGACCACTCTTAGTATTGAAAATAAAAAAAAAATTACTTGGGATGCAGGGTAGGTCTTTAAATAGTATACAATACTTCAAAGCTGGCCAAAATATTAAGAAAACACTTCTAAAAAAATCTAGGTTGGCACGGTGTTGTTCCTATTTTTAACAGTCTGAAAGGGTTTTCACTATTGAGTTCTGGGAGTGATGAAGGCAGAATAGCTGAACTAAAGGGGCTGGTGGGCTACAGAGTTCATTAAATGCCTTTGTTGGTGTGGTGTCTTCACAGGGCAACCCTGGGAGTGATGGTCCCCCAGGCCGTGATGGTCAACCTGGACACAAGGTTGGTATACCTCTTCATCTTCCCCTCATTTAAAAGTGACTAAACTACAGGCAAGATGCTAAGCTTCATTTTGCCTTTGGTAGGGAGACCGTGGTTACCCTGGCAACGCTGGTCCTGTTGGCACTGTGGGTGCACCTGGTCCTCATGGCCCTGTGGGTCCCACTGGAAAACATGGAAACCGTGGTGAACCTGTAAGTTGTAAATACCAGTTCTTAATGCTGTCATCCTCATAGGCTTTCCTTCTGACTGCCCCACACTTGGGACCCTGAGAGGGGCCGGGCAGGACAATCTTGGGCATGCTGATAACTTGTGTTTTTCTTTTCCAATTCACAGGGTCCTGCTGGTTCTGTTGGTCCCACCGGCGCCGTTGGTCCAAGAGGTCCTAGTGTATGTACATAGTGAAGACTTCTTTACAAATGAACATTTAAGAGAAATCTAGACTGTCCATTAAAAAAATAAATAATATATAGGCTAGGCTTTTTTTTTAAATTTAGTCCCTGTTGAGAATTGTTGCAAATAGCTTTTAAATCACAATTTCAAATCTCTTCTGCTTGTTTGTACTAAATAATCATGAAGATATAGCCAACATTACAGACAGCTCAACTAAAGCTGATTGAGATGGGAGTAGCATACACATGGCTTTTAGACTTTTGCATGTCTTGAGTTTCCTTTGTAAAGAGATTCAACAGTATTTGTTGAGAAGTGAGTGTCATTTTTCTAAAAAGGTAAATGTCCTATATGTACTACTCTTTCTCTGCAGGGCGCACAAGGTATTCGAGGTGATAAGGGAGAGCCTGGTGAGAAGGGGCCCAGAGGTCTTCCTGGCTTAAAGGGGCACAATGGATTGCAAGGTCTTCCTGGTCTGGCTGTAAGTAAAATGAGGACATCCAGCATCTATGCAGATCTTAAAGGCCTTCAACCCAAAGTGATCTTCCTTAGATTTTCACTGGTATTATTCTAAAATGTCCTGCCTCATATTCATTTACCATTCTCTGGCTAACTTCATCTCTTGGAGATAATACTGTTTCATCCCACCGTGAAAAGGTGAGGGTTAAGGGAGATAAAAATACACATATATTAAAATCTCCTGGCAACAATGTCCTTCAACCTCACTTAAAGTAAATGTAATTAGAGGAATGACTAATATTGCACTGCTGAAATAGCTTGCAGGAAAAAAAAAATTGAATATAATAGACATAATGGGAGAAAAGAGCCCCATTTTACATTTTCAATTTTCTCAATCCAGAGTTCATTGGAACTAAAGTTTTCCATTCAGTTTTTAAAAATCTATTTATTGACATGTGTTCTGAAAATGTGATTTTCCTGTTCTCTCTTTAAAGGGTCATCATGGTGATCAAGGTGCTCCTGGCACTGTGGGTCCTGCTGGCCCCAGGGTAGGTAACTCTAAGAGACATCTCTCTCTGAAATAGAGCTTATGCAGTGGTTCTCAACCTGTGGGTCGTGACCCCTTTGGTGGTCGAATGACCCTTTCACAGGGGTTGCCTAAGACCATCCTGCATATCAGATATTTACATGACGATTCATAACAGTAGCAACATCACAGTTATGAAGTAGCCATGAAAATAATTTTATGGTTGGGTCACAACATGAGGAACTGTATTTAAAGGGCCAGAAGGGTGAGAACCACTGCATATAGAAGGTAGTGAGCCCCAGGCCTTTGCTCTCTTAGGGGGGTTTCACTGGCTCACAAAGTCCTTCTTCCCTAGGGCCCTGCTGGTCCTTCTGGCCCTCCTGGCAAAGATGGTCGCAACGGACATCCTGGTGTGGTCGGACCTGCTGGCATTCGTGGCACTCAGGGTAGCCAAGGTCCTGCTGTAAGTATTATTTGGGGAAAGAATAAAGAGCATCCCTGGCCTCAAGACTAAACCAAGATAATTATGTCAACACATTAAAGTAGTCTCCCAGTTCCATGTTTTCTAAAATATCTAAACGTGGTCTGTATATAATGAGTTGCTTAAGTCCATCCCTGCATGTATGCCTGGGAGCAAGTTGTTAATTTACATAAATCTGATTCATTTTTTACTTATTAAAACATGCTTCTTTGTGATGCCCATCTGAAAACCTGCTGCCATTGATGTCTCTCAGTGAGCCTCCTCTTTCTCACTTTCACCTTTGCAGGGTCCTCCTGGTCCCCCTGGCCCTCCCGGACCTCCTGGCATAAGTGGTGGTGGTTACGACTTTGGTTTTGATGGAGACTTCTACAGGGCTGACCAGCCTCGTTCACCGCCTTCTCTCAGACCCAAGGATTATGAAGTTGATGCCACTCTGAAATCTCTCAACAACCAGATTGAGACCCTGCTTACTCCTGAAGGCTCTAGGAAGAACCCAGCTCGCACGTGCCGTGACTTGAGACTCAGCCACCCAGAGTGGAGCAGTGGTAGGTCAAGATGACCCTGAATGAGCCAGAATGACCCTTCTCACAAGCTGGGCTTTTCAAAATCAGTTCCCACTGATACTTAGAATGAAAAGCAAAACCTCAGCGAGAGGTTTTATGGTCCGGGTCTTGTTTTTTTTCTTAAAGGTTACTACTGGATTGACCCGAACCAAGGATGCACTATGGATGCTATCAAAGTATACTGCGATTTCTCTACTGGTGAAACCTGCATCCGGGCTCAGCCTGAGAACATCCCAGTCAAGAACGGGTACAGAAGTTCCAAGACCAAGAAGCACATCTGGTTAGGAGAAACTATCAATGGTGGAACCCAGGTGAGGAATCCCACAAACATTCCTTCCCTTGCTAAACAATATTTTGTTAGGATTGTTTGTTTTTTGATCCTTTACTGGAATGGATGTATTAAAAGAACCTGCTCTTTTGGGGATTCCAGTTCTATCTTGAGTTACACATTAAAGACATATTGATTGAACATATCCATACAATTCAAAGTTATTACTCACATTTAACTTAACTGATAATCACTGGAGAAACTGATTAATGTCATTTAATATGAAGGTGTCCTGACCATGCATGTGTATTTTCAGCATATGTGCTTATTTTAATTTTTAACTAACCTTTTCACTGATTTTATTGAATGCCTACTGGTGGGAATCACAGAAAAAGAACGAGATCCAAATTTCGATCTCTGCTCTTTTATTGTAAATAAGAAACATACACAAAAAGGCTTGTCTGAAAGAGGTACCTTTCTGAGATGACCTAGCCTCAGTGCGTTATTCCCAAGGCCCTTCTAGGTAACTGATACTTGAAAGACAGGTGGATTCTGTTTCCTTTAATGGTCAGTGGGAGAAAAGAGGGGACATATGTAATACTTTCAACAATAAGTATTTTTTTCAATAAGAAAGTAAAATTTCCTTATTCTTAAGGTTCAGATCTGACTTCATTGTTTTTCCCTATACCAGACTATTTTTTTTCCAAATTGACTCTTAGTATCTGAGTCCTTCTCCACTTAATTGGAATTTCCATCTTATTCTCTGTAGTTTGAATACAATGTTGAAGGAGTGACTACCAAGGAAATGGCTACCCAACTTGCCTTCATGCGCCTGCTGGCCAACCATGCCTCTCAAAACATCACCTACCACTGCAAGAATAGCATTGCATACATGGATGATGAGACTGGCAACCTGAAGAAGTCTGTCATTCTGCAAGGCTCCAATGATGTTGAACTTGTTTCCGAGGGCAACAGCAGGTTCACTTACACTGTTCTTGTAGACGGCTGCTCTGTAAGTAAAAGTGAAATATGGGAATAGTGAATAGGACTTACCTGAGGGGCGGGGGGTGAAGGGGGGGGTCCTAATTTAGAAACATACACAAAGTAAACAGATAAATGAGTGGCCTAACTTATTTAATCATTTTACATGAATTTATTTATTTAAATTCAGCTGTTAAATCCAGAGTATTCTTATCAGATCTTTCTTGCCTTCTGAAATTCTCTGAAATACTGAAATATATACTATGTCCATATATTAGTTGTTGTTTTTTTGTATTAGTTTCTTCTCTTTTCTTAAATCATAATTTATGCCCATAACTTAAAATTACTTGAGGTTTAAAGGACCCAAGCTATAATTTATAGTTACATGTATGTTATTTTACCTGCTAACATGGCCTACATTTAAATTTTTCATGCTTTCTCTATAATCCTATATAATAAAAGGCTAATATGCAAATTGACCAAATGGCAGAACAACCCATTGCTATGAGGCACACTGACTACCAGGGGCAGACACTCCATGCAGGAGCTGCCCCCTGGTGGTCAGTACACGCCCACAGGGGGAGCACTGCTCAGCCAGAAGCTGTGGCAAGCACAGCCGAGATGGCGGGAGCCACTCCCACCTCCGTGGCAGCGCTCAAGATGTCCAACTGCCTGCTTAGTTAGTCGGACATCCCCCACAGGCTCCCGGACTGTGAAAGGGTGCAGGCCGGGCTGAGGGACCCTCCCCCCCAGTGCACAAATATTGTGCCCCGGGACCCTCTAGTATACTATAAATGGAAGAAAAATTTAAATATACTGATAGCAATACTCTCCAACTCCCCTATCCCCCACAGACACACACACATCCTGAAAATGATGATGTAGACATAAATCACTAGGAATATGTATTGCAATGTTGTTGTTGTTTTAATTAGACTGGTAGGAAGTCTCTCCCTCTAAAGACACCCCCCGATGCTTCTGTTTCAAAGATGAATGTGTTGATCTGGGACACATGTATTCAGAATGACACAAGTGAAAATGCAGTTCTTATATCTAAGATTCAGATTATATTAGATTCCAAAATATTGCTGCTTTATGTATATTTTTTCTTCTCTCTCTTTTTTTTTTTAACAGAAAAAGACAAATGAATGGGGAAAGACAATCATTGAATACAAAACAAATAAACCATCTCGCCTGCCTTTCCTTGATATTGCAATTTTGGACATCGGCGGTGCTGACCAAGAAATCAGTTTGGACATTGGCCCAGTCTGTTTCAAATAGTTGACCTCAACCTAAATTAAAAGAAAGGAAATCTAAAATAACAACTTTCTCTCTTTGCCATTTCTTTTTCTTCTTTTTTCACTAAAAGCTGAATCCTTCCATTTCCTCTGCACATCTATTTGCTTAAATTGCGGGCAAAAGAGAAGGAGGATTGATCAGAGCATTGTGCAATACGATTTCATTAATTCCCTCTCCCTCTCCCCTCCCCAAAAGATTTGGATTTTTTTTTCAACACTCTTACACCTGTTGTGGACAATGTCAACCTTTGTAAGAAAAACAAAATAAAAATTGAAAAATAAAAACCATGAACATGTGCACCACTTGTGGCTTTTGAATATCTTCCACAGAGGAAAGTTTAAAACCCAAACTTCCAATGGTTTAAACTACCTCAAAAACACTTTCCTGTGAGTGTGATCCATACCATTAGGTGCTGGCCCAGACAGAGATGAGCTGAGGTACTTGTTTTGTTTTGTTCAAAATACAAAGGTGCTAATTAATAGTATTTCCGATACTTGAAAAGTGTTGATGGTGCTAGAAGAATTTCAGAAGATACTCCTCTGTATTGAGTTGTATTGTGTTTTTTCCATTTGATTTTGCATCAGTAATTTACATCTTATCCCTGAATAAAAGCATGCAGATCATTTGCCCGACATTGTCCTCTTCTTTAAATTCAGCATTTGTTCTTTGCCAGTCTCATTTTCATCCTCTCCCATGGTTCCAAAGAAGCCTTGCTTCTCAAGACAGCAGAAAAATTAAATTGTACCTATTTTGTATATGTGAGATGTTTAAATAAATTGTGAAAAATGAAATAAAGCATGTTTGGTTTTCCAAAAGAAAATATTGACTAAAATTCTTTGCTTCAATGCTCTTTGCAATATAAATATGGATTATGGCATCTCTACCGGCCATTAGACCGAGTGTTTCTTATTGGATAGAAACCATGCAGAAAGGCAGTTTGGTTTGGTAGAAAGAGCAGAGAACAAGGCCCCAGGATATCTGAGCCCCAATTCTGGCTGATTGACCTTGAGCACTTCACCTTTTTGAGTTTCAGTTTCTATATCTGTAATATGGGGAAGATTCCTTCTCTGAACTATTATAGATTTGTCCTACTCAAAATACATAATACCTAAGCAACATGGCATTGTTGACCTAAGTTTATTCTAAGCAGAGGACCACAGACCCTTTTGGGCTATTATCCATTAAGCATTTTGAAACAGTGGCTGAAATTTGGTCTATGCACAATTAATACTATCAACTAAAACAGTTTCAAATATTCATAAAAAAAATGCCATACACTTAATCTGATGCAACTGAATACAATGCCTGTTAAGAGGCAATATGTGTGCTGTCAATCAGCATAGACAATTGTGGATAATAGTACCATGAACACCTACCTGACAAATCAAATTCATTTTCATTCCCTGCACCTTTCAATGACATCTTAAATACACTTAAACATAGTAATGTGTCAAGTAAAATGTTAAAATTCATTTACAGCTTATTTCCTGTTGCAGAACATAATTGTGATTATAATATTTGCCTCCTGTTATAAGTCATCTCAAGATTCAATTAGTTTTTTAAGCAACTGAACATGATGGAAATCTAACATTAACTCTAAAAAGTTAGCAAGGTCTACTAACCAAATTGTAACTTCAAATTATGGTTCTTCTGCTACCTGAATCAAATATGGGGATGGGTAGTAAAAAGCAGGTTCTCAGTCCTCATCCACCAAATGAAGACTTGTAAGGAATCAGTATTCTGAAAACACCTGGCAAAATTCTGATGTGCACTAATTGGGAAACCTTTGGTTAAGGTGATTTCCGAAATCCTTTATAGCTATAATATTTTATGTCTAGCAAGAGTGAATCAATATACCTGGACAGACAATATAAAGAAAGCTAAACCTCTGGGGTTACAATACTAGTAACTCCTCACAAATTAGTAATTGCAAATAGTCAAGGCAAACTTGCATGATAACCAGTTAGAAATCTCTGGATTAAATATATGCTATGCCCCCAAGCTTACAATACAAGATACAACTATATGGATAGAATAAAGAGTAGAGAAAGATAAGAAGGAAGAAAGCCAACATTTATTGAGTACCAACTATGAGCCAAATACTATGCTAAATGATAAGAATAATGATATTTGTTGAACTGAATCCAAATAGGTAGATTTCTTAAGCCAACGGTCACCTAATAATTATTTAATCACTGTTTAAGACTACAAGAAAATAGTTAAATAAACAATGGTATTTCTGATAGATAACACAGAGGAAACAAGTGACGGTATATCCAATAAATATACCAATTATGAATAAATAGTGATATATCTAAAAGATAATATGAAAATAGTGAAACACATTTTGGTATCCCAATAACATTTATGAGGATGATTAAGCAAAAGAAAAATGTTTATAATGGAGTGTTACAATCTTTAAAATATATTCAAGTACACTTCCAGAAATACATTAAAATACATCTAAAATGCCAAGGAGTGGCTGCATTCAAGTAGTAATGACAAGAATAATTTTTATCCCTAAATTTTCCAAATATGCTATAACACAGTTATATTATTTTGATCATTTACAACAAACTTACTCTTAAAATATTATGAAAAGAAATAAGCAGTCAACGAATGAAAAAAATCCTGGTTGGGGAGTGGCAGCTCCAGGTGATGGCTCATCAACCTCCCACCCACCTATTTTCTAAAAGGGAATGAAAACCGTAGCTTAGGAGTCATCATTTACCATGTCCCAGCCACTCTGGGGGCCCCGGGGAGGGGGGAACAAAGCCATACCCTCTCAGGGGCAGCAGCGTCCTCAGGGATCTCGCAGTTCAGTTGCAGAGGGAGAATAAAATAATGAGTGAACACAATTTTAAACAAAGTGTCCTCTGAGGATAGCAGTGGGCACTGTTAATTACTGAGAGGGAATCTCAGGATGTTAACCTGAGCATCATGCAGTAACAGTGATACTTGGATTGAGCTGGCCAGTTCTTGCCAGACATCTCATTTCACCTTCAAGCCCTCTGTCTGCCTAAACGCTTTTCCTCTGGAAGCCATATAGTAAAAGTCTGGTGCTTACCAAGCCAGGAGGTCCATAGTTGGCTCATAGTTGGTACTCAATAAATGTTGGCTTTCTTCCTTCTTATCTTTCTCTACTCTTTATTCTATCCATATAGTTGTATCTTGTATTGTAAGCTTGGGGGCACAGCATATATTTAATCCAGAGATTTCTAACCAGGTACTGAAGGTTTGACCCTTGCGCAGCCTCTGTAGAGGCTAATCAGCAAGCCTGAGAGACCCTACTCACATCTTTCTGACCCTGGGTCATGTGAAGGTCAGCTGTCTCTAGCTAGTGCCTGTGTGAAGTGGAAGAACATCACATGTGAGAGAGGAAAGGAGCAAGGTAGCCGAGATGAAAGGAGGAGATATTAATCAAGTCTGGTAAAAGGGTCACTTAAAATTCTAAAATCAATATAGCTAATGCACTGGCAAAGAGCAAAGACACCTGAGCAATGTCGAACACATTTATTATCTTTAATGCCAAAAGTCTTTTTTATGCTATTCCACTTAATATCACTGAAAAGGAAGTTCCGAAATTGGATTATATATAAGAAAAGTTGGAAATGTCGTTTTGGGTCAGAACAACAATCCATCTGGATGAATACTTCGCCTTTGACAGTGGCACCAGGGGAAATTTGGGAGAAAGTAGTGGTTGGCACTTCCCGTGAAGTCAGCCTCAAAACTCCCATTTAATAACCCATTATAAATCTTTTCTGTACACAGATGTATCTAAACCCTTCCAGACCTTTCTATCTGTTTTGAAATATGTTTGGTATTACAGTACCAACAGCAGGGAGTAAATGCTGAATTGTTAGCTCAGCTTCCTGGCCCTCTGATCAAGTAGCGAAAATACGTTCCATCCTTGTGCCTGGATCAGCCAGGGATTCAACAACTCGGTGTCCTCGGGGAGCACCAGGAACTGCAGCAGAGGGGCCATAGACAGCCCATAGTGATTGACTTCTCCCTGTGGTTCAGTGGAGCGAGCACATAATCTGTGGTCAGCGGCCAAGGTTATGAGCACCAGCTCCACCTCTGGCTAGCCAAGGACCCTTGGGGAAGTGTCTTAAGTTATCTGAGAATTTGGTTAACATACCATTGCCATTAGCATACCTACTCCATGTATCTTGGGGGAGGGAGGGGCGGTTAAATGGTGTAGGTGTTAAAGAGCCTAGTGAAGTGTGGCTGCATGTTACCTCATCAATAGGTCAAAAACTCCGTCAACAGGAGTCACCTCTTAATTAACTCTCCTATCCTCGGCCCACCAATTTAGGAAGAGAAGAGACTATAATTTAAATTTAATTAGCATCACTCTCTAAATTGGTAGTCTATCAATTTTAAGTCGTGCTGCCCAATCAGTAAAAATGTGAGCTCTTACAACTAGTTTTGTTGAACTATTTACATACACGTGTTATAGGTGCACTATGGTACTAATATACTATGTGCAGTATAAAACCTATGCGGAATAAAAACTGTACAAGGCAGCAAGTAAATAAAAAGAGAAAATTCCATACTCCATTGGATCATTTTGCACCCACCCTGGGGTGTATACACCTCCCCACCCCACATTTTAGAGACTACTGCTCTAAACAGGATTTCGTGAGGAACTTCTGGGGAGGGGGGGTCATCTTGAAATAGAATGCTAAGTTTGTGTTTATGTGCATTTTTCTTGAAATATGTTATGAACTGATAACCTAAAGAAGTTTCACTCACTTCATTGAACTCTGGACCTTTCTGAACTATTGACTTTCATATCTCATCTGAACAGGCTGTTTCTCCTGCTCTAAGACCCGAGAGAACAAGCTGGCACCGGCTCAAATTAAAGCAGAGGTTTGTCTTTCATTCTTTCGCATCCCTGCTGTGGGTCCTCTGTCCCAACCTTTAACAAGGCTTAGCAGATATTTTATGAACCAACCTTGTACTTCGCAAAATCAAAATGCACCTGTTCATTGACCCTTTCCAAATAAGAAAAAACAATCATGGAGATCGACTCATGAGTTGGTCCTTTAAGGTAAAATATGCATATTTTAGTTTAGTTTTGTTTTGTTTTTCAGAAGCCCTAACCTAAAAGGATTGCAATTCCTGGCACCATAAAAGGCTCGAAGGACAAACATTGGAACATGTTTTTCAGGGACCCTCAAACTACCTCAGAGAACCAAATGTCTCCTCCTCATCTGATTGCCCCGAAGCAGAGCCCAAGGTATAAGAGTAATTTTGGCCAGAATTAGCCATTCTAATAAACTCTAGAAAGGTGTCCTTAAAACTGCAATTCACTACATATTTAAATAAATTCAAAAACACAGAATGCCACTAAACACTTTACCACTAAAGTGAATAACTTTTCCGAGTGCAGCATTGCTCTTGGTGTTCAATGTCTTAATTAACCATAACAGCATGAAAAAAAAGAGAGAAAAAAATTTTTTAATGGAATCTAGCAATGCCAGCCAGGATAAGAATACCCACTCATAAACCACTGTGCTGAGGGGATGGCCTTTCTCTCCTTATGGGACGTCGCTTCAAGTTCACTGCTCCCCCTGCTGACTGGATAGTAGAACACCCCAGTCCTTCCAAAGTGCCACATGCACCCCATCAGAGAATGAAAGTTCAATGTTAGGAGGAGAAAATAGAACAGCAGCTTCCTGTGCTTATTGCCTGTCTGCCCAGACACGCAGCCTTCTCTTCAGCTTCCATGGTGGCCTACCGTCATGTCGCCAATGGTCCCTTTTGCTCTCACCCTCTCTAATCTAACATTGATATCTTTCTAGTAAGTAGAAGCCACAAGGAGGCAAACATAAATTCAAAAGGAGAATGGACTTTTGGGCAAGCAGAGCTACCCAATGCTATAAACGTTGCCCCAACATGCTGGGAGTTACCCTTCGGGATTGAAGCAAGGGGTTTTAGGAATGATGTGAAACAGAGACAAGAAGATGGGTGCAGAAAGAACAGAGGCTTAGGGAGCAGAGATATCTGGATTTGAATCCGGCCTCCACAGTTTCCTCATCTATCAAATGGGGATGATGATGCCACGACCCACAGGATTGTCAGGATCAGAATTGGGTGGAGAATAGATACCCAGCACCATTGCGAACATTACCCCCATGAGACGAGATCTCCTCTGACAGCCATTATCTCCATAGCTAAGGAAAGTCTCCACCTTTCCACCAGAACTGTATTCTCTGACAGCAGTGGCCTACCATTCCATTCCATTTCATTTCGATTCCATTATACTTCAATTTCTCCTACAACAAATAGGATCCAGCGAAGGTCCAAATTTTAGGGAGTCTTCCATAATCCAATAAAAAGGCTCTGAGCTTTTATTAAAAGTTCGAAAACCTTTTCATTTTTTTTACAAAAATAATATCCAACGATTGCACTTTAACAGTTAAAAAAAAAAAAAAAAGTAAAGCTTCTGACCAAAAAGAACAAATTTACATTCAACTGGTTTCTGCCCTGTGCCATTGGGTGCATCCAATTTCGGAGAGAAAGCTTTCTGAGCTTAGAAATGGTCCTTTTGCTTATTTGGAAGCCGGTTCTACACAAATAGACCGTAACTCATACATATTAAATTAGCCAAACTTCTGACACTTAATTTTCACAATTTGATTTTCTAAAACTTTGTCTCTGGTGGTGGAAATCCTCACCCAAGAGTTATCAGCACAAGAAATGATCATAATTATTAAATTCATGTCCTCGGGGAAGTGTCTCGGCCTATTACATTTACTCCAGGGCTTTAAGTAGCATTAAATCACCTATTATTGGCAGTGCTTTGAATGTCTATATGAATAATATTATAAATGGATCCACTTCAAAGAGACGTGGAAGAAGTTTTGATTACAGTTATTTCCAACATAGTGTTTATGTTACTGATGATCAGTTTCCTTCTCCCTCTAATACAGAAGTCTAAAATAATTTCAAAAACTTTTATCAATATAATGTAATTAAAGTTCCCATCTTCTATTTGATACATTAGGATATGTATATTCCTAATCAAAAGAATTTTTTAAAAAACCTCCTCAGAAAACATCTATAAAATTGCCCATGTAACCATTTCTCTGGATTATCTATAATGAATATTTACTTTTAGTTATTGTTGAGCATGCCACTAAAACACAGGGAACGTACGGTCAATTTGAAGCTCCACAGGTTTTCTTAGATTTTCTTCAACTAAAATGTCATAATAAACACTCACCTTGCCACCATAAATTATAGAGAGAGCACTGCTTTTCTTCTCTCAAGCTTGGGAGAGCTATCTAGCAAGCAGAGTACAAAGTCCACTAAATCCTTTGAACCTTTGAATAGAGAAAGACAAATCAATGCCAAAAATGATGTGCCTTCTCACCAATACATAAATTAAACTGTGCATTTTAAAGGATTTATAGGGTAACTGGACTTCTTTTTTATTATCACTTTTGCTAGGTTTCTGTCAAGTGAGTCTAACTCAGGAAAATGGATTGATACATTGGGAAAAATCTCTAGTCTCCATTCTGGGTTGGGGAAAATAACACCCAGACAGATTAGTCACCCTGTACCACTCATATTCTGGTTTAATTGGTCTGAAATATTGTTTCAAAACTCCCTTGTGATTCTAATATGCAGTCAGTCTTGAATGAAATTGTTCTAGGCTAAAGCCATAGGTTTATGAAACACTCCCTTAAAGTTGGAAGTATGTGTATAGGTGCTTTTTCTAGGAAGACAGTGTACAATACTTCTCCAAGTTTCCAAGACCCTACACAATATCTACCTAACCAGAACTGCTGGGGGTGAAGAATACTCTGAGATGATTCTCATGTACTCCCAACGTGGGGGAACTGCTCATTCACTGCTGTGATCATCTTATTGGCATATTCTTGGATGATTCTGTGCTCTTCTCCCCAAAATGTTTAGGACGACAGCTCTAAAACCCTGGGTTCTCTAAGCTGCTTAAATGAAAACATGTAATGGCTCATTGAACACGTAAGCAATTAATTTGGGAACAGTTGCAGTATTATAAATGTGATTACTTATTGCAAACCTAATTAATCCAGTCAGGAGGAATGCTAATTGCAAAGGAATATGAAAATTAGCATGAGTGCATGACTAAATGCCTAAATTCTAACCTATTATATTATCTTTCTGGTAATTTACTTTTAAAATACTTCCACGGGAAGTCTCATGTACATGTGCGTATGTGGGTAATAAGATAACATTAGTCCACACTTGAGGGCTGATTAAGTAATCCTGGAAATATGCCTTAAAGGTATCAACTCTGGTATTTTAAATAGCATTATTGAAATCTACAGGAGAGAATATGTTAATTAGCATAAAAGATGTTAAAAATAAATTTTTATTGTTGAAATTATGGTCTTGAAAATATATGACTAGCCAATAAATATTAACAAAATTTAGGCTAAACCTTGCTCTACTCTGTAGATACTGCTTAATAGCAAAATGGACTATACTGGTAAGAAACATGTAGTCCAATCTATGTTAAATCACCAGAGGCTAGCTATATTTACTTAAAACTCTTGACTCACTAAATTGGTTTAGATCAGTTCACAAAATGACTCCAAAAACAATTGATAAATGTCAGAAGATGGCCAAAAACATGACACACAAAGCAAAACTATATTGAATTGATTTTTTAAACGACATGGAATAATGCTGAAAACAATAACTGTAGTTCTTTTATGAGCAGTGGAATACCTATCAAACAAATCCAGATATAGTAGAAAACAATTAAGGTTTCCAAAGCTCCTAAGAACCTTTCCTAATTTGGGAACAGCCAAGATTTATGATGTCTGTGCATTCATGATCCTTCCCTGTTGGGCATCATGAAAAGCTAGAGGCAGAGCCTTAGCCAGGCTATGCCATTTAACTCCTCTCTTCTGAGAATTTACAACTTGGAGTGGGGAATGACAGAGACTGGAGCCACTGAAGTTGCAGCCTATTAATAATGATACTCTTGAAACCACTTTCAATTTCTGATAAGATCCCAGACACTACTGTGTTTTTGGTTGTTCTTTGAATTATGAAATAATCCAATATTCTTCCATTAACTTTCTTTTTTGCTTAAGTTAGAGAAAGTTGGTTTCTGTTACATACACACACACACACACACACACACACACACACAAAAATATTAACTATACATCTTTAAACAGGATATGGCAAAAATAAGGGAATATGGGTAAATCTTAGAGTAAGTAGATACTTAGGGTTAGTAGAAATAAGAACCAAAAGTTTGAGTGGTTCAAAAAAAAAAGTATCCACAGAAAGAATATTCTTGGGACACAAATCTCCATTGGTCGTTGGCTTTCTGCAAAATGTCTTGCAAGCAAAGGCTTTGCTTTGGACTGCCTTTTCGAGGGTGTTCATGGTGATAGTGAAGAGAAGCCTTGGGAGAGGGAGTATGTGTACGTGTCCCTGCAGAGTGGAGGGCAGGTTACTGTCCAGTATAATAAAGATAGTTTCCCTGCAGGGCACATGTCAGGCAGGTTTTCCTAAGCCCACTGTAAAAGACCTGGGCTCCCTTTGCTTGGGGTTCCTTTGTTATGACATGTCCACCTGGATGCTCTGCATTGCCACCATGGGCAAGGGTACCAGAAGCAAACATAAAACTTATGTTGCTTTCCTTGTTGTGAGTAATAAAATCCTTTGTCTCTGACTCAGAAGTCACATGTCTTCTGCCAGCATCTATTGAATTTTGACAGGCTAACAGCTTTAAAGTAGAGAAAATTTCAGACCCTTCACAGTCCTTGACAAACATTTCAAAGAATTCATATCAGAATGAAGCTGCAACCGTTCTGTATTCTTGTCTTTCAAGTTGCCTAGCAACTGGTTGGTCACCATTGATCTGACAATCTGCAGTAATGAAAGACCATGCTATGTAGAAAAGTGCGTTTGAACTATATGCGTCTAGATGACAGAGATTGTCTGATTCATCACCGATTTCCTTTACCGCCTAGCCCAATTCCTAATATAGACTGTACGCTCGATGATTTTATGTGGAAGAAATTGCTAAAAGAACGAATTAACTATAAATATGACTGTTGGGAAATGTATAGAGTCGTGGTAACTCAGATAGTTTTAAATATGAATCATAGGTACTTTTCCTCAGAACCATTCTTCTTAAACGTGAATAACAGAGACACACTCAAGGGAGCTCAAGAAACAGGGATATACATAGAGGAAGAAGAGTGGGAAAGGTAAACAGCCTTGCTGAAATGGAGCTGGAACGTGCCTCTTGAAGGTGGTTTTAGAGTTCTCAGGAGCAGGAATTTGGGATGCTTTTCACTCTATAGTTCCACCACCGATCTGATTCATCCATATTCTGCATGTTTGTCCTTTCAGATCTGATATTAATTGGCAATTTTTTTTTCTACTTACTATTCTAATTCCTCAGGGAGAGATTCCGGTGCAGTTCATAAATCCCTTGGCAGGCTATTAACTGGTGACCTTTGAGTAGGTATCCCATCAACTATGATCATTAAAGTCATGTGGTATAACAGGTGGCCACCTAGGAACCACAAGCCATGAGTAGGGCAATTTTGAAAGGGGGAAAGGGTGTGAAAGGCCACGAATAACATATTTACCTGAATGTCTGCTGCCTACCTATCCTTCTCACAGTCTTCCTATTCCTACTTGCTCTTGAAAAATGTGCACCTTATTACAAATAGTTTGAGTATTTTGTCTTTAGATAAGAACACAAAATACAAAGAGTTCTCAGACATAAATTAAAACGAAAATGCTTACACAAAAAAAAATGGTGGGAGGTGGGGATGAACAACATGAATAAAAACATAAAAGACAAAAGGTCGTTAAACATGCAAAATAAAATTTAAAAAAAACGATTTTAAAAATAATGTTACATGCAATAAACCTTAATATTTCAAGATAAATTATCTTATATATAATAATGTTACATGCAATAAACATTAATATCTCAAAAAAAAATAAATAAATACAAAGTAAAACCTCACCTGGTCTATGGCTATGCTTCTGTTAAAAACAATAGTGGTTTTGCCCTAACCGGTTTGGCTCAGTGGATAGAGCGTCGGCCTGCGGACTGAAAAGTCTCAGGTTCGATTCCGGTCAAGAGCATGTGCCTTGGTTGCTGGCACATCCCCAGTGGGCGGTGTGCAGGAGGCAGCTGATCGATGTTTCTCTCTCATCGATGTTTCTAACTCTCTGTCCCTCTCCCTTCCTCTCTGTAAAAAAATCAATAAAATATATTTAAAAAAACAACAATAGTGGTTTTGCCAAAAGATCAATCTCATATACAGTTGACTTGAGTATATGTTGGTACAAAATTTCTGGAGAATAATTAATCAGTATGTACCAAAACCTTAAAAATGTCTATAATGTTGACCGCTTATTATTCCATACTAGCATGGTATCCTAGGGAATGAATCCTTGGTTTTTCTAAAGACTTTTGAACAAGGAGAGTCTTTATATGGAGTGTCTCATAAAGCTGTGAAACCCTGATTTTCTTTCCACTGCCCAAATCAGAATGACACATAGCTGTCCCCCAGTGCAGCTGTCCAGAGCAACCTAAACTTGGAGGAACGGCATGTGTTGGTCTGAAGGACATGCACATGAATTATAGAAGTCTTCTAACTGAAAAATGCCATGTCTGCTTGCAGAATGAAGCCAACAGAAAGAACCAGAACAGTGCACTTCCCCCCTGCCCCTCCCCAGCAAACAAAAGCACAAAAAAAAACACACAGCAAATACACCCTTCGAACTGGCTCACATGAATAAATGTCGATCCAACCCTCTGAATAGGAGGTGTCATGGCAAGAAGTCTCCACAAAACACCAAAAGGTTGTGTTCAAAATGGATGTTTTATTGCCTCCTCTTTCATTAAAGACAGCCCTCAGTTGGTTATTGTGCAGACCAATTCTCCTCCGTCCTCTATCTTATCAGCATGGAAGTGGTAAAGGAACAAAAAAAAAAAAAGTACCTGAAGGAAAGACACTACAACAGCAGTAAGTAGATGTTGAAGAATAATGGCTGACCATCACATCATAATACAGGCACAGCAGTTGTTCATAGACTTATTTATAGCAAAACAAAGAACACTTGATATGGGAAAAATTAAAAGCTATACACTAAAACAGGTAGAACTCAGTGAGGTTACATCTGATGCAGGAAATAGGTTTTAAAATCAGCACATGATGAAAAAAATCTCAGATAGTTAACATTACCCTTGACAATCTCCACGTTGGATACCAAATACCGTAACTTCAACAGTTTTTCTTTTTAGTATTAGAATAGGCAGCTATTTGTGTGATTGAGCAGGAAAGCTATTGGCTTGAGTTTTGATCATGCTGTAAGAAAAGTACGTACTTTTACCATTAGAATCATAGTCCCTGCAACAAGATGTATATACTATAAGAGATGAGCAAAACGGAGACTGATTGAGAAAACAGCAAATTCCTATCCCCCATCTCATGCTTATTACAGAGTTATATCCCCATGAACACATTAAAGGGGAAATTTTAAAAATCTATTTAAGTTGTTGTCTCTCTCACACACAGAGAGAATAAATTCACATAGGTTAAATGTGTGCGGTGGTTTTCCGTATAAATCATTATATATACAATATAAATCGAATTTTCTTTAAATTTTTTCATTTTATGCAAGACACATTTAAAAACATCCAGAAGGAATGTATGCAAAAATTTTCACAGCCATCATCTCTAATGAGAGTATGGATATTGTTGTGTTTCTTTGTTTGTTGTTTTTATCTTTCTGTGCTTTTCAAAATTTTTAAATGAAATTTTTTATTTTTATTATCAGAAAAAAATATCAATTATTTTTAAATGGCATTCACAATACCAATAGAAGATATCTTTAAAATGAAGCCTTATTTGATGACAAATGCCTTACAATGTATAGTCTTGGTATGCAATTTCTGTATTAAAAAAATAAGCATTTGGTTAAACTACTGGTAAACAAGACAGAAACATTAGAACATATCTATAATGCAGGAAGTTTCAAACAACTTCCTGCATTATAGAAATAATCCATTATTCTACTTTGCTAAAGCAGTGCTATTAGAGACTGGAACATGGAAACAGCCTCATTCTACTGAACTGAACATTAAAAAGTACTTGTCAAAAGAAAAAATAAGGTTCTACCTAGATGTGATTATACATACATGCAAAGTCTATAGCAGTGGTTCTCAACCTTGGCTGCACAATTAGAATCACCTGGGAATCTTTTTTAAAATCCTGATTTCTGGGCCTCATCCTCCGGAAATTCTGTTTCTTTGTTGTGGGGTGGGGCCACAACATTAGTAACAAAGAAACAGAATTTCCAGAGGATGAGGCCCAGAAATCAGGATTTTAAAAAAAGATCCCCAGGTGATTCTAATGTGCAGCCAAGGTTGAGAACCACTGCTTTAGAAGGTGCCTTCTGAGCTTCCATGAATTCCTACACTGTATGCACTTCCCTAAAATATCATTAAAACACCTATTATGGGCAATACTTCTCCGTTTCATTCGTAAAAAATGCATAGACATATTCATGCAATAAAGGTAACTTCGTACTGAAACACATATCACTCTAATAAGTCTGTTTTAGTGATTGGAAAAAATAGAAAGAAATGTCTCATATGAGAAGGATTTAAAAGACAGGTCAGTTAAAATAGTTCTTTGATTATGTAAAATTACTGTTGGTTGAGCCATTGTGTCAGATGTGAAATGAGATAAAACTGTCAGAATAACTTTTAAATTTTCAGCATTAAACTGAATTAACAATTGAGTAAAGACATGGTTCAAGTAGGACTGACAGGTTCTGTAAAACCAGGGTGTTTAGATCCATTAGCAACACAGCTACGAAGAAAGACTATCCTATCGGAAAGAAGCGTAGGCTGTGGAAAATTAATAAAAAGTGCTAGACCCAATCTTGGGGTAGAATTACATGGAAGGGATTAGGAAGTGAGGGGAAGGTAATTAAGGAGAAAGAACAGCCGGAAAGAACTGAAAAGCAAAAGATCAGATGGTCTGAGGTTGAGCCCCTCGCCATCTGTTGGCAATCATCAAAATTTATTTGATCTTATTGTGTAGTTACTTTGTAAAAGGAAAAAAAAGACCCTCATTCTAATGAATGAATAGGTAAGATACAAGGTGAATGCCCGTTATTAACAGAGCTTATTATTTTGGCAAGTAAAATCATTCCCATTGCAACATAACAAATACAATTAATGCAACCAATTGTTCCATCTTCCTAAAAAGGTCCTTGGATTTTCTGGCCTTTCGTGATTTAGATGGAGGGCTTTTGTCTGTAATTTTCTTGCCATTGTTTGTTGTGTGTCTGTCCATATAATTTGCTCTTGTAAAATTTCTGAATGACAAAATAGAAACAGACTCGTAGATACAGAGAACAGACTGACAGCTGTCAGAGGAGTTGGTGGGGGGGGGGGGAGGGGGCGTGGGGGGAACTGGGTGAAAAAGGTGAAGGAATTAAGAAAAATAAATAAAATAAAACAAAATTCATAGCCACAAACAACAGTATGATAATTACTGAGGGAACGGGGGTGGGGGTGGTAGAAAAGGATAAAGGGAGGGAAAGGACTTGGGGTGGTGAGCATACTATACAATATATAGGTGATGTGTTATAGAAACATATACCTGAAACCTATATAATTCTATTAATAATATCATCCCAATAAATTAAATAAAAGCTTTTAAAAATTCTGAGTAACTGCATGTCTCCATTAGGAAAGTAGGTCAACCAGCCCCTTCCAATGGCCATCAGCACCTGTGACTTCAATATCAGTTAAGGGTGCTACTATCTACCCAGCTGTATAAAAATGAGAACTCAACTCTTCCCTCTGCGTTACCTCTGGCACCCGTAATTCACTCAACTATCAAATCCTTCCAGATGTTTTTCCTACGTGTTTTACCTTTTATTTTATTTTTATTTTTGAATTTTAATAATAGATATTTTTTAATCTGTATAGTTGAAAGTATTACATATGTCCCTTCCCCTCCCCACCCACCCCCACCCCCCGCAAACCCAGGGAAACAAGGGAGGGTGGGTGGATGGGAAGAGATCAACCAAAGAACTTGTATGCATACTGGTATATGCATAACCCATGGACACAGACAATAGGGTGGTGAAGGCCTGGGGTGGGGAGGCTAGAAGAGGTCAATGGGGGGCGGGGGGACATCTGTTTTACCTTTTAAATACTTTTGTGCCCCCCCCCCCTTTTTCACCTTTACTGCAATTTTTCACTTTGGGCTTTCAAGTCTTTCACCTTAACTACTCTCTGCCTCTTTTCCCATTCCCCTCAAACCCATTTTCCATCACACAGAGAAAATACAAATGTGGCCTTTCGATCTCCTGTTACAAGATCTCTGTTTCCACAGCACTGACAGGATCCAGTCGAATGGCATCTGAGTAGTGTGTGAAACCCTTAACCACCATGTCCCCTGACAATTTCACCTCTCTAGCGCTTCTCTCCCATCCCACAGTTTATGTCCTTCAGCAAAACCAGAGTAATTTATAAAGCAACTATTAATAAATAATTAAGCAAATTTTATTATAACCAACTCAAGACATGCCTCGGGGATGAGCATATTCATTCATTCTTTAGGCTTGTGCCATGCATTACTATTTTTAAATTAGCTGCTTGGGTTTGAGAGTGCCACTCTTGCGAGTAAGGCAGAACAGACTACACAGCCAGCTGTCACACAGGAGCGTTTGCACAAAAGGTCTCGACACCTCCAGCTCAGCAAGACTAGCAGATACATCATCGTATCTCTGGATACGTATTAGCATTGCCTGCCAGTCAGGCAATGTGAAGCTACACAGGAGAGCAATATATTTCTCTTTATTAAAAATGATTAAGACAGTGTCATTCTTTGTCTGCTACCATCATTCACCTAGCCAGCAACACACTTTTAACACAGTGGGTATTTAAAAGCTTTATCAGGAAAAGCTGGCTGCCTCGAATCAAGGGTTTTATTTAATTTAGCTCTAAAGTTGCTTGAGGAAAATAAATTGATGTCAGGTTTTTTCATTTTAAAGTTACATTTGCATTGCAGATGTACTATTTAACAGTTCACATGATCAATAAAATTACTGCTGAAGCCAAGGATGTGTTAATGAGAGACTCTACTATCCGAGAAAGCAGTTTCCTTCTGAAAAGTTGGATTGTGTTGGCTTGTTTGTTTATGTTTGTTATCATAAGAAATCATCTTTTTTTTTTTAATGAAAAAATAGCTGAATGTTTTCACAAAGAAGTAGGCTCATTGTACATGATGATAATTTCCTTTTAGGAACTAATATATCTTCATAAGTAGAAATAGTCTACACCACTCCTTCCACCTTCCTACTCCAAACTCATATAAACTGGTTTAAAGTGCTGATTCATTACTGTGCCAAATGCCAGTGAAGAAATATTTTTAAATGTCTTGGGTTTTCTACATATCTACAAATGGAATAAGATAATATTGAGCTAGTAAAAAATTCAGACTGCATTTTTAATTGATTTTTAGAGAGAGGAAGGGAGAGAGAAAAACATTAATTGGTTGCCTCTTGCACCCATCCCAACCAGGAACCAAACCTGCAACCTGGGTATGTGTCCTGACCAGGCTCAAACCCGCCATCTTTTGGTGCACAAGAAGATACCCCAACCAACTGAGCCACACTGGCCAGGGCCATACTTCATGTTTAAATGTTTATTTTTCCTTTTAGAAAGAGAAGATGAGATTTGTTTTTGTTTGTCTATTGGATAGCACACTTTTATACTATATTAGAGGCCCGGTGCACAACATTTGTGCACTGGGGGTGGAGGGCCCAGCCTGGGCCCTCTCACAGTCCGGGACCCCTCGGGGGATGTCCACCTGTGGCAAAATCTGGCAGGCGGACATCCCCCAGGGGTCCTTAGTGCTGCTGGAGGCGGGAGAGGCTCCCACCATCACCCCTGCACTTGCCTTGAGCCTGGCTTCTGGCTGAGCAGCACTCCCTGGGTGGAAGTGCACTGACCACCAGGGGGCAGCTCCTGCATTGAGCGTATGCCCCTTGGTGGTCAGTGCATGTCATAGAGACTGGTCATCCTGCTGTTTGGTCGATTTGCATATTAGGGTTTTATTATATAGGATATCTTAATAGCTTTATTGATGAAATAATCAACACAAAATAAGCTGCTTGTATTTAAAGCATACTTGAATATATTTGATATATATATATGAACTTGACTGTTTCTAGTTAAAAACTTCGAAATGAATAAAGAAGAAAAATATCAACTGTATCCATACAGGTAATCACAATGAAAACTTTTGAGCATGCCCTTCCAAATTTTTAAAATCATGTGTGAGTAAAATAGACATATGCATTCACTCTGATCAAATTGTGAACAAACTGCATAGCACTTCACATATTTCCCTATTTTTAATTAGTTTTCATAAATAATTTTCCACAGCATTATCTTTCTAAAGATAATTTTAATATACATCATGTAAATTTTTGCTTATCATTAGTAAAATCATTTTAAAGTGAATGTGGATGAAAATACCTTTAACTATAGAAATAACCATATAAAACTACTATTAAAATTCTAAAATAATTTTAATCTACATATATGAATTATAAATATAGATAAGTGTATACACATATGCTTTTATTTATAGTAAAATAATAATCCAACTATATGTATTATTATATACCCTCATTTTAAAATATTTTAAGGAGTATTTTATATTTTTGTAAGCTTCTGCTTTCTAAAAGTTAAGCAATACAGAAGTGAATGCATAGGGAAATTTATCACCAATAATTCTAGTTACACAGATAATCACTATTAACCCTTTAGAAGAATATCCTTCTGGAGTGACAAATATAGACAAAATATATTGTTAGTTAAATCCTATTTGTAATCTAACTTTGATATATGAGCATTTTCCATGTTCTTCTAAAGGAATAATTTCAAATAACAGAATAGTTCTATAATATGGAGTATTTTTGACATTGCGTATAATAAAATTTTATGAATCTTGGCTAACTTTATAGCTGAATTTTTCATTCTTTTAAATGTATAATCCTTTGGTTATACCTATAGGTTAAACCTTTCTAATTTTTCAAATGCTTATAGGCTTTCTTAAAAAGTGTTTTATCTATTTTGTCAGTTCTTTGTGCTATAAATATTTTTCCCAGCTTATCATTTGCTGTTTGGTGATATTCATATACAGAAGTTTTCAATATACTTTTCTTTTGCATTTTTGCTTAACCTAAATATCCACATATATATTTTTAATTCATTTCACTTTGTATTTTTAATTTTTCACATCTGGAATTTATTTGGTAAATGATGTGAGGTAACCAAGCATCCTTGCACGTGAATTTGAAATGGCATCTTTATCACATAATAAATTCTTATGTATGCATTTGAATTTAAAATTTGTGCAAGTGGAGTGATGAAAGCTGCAGTTCAATCTCCGGGCTTTTGTTCCTTTTGTGTCTGTTTAGTTAAATATGGCATTGATTTGGGATGGTGCTTTTTTTTAGCACTCCATAAAATGCTGTTATGGAAGACTTACGTTTCAATGTATCTACACACATGTAGTTATTGTTCCTCTTCAGACTTATGTTTTCTTTTAAAGCAATACAAGCTTTCAATAGAAAAAAAAATGTAACTAAATAGAAAAATAAAGAAGCAACAAAAATCATTTTAATCCCTCTTAACTCAGTACTCAACAGCAACCACTGAGAACACTTTGGCATATTTAACTTCAAGATTTTTTTAAAATCACTTTTCCCTTCTTAGAAGCAGTGAGAGATATAGTAAAGGTTTTTCAAGGGTTTCATAATAATGATTTAGAATTTTTTTCAGTGTAGCTTTTACTATTTCATAATAGTGGAATTCTTTATTCTTCTAAGGAAGTTAGAAATATATATTTTTGAAACTAAACATATAAATTCATACTCTGGAAACAGAAAACACGCATGTTTTCTTTAAGTACTAATTAACATGGAAATTCTCTATCTTACCAGCGGGTGGCAATCTCAACATATACACAGCCTGTTATTTTCAACAGACCCGGTTCATACAAAGAGGAAAACGACCTAAAATGTCTGACAACCGTAACTCAGCAGCTGTTTGTTGCCCTTTGGTTGCTGTGATTTAAAAGAAAGAAAGGAAGGAAGAGAGAAAACAAGAAACCTGCAGGAATAGTCACAAGTGAGAATATTTCACGACATGGAACAAAATTACCTTGGCTTAACGTGAGCTCCGTGAACAGAAAAGCTAGGGGGTAAAATAGTATTCCTCATGTGCTCCCAGAGAACAACAGTGTCTTAAATATTTCCAGGTAGGACTGAGTTTACCTCAAACCGATGTCCTACAATTACATGACATACACTTTTTGCTAAACAAAACATTGAACAAAAAAGTAATGGAGAATATAATTGTGATGGGAAAATGGGAAGTTTGAATTGTTAGCAAGACATCCAAAACACACAGCTGAGCCACCATGACAGTGACAGGCAGTCAGGATAGCAGAAGGCTTGCAAGGGCAGAAGAATCCACATGGAGAATCCACTTGCAAATAACAGTCTGCAATTGCATGTAGCTCCAATTTTAGAAACAAAAATGAACAGCTTTTTAAGTGCAAATTTTCTTTTATATACATATATATTTTAATTGATGTCAGAGAGGAAGGGAGAGGGAGAAAGAGAGAGAAGCATCAATGATGGAAGAGAATCATTGACCAGCTGCCTCCTGCACATCCCCTACTGTGGATCAAGCCTGAAACCCAGGCATGTGCCCTGACCAGGAATCAAACCATAACCTCCTGGTTCATAGTTTGACGCTCAACCACTGAGCCATACCAGCCAAGCTAGTGCAATTTTCAATAATCCCAAACATCAGATCATGAAAGACAGCAGTTCTGGGAGCCTTCGTGGATAGTTTTGGCCTATACATTTATATAGTATCTTCCAACCAAGGATACTATATATATGGCAATTCTTTTTATTTTGTAGAAAAACCGTACACCTTTTTGCACTGGGAATTTTAAATGAACTCAATAGCAAAATCCCTTGAGAGAGAGAACAAAGCCTCAAAGTATAGGGCAATCTAAAATTGAGGGCAGGGGGAGGGTGTTATAGAAGCAAAGTTGTGGAGTTTTTTCAAACCAAGTGCATGCTCTGAGACAGAGAGAGCTACGAATCCACACTGTCCAACCCAGTTCTCGCTTACTGACCATGAACCCTGGACCCTTGGCTATCTACAGTTGATTAGTTCCAATTTCTGACTTACTCCTATTCCACAGGGCATAATGAGAGTTTGATTCAGGATTCAACAATGCTGAGAGCTTCTTGGAAACTGGTAGGCACTCCTTCAAGAAACTCATAAAGACTGAGGAGGCTATAGGGAGAACTATTTGCGGCGGGGCGGGGGGGATGGCAAGGACAAGAAAGCTTACTTAGAAACAAGCCATAGTGATGGTGAGTAGCCCAGGTTCAGCGTGAAGGACTGCTATTACTAGTAGAGCTTGACTATAAATAAAAACCTAAAAACTGCAAACTTCTCCAATAGCACCTAGCACCAAAGGAAGAGACCTTCTCATCCACGGCACCACCCAGACCTCTGAACCATTTCTCATATAGCACAAGGTTTCTGGATCCTCCTCCACTTGCTTCTTATCAGCATCATTCTCAGGGTGTCGATGCGCATAATGAAGCCCAATATTCTAGCAATGAGAAATAAAATCACTTCTCTACACTAGACACTTTTTCTCCATTAATAGAACACAACAGTCCTTCAGCTTTTTTTAGTATTGAACTGGAGCTTTGAGTAAATATTTATCGGAGGTCAGTTTCATGTGAACAGCACTAAAATAAGCAATCTGCTGTCTTAAACACTATGTGAGCTATATTCAGCAATCCGGGGAGGATTAAAACCACCTCAGTAGATGGCCCTGGATGAATTAATGCAGGAATGTGTGCCAGTACGAGCACTGCAGACTCCAAGAGCTTTAATAGTTCGGAGTCCAAGAGAAGTTGTGGCAGACAGGACTTAACAGCTTACATTCACTGTGTTTATTTGGTGCCGGGCTCTGTCCCATGTTCCTTGCGTAGCATGATCTCATTTAATCCTCACATCAACCCTATGACTTAGATACTATTCTTATCTCCCTTTCACATGCAAGGAAACTGAGGCTTAGGGATACGAAATAACTTCTCCGAAGTTAGTAATTGGGAAGCTCTGGTTTTGAACCTAGACAGCCCGACTCCATTCTGCTATGCATTCTCCCTACACAGCTGTGGCACCATCAGTTTCTCAGTCATGCCCGAAAAATCAGAGGTGTCTCATTTAGCTTAGTTCATAATGGCTGCTTTCTAATCTTCAGGGACTGACACTTCTAGGCTCTCCTTTTTATGTGAAACCAGGCAAACTGGCCATAATGAAACAGTCTGAAGCTCTGTCACATCTGAGTCCGCTGCATTCATAGGGATCCAGCCCACCGTGGCAGGTTAGGGCTCCGTAAAAAATGAGCAGCATAAACATCAAAATAACCCATAATAGAAGATGTAGGAAAAGAGTTGACATTACAATCCATTTTTGATTCGGAGGACAGCAGCACAGATTCAAAACTATTTACATCTTATTCACTGAAATAACAAGCAAGACAATACATATTGTGTGCAAAGTACGGCAATACATACTATTGGTATTCGCTGCAGGGCTGGGGGAATGTTAATGGATCTTTAGATATGCTTCTTACGATTTTTCATTGTGACTGGAGTTTTTTATTCTAAGCACATAAAGGTATAGTGAGTTTGGAAAGTACTACATAATACCAAAAGAAGATACACCAATAGAATAAAGCCTCTCCAGAAAATTAGTTGAGAATATTAATATTAATTGAAAGCCAAGATCTATTGTGATCATATCAAGCCTCAAGAAAACAGTGCGATGAATAATGACAAGGTAGAAAGAATTCCTTCTACAGTAATACCATGCTTGGTCTTTTCATATGGGTCTTGGGGGAGACAGCAAAACAACAAAAATGCCCACAAACATGAATAATCAATCCCTATTAGACTAATGAAAGGGGGGGGGGCGAGAACACCAAAATCAAGTAATTTTATGTCCTTTGTGAGACAACTTAAACATTTTTCTAAACAAGTATTATATTTAAGGAGCCAAATTCTGCCTCAAAGGGAACCAGCTGGCCATGAAATATAATCTCTTTTGCTGGGTGGAGGATAAACAAAGTTTAGTCCTTCGTGCAGAACATGCAATGAAGATGGAAAGCACGTTGCCCTGGGATTTGTCCAGAGCAGGTGTCAGCAGCCTCTGGGAGATGGCTGCCAAGTCTTTATTTCTTCACTCTCTCAAGAACTGGAAGAGGGAGAGTTCCTAGTATCTTTAGGTCACTCACACACACATGCCCGGAGTGGGTGCACTTTGTGGCGGGTAGGTTACATCTATAAGCAGAAACACCGAGAGAAACACCTGGTTTGTATTTGCTGCTCCACTGAAAAGGTGAGGGTAGGGCATCACCCGCAATGAACCTCTCTTCCCACAATTCCAGTGACTGCGACTTGGGCCTCTTTCAAATCCCCAGGAATGTCTTCTTATCACGCAAATATTCTTTAGATAGACCACATCTCATACTTAGTATCGCAAAAGCCTCAGTGAAGCCGCAACCCAGATAACACTTGGGCGTCACTGCAATCTTATGATCAGAGGGGAGGACAATTCGGCTCCATGTGTCTATCTGGTCTCCCGGGTGTGGGTGTGGGAGGCAGTGACAGGGAAAGGCGTAGAGGGTTGCTGGTGAAGAAATGGAGTTGCTGTTTATGTTCCTGCTGTTCTATTTTTATCTGTGTTAAGATCTCAGAGGAAGGTGAAATAGATCAGCTTTGAGGCTAGAATACAATCATATTTTACATATATTTCTGCTACTGGATGGGTTAGTAAACAAGAATAATTGAGTTCTGACCTGAAGCAGCACACTATATCTGGGATTTGGCGGAACAACAAACACTATAGCTTGTTTTACCCCTAGATTGCTAGCAAACAGATTTTTTTTACTGCTGTTTATCTACTCTCCAGAACCAAGTGGAGCAATGTGATTAAAGTCTTTCAGGTCGTCACAATAAATACATAAAAAGAATTGCACATACACTTGGATCAGTTAAGAAAGCATTTACTTTTTCCATTTTACTCCTGTGTATTTCTTTTTGAAAAGTTTGATCCCAAGTAAATGTTCTTTAGCCTATACATAAGAACAGAAATGCTCTGTAAGATTGATGACAGAATACTAATTAGAGGCCTTTACAAATTTTTATAATTTGATAAATTCTGTAATCAAATGGAAACTCACGGCCACCTCCAGATTCTCTGCACTTGGTAGTTTTTAGCCTGTTTTCTCTGTGTCTCCCATATCCAACCATATCTATAAGAAATTTTGTTCTTCTTGATTACCCAATATTCATGTCCTGCTTTTTTCAATTAAATTGCACAGTTTTCCTTGACAAACTATTTCCACACCTGCCCCCTAACTCTCAATCTGTGTGTTTTACACCATCCTGGCTCCTGGCCAAGTCAGAGCAACAGAACCAAGAGAATGGGTCAGGAACCACATGACCCAAGTTAGTCCTATTACAGTGGCTGTGAGGATTTGTGCAGCAACTGCCAGAAAGACACTGTCTCCCTTTTCCTCTGTACTTGAACTTTGGAGAAGCCAGGCATAGTGTTCGCCTAAGAATGAAGCCAACACAGGAGATAACAAAATAAGGAGAAATGTTATTTGAGTCCTGTATCAAACCCCTAGATGTTCTGCTACATGAGACAATATATTCTTTTCCTTAAGCTATTTGAAGTTAACATTCCTTTCCCATGCAACCAGAGGAGACCTGTGTAATCCAGAGGCCAATTTAATTGCTTCTTTTGAACCCTCTGACTATTATGTCCTTTCTGTTTCTATTCTCTAACTCATTATACTAGCTATTTAACAAAACACCTTATTTCCTTAACTAAATCATACTTTTCTTTCACACTTTGTGTCCAAAGAAACTTTGGGAGTAAGCTGTGATATAACTGGTATTGCCTACATGTAAACGAACTTATCAAAGTAAAACTAGAAGTCAGGCAATATCCTATGAAGAGGAATACCCTATGAACAAAAAGGCCTGTATTCTTTAAAATCTTAAGATGATAAAAGATAGGGACAAATGAGGAACTGCTCTAGATTGAAGGGGACTAAAGTCACATGACAACTAAATACATTCAATCCTGGACAAGAAAGGAAAAAAAAATGCAAACACATATATACATCGTTGGGCCATTTGGCAAAATTTTAATGAAATCTGTGCAGTAGACTGTAATCTCTGTGCCGATTTCTTCTTTGGATTATGGGATTGTCATCATGTAAAAGAGTATATTTGTTTTGGGAAAATATACATTTAAATATTTAGGTGTGATGGAACATCGTGTCTGTAAAGTGGCTTCAAATTATATAGACAAAATAATGACAATGAATATTTGATAACAAGAGATAGAAAATAAATATTAATAATGGAGAATCTGGGTACATGGGCTATGAAACTTCCTTGTACTGTTTCCACAATACCTCTGTAACTTGAAGAATTATTACAAAGTAAATTTTTTAAAAAAGAAAAAATTCCAAAAGCCACAAGTGAAAAAGAGAGGGAGAAACATAATTTACAAAGGAAGAAGAATCAGGTTAATATTAGGCTTTCATCAACAATAAAAGAACATCATGAATTAACATTATCAATATGTTAAAGGAATATATGTTTGAGAACAGAAGTCTATATAGAATTTTTAAGATGCCTGTCTCAGATAGCAACAGATTAAACAGATTCAATGTAAGTAAACATGAACAATGTCTGAACAACTTAACAACATTTGCTAATATATCTAAATATATATGTGTGTCAATGTATAAATAATAGTAAATAGAACATTTATTTTTGGTTTTCAAAATTGTCACTATGTGGACAGTTTCTTTTTATAATGGATGGCATTTTAAAATTGAAGAAGTATTAGCCCATATCTCTTATTTGAAATTGCAAAATCCAGAAAGCTCTGAAAATCTAAAGTAATTTTTAAGATCATTTGTCAGGAAAATATAATCTGATCTGAAATAATCTGGTAGCAAAAGCTGGTCTTAATTGACAAGAAGCAATTTCATTTAAAGACTTTATTTATTCTAGAATGTGACTATTCAAATGTTGGTGGTAAGCAGTGCTGCCCTAACCCCTCTGGAAGAAGTTACAGAATAAATTTATATACTATATAGGAATTTATATCACCATTACACAATCTGAACAATTTTGAACTCTGTAAACACATACCACACATATCTCACATGGGTTTCTACAGGGGTTGTACTGGTACAGTGTTTCTTCTGCATTCTGGCCTAAGGAAAAAAGGGCAATGAGGGAAGTTTTTCAGCTCCAACATCTATTTTCCCCTTCCTAAACAAGTATCTTCCCAAACAAGTATTTTTCTGTGGCAAGACTCCAATTTTATGACTATAATAACATGTAAACCTAAACTGTTTAATTTTTCCTTTTTTTCTTTCATGTAGAGAATAATGAAATGCAAATATTTTCCCTTGCCCAGAGGCAGGATTTGAATATTAAACAGAGGGAAGGCACACTAATATTTTGATTGTTAATGATTCAGCCTGTAAGGGTAACGAACCACCGAAGTTTATTGTGAAAAAAACAACACAGAAATAAACTTGAGGGAAGAGAAGGTGCCTCTTAGGGAAGTCCAAATAGAGTGAAATGTATTTCCCACGACCTTCTCCTATCCTTGGCCAAAAGGAAGTTGGAAGGAGATGAGTAAATGAAAGGGGGTACCGGAAGGAGCCCCAAGGAGCTGTGGAGCCCAAGAAGAGAGCTTGCTGCCTGGGAAGAAACCGAGGGGTAAGCCTAGTTAAGGACACTGCCAGGAGCAGCGCCCAGAGACTGAGTGCAAGTTGAGTAAACAGGAGCTTTCACCTGAGTGAGAATGTCACTGCTCTGGCTGATCCTCTTTAGCAACAAGAGAGCACTTAATAGAACCCACTGCTTCACCTATAGATGTGGGGCAGGGATGATGCCTTCTAAGTTATAGAATTTTACTAAACCCTGTCTGAATACCCCACAGAGAAAATCTCCCTCCTGATTATGATAATCTGGGGTCTTTCTAAACCCAAGATAGGGGAGGTGAAATTCTAGACCACTGGTGTAGCCATAATGATGGGGAAATCACTCCTTCCTCATATTGCTGCTGTAGGAGGAAAGGTGCAGGACTAAACAAGATGTTATTTTGTAAGTGGCCTGAGAGACAGTCCTACATCTAAATGATTTGTAAATATATAATAGTTTATACTCCTAGCTATTCCAATAACTCCTTATTAATCATTGTTATCAGAAGTGTGGGCAGTTTTAGTTACTGAACTAATCCACAGATCTTGAAAAAAAAAAATTAAAACAGGGAATCATATTAAATAAAAATAATTGCAGTGTTATGTGACAGATTTAATGCAAAAATAATTGTGTATAGGCACTACTAAAAGAAACAAACTATGATAACAACAAAACCCTGAGCAAGTTCTGTGATCCTACAGACCTGTTTCCTATGTTGAATAGGTCTGTATCTTAGGCTTGGAGAAGGGAGCAAGCTCATGTCTTTCATACTTTCACGTACCATCATTCCACCCATTCAAGTCTGCCTAAGTTGCATCCACACCTGAATTCATCTCTTCCTTAAAATGTTCTATAAATAACCAAACCAAAGAAGCATTATGTTAAATGATAATTATCAAGGGAAGATAAAATCATGACTCTCATACAAAGATGGCATTAATACATGTCAAAAATATTTAGCCCATTAATTAAATGAGGGGCTCAGTACAAGTGGTTCAAAAGAAGACCTCAATATGAATTCACAATATTGAGATGAATTTGCAAAACTGGCTTTTCCTCAGGGGGAAAAAATGTGTTCCTTCCATCAGACAGAATTTCTTTGCATGTCTATAGACAAGAATTATTTGCATTATCTATTTTTCCTACAATTTAACTTCACTTTGTACAGAGTTTTAAAATAGCTTAGTTAGAGACAGAGTTGCATATCCTTCTAAATTCAGATAATCCCTAAAGGCTCTAATATTGCATTGAATATATAGACAGTAATCTTCTCTGATTATTCCAAAGTATTAAATTTCCCCTTACAAATATTACTTGAATACAATTTTTAAACTGTCACAACTATTTCTGCAATTCTATAAGTCAAGCTAAAGATTCTATTTTAAAGGAAATGCTCATCATTCATGTGGATTATAAGAAAATGTCAAGGCTTTTGATCATTGTCAAAGTATCAATGACAGGGAGTAGGCAGAAATGATTAGTTCCTGTTCTGATATTTAGATAGATTTACAGTTTGTAAAACCTTAGGAAAGAAAAATAGTCTGTCAATCATCACTTTAAAAATAATGTTGAGTAGAAGAAACATCTTGGTTATCATCAACAGCAATGCCAATAAATATTTTTACATGTGCTGTAATATTTCTGGGTAGATCTAACATCAATAGAAGGATTCTCTTAATTCTCAAAAGAACTCTGAAAGAAATGTACCAAGTAGTTCAAACTTTATTGAAGCCATTTTAAAGAGACTTGGGCCATCCAAATTTTCATTCCTGAAATATTCTTTACATTCTAATACAAACAAAAATATTGTTAATTAAATGCTAATGATAGCTGATATATTAACTATGGATCCAAATATTGGTACAATATAGTTTTTCTTTCATATATTATATATCATACTAGAGGCCCGTTGCAGGAAGATTCCTGCAAGAATAGGGCTTTCTGTGGCTGGAGCAAAGCAGAGAAGGGAGAGAAACCCACTGAGGCGGGCTTCGCTCCAGCTCCGCAGCCAGGCCTGTTTCCCTCCCACTCCACCACCCAGCCTGTATCCCTCCTGCTCTGCCGCCAGGTCTGTATCCCTCCCACTCTGCCACTCGGCCTGTTTCCCTCCCGCCTCCGCCGCCCAGGCTCCGTTCCTGTCTCCACAGCCTCTACTTTGCTCCCTTCTGCAGTGCTTCACTTCCTTCTACATGGTCTTCAGTCTTCGCTCCCAGCCAGTATATGCAAATTAACCACCATCTTGGTTGGGTTAATTCGCATATACTCTGATTGGCTGGTGGGTGTAGTGAAGGTATGGTCAATTAGCATATTTGCCTTTTATTAGTGTAGATATGCACACATCAAATATCTACATCATATGTAGCATAAAGCGTGCTTTTATAATTTTAAATTTCATATCTTTGTATAAATATTATAGTATTGACATATAATTTGGGGGGCTCTCCTTAGGGCTTATTTGATGCCAAGTCTTTTAAATAAAACCTTAAATTATAACACCAAGGGAGTTGCGGGTAGCCAGTGGGGTTAAGACTTGATGAAGAAGAGAAAACATAATTGTGAGCCTGAACATCTGCATGCAATTTCTCTGCAAAGAGTTTGCCCTCTCTAAAACTACACGCACACAAAGCAAGACTCTCAGAAACCTAGTCATAAGCAGTGGTATGCTAAAGAGCAAGGCAAAGATTTTAGCAGTGTGGCAGTCCTGAGGATGTGTAGATTATAATTCGGGGCTCACAAAAGTAAAGGGGACCCAGGAAACACCCCTATGATTGCACTTGAGACCACAGAAAGGCTATATCCTAGAAAAAAGGGCTATGTTAAAGGAATGAAGGAAATTAGAACTGAGGCAGTCCCATTAAACCAGAGAATCCACTCTCTACTAGATTAAGGTGATCAGCTATTCTTTTTTCTTATCAAAATGAAATTAAATTGTCTTTGGGGAGAGATATCATCATCTAGGATGTTCATTCAGATGTCCAATATTCCATCAAATATTACTAGAGAAAACAAGAAATTGGAACATATAACCAAAAAATATAGAAAACAAATTGGGACTAGAAATAGAACTAAAGATGACCCAGATTTATCATTAGAGACTTTAAAATAACAATGTTTGGTATATTCATGAAAATAGAGAAAACAATAGAGAATTTATAAGAAAACAGGAATCTACTAAAAAGGATTAAGTGGAAATTGTATAACTGAAAAGATAATAATTGAAATTAGAAATCTAATACATGAATTTAATAGATAAGGTAAATGTAAAGATTAATGAACTGGGAGAAAGTAACTAGAAAACACCCACATGGGAAGTAGAAATAAAATTCAATGGGGAAAATTTAGTGGAGAAAGAATAGTCTTTTTAAAAATGGCACTGAGACAACTTTATATCCATATGCAAAACAATAAAGTTGAACCTCTAACTCAAAATGGATTGTAACCATAAATGTAAAGCTAAAGCCTAGGTATAAATCTTCAAGACCTTAGATTTGGCAGTGGTCTCTTAGATATGTCACAGAAAGCACAAGCAACCAAAGGAAAAAGATAAATTAGATTTTATCGAATTAAGATGTTTGCATTTCAAAAACATTATCAAGAAACTAAAAAAAATACAACTCACAGATGTAAGAAAATATTAGTAAATTATATATCTGACAAGGGACATATATAATCTAATAAAAGACAAACATGCAAATTGACCATCCCTTGGCTATGCCTTAACCCAAGCCCCCCAGCCGATCAGAGCAACTATATCACAATTACCCCAACCAAAATGGCGCCAGCAGCCACGGAGCTGGAACGAGCAGGAGGCTTGGTTACTCCAGTGATGGAGGAAGCCACGCGTCCTGCCTGCCACAGCCAGCTCTGAGCTCCACTGAAGGCAACAAAGCTTCAATTATAGAAGGTAAATAAATCCCAGAATAAAAAAAAAGAAAAAAAGGAGAGGCTGGGAGCTTTCATTGCTGGGGGGCTTGCCCAGCCTGCAAACAGTCATCAGCCCCTCCCCGAGGATGGCCAAACCCCCCAGTGGGATCCCCACCCTGATCCAGGACACCCTTCAGGGCAAACCAGCCAGCCCCCACCCATGCACCAGGCCTCTATCCTATATAATAAAAGGGTAATATGCAAACTGACCCTAACAGCAGAAACACTGGGAATGACTGGTCACTATGACACACACTGACCACCAGGGGGCTGGCACTCAATGCAGGAGCTGTCCCCTGGTAGTCAGTGTGCTCCCACAGGGGGAGCTCTGCTCAACTACAAGTGAGGCTGATGGCTGCCAGTACAGCTTTGGTGGTGGAAGCCTCTCCTTCCTCCTCAGCAGCACTAAGGATGTCAGACTGCAGCTTAGGCCTGGTCTCTGCTGGCAAGTGTACATCCCCCAAGGGCTCCCGGGCTGCCAGAGGAATGTCTGATTGCTAGCTTAGGCTCAATCCCTTGGGGAGCGGGCCTAAGCCAGCAGGTGGTCATCCCCCGAGGTGTCCCAGACTGTGAGAGGGCACAGGCCGAGCTGAGGGACCCCCCCAGTGCACAAATTTTTATGCACCGGGCCTCTAGTTTAGTATAAAGAACTCTTATAACTCAACAATAAAAAGACAACACAATTTTAAAATGGGCAAAGTATTTTAATAGCTGTTTCTCCAAAGGAAATATACAAATGACCAATAAGCACCTGATGCTCAAAATCATTAGTCAAATGCCAATCAAAATCACAATGAGAAACCATCTCCAAGCCATTAAGATCACTCAAATAAAAAGACAATAAAAAAAATGTTAGTGAGTATGTGAAGAAATTGGAACTTCCTACATTTCTTGTGGGATTACAAAATTTTGCAAGAACTTCGGGGGGAAAAAGTTTGGCAGTTCCTCAAAAAGTTAAAAATAGTATAAATGTATGACCCAACAATTCTACTCCCAGGTCTATATCCATGAGAATTTAAAACATATGTCCACACCAAAATGTATATACATGAAGGTTCATAGCAGCATTATTCATCATAGCCAAAAAGTATAAAAAATCCAAATGTCACTGATAATCAATATAAAATATGGTATATATATCCATACAATTGGATATTTGGTCCTAAAAACAAATAAAGTACTTATGCATACATGCTACATGTTGATAAGCCTTGAAAATATCATGCTAAGTGAAAGAATCCACACAAAGGTCATATTTTATAATTCCACTTATATGAAATGTCCAAAATAAGCAAATTTATAGTGAAAGAAAATAGATTATTAGTTGCCAAGGACTGTGAAGAAAGTGGAACATGAAGTGACTGATAACGGGAACAAGTTTCTTGTATAAGGTTTCTGTTTAGAGGTAACAAAGATATTCTAAAATTAGATGGTATTAACAACTCCGTAAACATAATAAAATTAGATAGTATATTGATAACTCTGTAAACATAATAAAAACCACTACATTTTTATTATATGTACATTTAAACCACTGAGTTTTTATTATATTTACATTTGTCATACTTTAACAGGGTGAATTTTATAGTATGTGAATTATATCCCAATAAAGTGGTTATAAATTTAATTACATTATAAAACAAAAACAAAACTGAGAAAATTCAATGTACATATATGCAGAAAAAAAGTACTACCAAGAGTTCTTCAGTTAGAACAGCAATTCTCAACCTGTGGGTTGCTACCCCTTTGGCGAAAATGACCCAGTGCTAGTTTTGTGATACAGGAATTAAGGAAAATCATCAAAAGTTCAGAAATAAAATGGATTAACTCCTAGAAAGGATGAACTGGAAAAAAAAAACAAAAACACAAGTTACCATTAAAAGAAATTTAAGAAATGAACATCATTGAATGTTTTATAGTCATTCAAAATATAAGAGGATTTTATGAACAGTTTTATGTTACAAAATTTGAGCATTGAGATGAAATGGGAAAAAAATCCATTGAAAAATACACCTTCCCATAACTTACATAAAACATATAGAAAATTAAAATAGCCCCATACCTGTTTAACAAAATTCCATCTATAATGAAAATAACCTTCCCACAAAGATGGACCCACTGGTGAACTGTTGCTAACATAAAAAAATAATAATAATAACCATACTAACTTTTCTAAGAAAAAGAGAGGGAAAAGTTCTACCTTGTTTTGCATGACCAACATAATCTAATACCCAAATCTGTCAAGAATATTATAAGAAAGAAAAATTATAAGTCAAAAATAGGTACAAAGACCGTAAATAAAATAGTAATATATTGAATCCAGCAAAGTATAAAATTTTAAAGACAAAAAAATCTTTGGGAAGTATTCCAAAACTTCACTTAATTGTCCAATATAGAACCCTACTTCCAACATAACAGAATACATATTCTTTACAGTGGTTGAGCATTGACCTATGAACCAGGAAGTCACAGTTGGATTTCCAGTCAGGGCACACACCCAGGTTGCGGGCTTGATCCCCAGTGTGGGGCGTGCAGGAGGCAGCCGATCAATGATTCTCTCTCATCATTGATGTTTTATCTCTCTCTCCATCTCCTTTCCTCTCTGAAATCAATAGAAATTATTAAGAAAATAAAAAGATAATGTATATAGAAATACAAATAACCAACAATAGTTAAAAATATATATCTGACAAATGACATATTCAAAACATATAATAATTAAAACTCTATAATAAGACTCCATTCTTTGTGTGAAAGATTTGATAGCACATGAAAAGAGGTTCAATTATTAGTTATTAGGGAAAACCAAATTAAACTACAGTGAAATACCACTACACATCTGCTAGGATGGCTGGCTTCAGAAAGACTACAATAAAATGTATTAATGAAAATGTAGAGACAATAAGACCCTGTTATGTTGCTAGAGGCAATGTAAAAAGATAGAAGAACTTTTAAAACCACTTCAGCAGTTTTTTGAATGGTTAAAATTACTGTATGACCTACAAATTTCATCTCTAGGTATCCTATATAATAAAAGGGTAATATGCAAATTGACATCCCCCGAGGGGTCCCAGACTGCGAGAGGGCACAGCCGGGCTAAAGGACCCCCCCGAGTGCACAAATTTTTGTGCACCGGGCCTCTATTCTATTCATAAGTAATAAAAACATATGCATACACAACGACTGTACATCAGGGGTCCTCAAACTTTTTAAACAGGGGGCCAGTTCACTGTCCCTTAGACCATTGGAGGGCCGGACTATAGTTTAATAAAAAACTATGCACAAATTCCTATGCACACTGCACATATCTTATTTTGAAGTAAAAAAACGAAATGGGAACAAATACAATATTTGTATTTGCATGTGTCCTGCAGTCCATAGTTTGAGGACCCCTGCTGTACACAAATGTTCATAGCAGCAATATTCAAAAATGCCCCAAACTAGACACAATCCTAATGTCCATTAACTGATGAGTGGATGAATACAATATGGTGTATCTATATAATGAAATACTATTTAGCAATAAAAAGAAACTACTGATATCTGCAACAACATAGATGAACCTCAAAAATATGGTGCTAAGTGAAAAAGATAGTGACAAATGTTTATATAATATATGATTCCATTTATATGAAATTTCTAGAAAAGGCAGAACTATAGAGACAAAAAGCAGGTCAGTGGTTACCTAGACAAGGGGTGAGAATGGGGACTGACTACAAATGGGCAAAAATAAACTTTGTGGATGATGGAAATGTTCTGAAATAGGACTGTGATGATGTTGCACAAATTCATAAATTCACAAAAATTTGCCAAACTGTGCACTGACGTTGTGTTCATTTATACTATATAAAATTGTAAATTAAACTCAACATATATGTTTATTTGCTAGTTGACTCCCAAGTCATAGGTGTATCAGAAAAGAAAAAAAGCACACAGAAAAAGATGAAAGAACTTCAGTGTGATTGTAGCAGCCACACATCTGAGTTTGAAGTCTGAGTCCAACTAAGTTTATTTCCCACTGAAATGAATAAAAAAATCTGAACTTTTGGAAGATTATAACCAAATCCATCTCACAACACTGACAATGTCCAGGACACATTCCAAAATTTCTGAATATATATATATAAAAAAAACTACCATGAAAGTGTTACCCATTCTCAAGAGAAAAGACAACTAATTATATATATATGCTAACCCTGCATGATGCAGAAGTTGGAATTAGCAGGTGTCAAAAATCCAGAAGTAGCACAATTAACACCACCAAACCAATAACCAATAAACAGTATTTAGTAAGAGCTTATGGTACATATAAAGCAGTTCACAAACTGGAAGATTTCAAATTTAAAGTTGACATAAAACTCAGGGGCATGGCATTACAAGATGGCTGTTTAACTTTGACAATGATTGCTATTACAAGGGTGTTTCCAGATAGCAAGGGATTGGGTGGTTAAAAGTGATTCTTACACCCTTTTAGCCTAAGATGACATAGTTTTCTCTTGTGATTTACAAGAAGCAGCCCAAGTTTTACTTGTTTTGCTAAGTTAAGTCTCACTTGTGGGACTTAACTGATTTTTTCTGTTCAGGGAATTTTCAAGTCTAACTATACTCAGTGAGATAACAAAAAATATTCTGGTACTAAATGAAATATTAGGAAATCTCAGTAAAGATATAAAAACTATGCAAAAGAAACGAATTCTAAAAAATATGAAATTTCTGAAATTAAAAAAAATCCTCGTTTAGACATAGCAACAAAATAGAGGTAATAGAGAAAACAGTGAAACTGATGACACAAGAATAAGAATTATTGAACAGAAAAAAAGACCCCCAAAATTAGAAGAAAATGAACAGATTTCAATACTCTAATAATCAGAATTTCTGATTAACCAAAACATCCATTCCCCAACCTTGATGGATCACTGTGTTACAACTTCACCATGCTATAAAAGCTTCCATATTTTCAAGCCATTTGTTTTGTGTCCACAAATAAAAAACAAGATTTGCTCTACTATTCTATCAGATGAAATAATTACAACACAGATCAACAATCCCTTTGGGTTGTTGTTGTTGTTGTTGGGTTTTTTTGGTGTGGTATTGTATTTTGTTTTTGTCTTGGTTGGGAGTTTTTTGGTTTGTTTATTTATTTGTTTTCATTTTTTTAAATTAAATTTATTGGGGTGACAACCCTAGGGACTTAATATCTTTTGGAACTCAGAACTTCCTGGATTTAAGAAAGTTGCAGATATCTTTTTTGTTTGCTTTGTGTGTGGTTTTTAAATTTATCTTTATTGTTGAAAGTATTGTAGATGTCCCCCATTTCCCCCTTACCCTCATTGACCCTGTGTGTTTTTTAATCCTCACCAAAGGACATGTTCATTGATTTTAGAGGGAGAGAGAGAGAGAGAAAGAGAGAGATCAATCAGCAGCTTCTCATATGCGCCCCCACCGGGGACTGAATGTGCAACCTAAATATGTACCCTGAATGAGACTCTAACTCGCAACCTTTGCGTGTATGGGACAATGCTCCAACCAGCTGAGCCACACATTGGCCAGGACAGGAAAGTTTCTGATATCTTATATAACAACTCCAGGGTGGTTGTTCTTAATCATGCACATTAATAATTCTTCAATCATACCTATGAATATTCACACAAAGTGGGATAAAGTATATAAATTGCTATAGAACAGTTCATGTCAGATCTTATCACTTGTTTGCTGCAATATACCATTTCCCCCAGCTTTTAACTGTAGAGGATTGTGAACCTATGATAGCAAACACTTATATTACACTTATTAGGTGCTAGGCATGTTCTAAATGCTTTACACATCAACATATTTGACTCACAACATGCCTAACAGGTAGACACTTTGATTAGCCTCATTTTACAAATGAGGAAACTGAGGTACAAAGAGGTTACGTAATTTACCCCAAATTACATACCTAATAAGATGTAGGATCAGGATTCCGTTCCAGAATTTACTCCTTAACTACACAGTTATGCTGGTTCTCTGAAATCTAATTTAAGTCCCAATTATCTGTAAAGCAACACTTTTAAAGGTCATCCTAAACAACAATTTCTAAATTCAGCTGGATATCTGTCAGTTTCTGGCCAAAGGGACCATTAGGACTGTAGAAAAACGCCCCTGCTCCACTCTACGTGCATTCTTGTGCTGTGCACAGAAATAGAAAACCTTACTCAAAGCCCCAATATGTACAATATCCACCAATATGTACCAATAACCACACCTTTTTTTTTCTCTGCTATGCTGGCAGTGAAAGAAATATCAGGGAGTGAGAAACTGGGAGGGGAGGCAAGCAGAAGGGAAAATAACATGTGAAAATCGATAGAATCCCAGTGGGCAGCCTTTTGTCATTCCCATGTGTTCATCCTTCTCTTGAGAGAACAGGGTCGCAAGTTGTCTGGGCTTGACTGGAAGTCATATTACATTGGGTCCCTGAGATCTCCTCTTGAGGAATTATAAGAGTCTCGAGTTAGATTGCTGGTTATTGATTTAGAATATTTCTCTACCTCTCATTTATTCAATATATTAAAGACAACTTGAAAAGCTTTAGCAGTATTTCCTATAATGTAAGTTCAACTACAATGACTTCTTTGACATCTCTATAGTAACTGTAGCAAATTATTAGCTTTTCTTTGCAAATCAAGTGATGAGCTTTTCCAAATTGGATTTCTTCATAGATATATAGTCATCATTCTCTGTCCCAATATCTTCTGTTTAGGTGATTGGCTTTGCTATCTAAAACATTAGTGTTGAAAACATATTTTTTGAATTAATGCTTTGATTGTTAGTCAAAGAAACAAGGTGTTCATTGTGTCCCTTGCCATCCTGGATACAGTCAAATCTAGGCAGTGCCTGTAGCTTGAAAATCATTTTAATTATATGTCTATAGTCCTCTTAGAAAACAATCTGCCTTATTTTATACTCTTGTTTTCCTATTCTGATTCCAATGCCCCAGGCGGCCCAGGTAATCACAGTGTTGGCTCCTAGATTTGAAAAACAAGTTTAGTGAGATTAGATTTGGTGAAAATGTCGGTTCGCTGTAATGTTGCATTTATGGTATTCAGAGAACGAAGAGAAGATAAGAAGCCCAAGAATCAAAGGGTTCAAGAAGTTACTTAGTTCTAAAAACATGAAAAGCTAAGTTAGCTGAACTCATCTTGAAAAATCTGAAAAACAAATGAGAATAAACAATAAATGAACAACCACCAGACCACAACCAGGGATGCCATCAAGTACTAATTTTTTTTCTAAATGAAAAATGGTGTATTTTACTCAGAGATTTAATTAATAACATTTAGTTAATGTTATTACTGTCTCAAACAGAATCTCCCAAATTATTTTCTTTCTTTTTTTAGTTCAATGAGAATTTTTAATTTGTACAATTTAATCACCACCCTAAACTAAATATAGATTATTCCCTCAACCCATAGTTTCAGTCAATCCCCTCTTAGGTAGTATTTAAAAACAAACAAAAACTTAAGATCAAATGAGCAAATGTGGGAAAAGACCAAACTATATAGATGAAACTTTCAAATAACTCAGTAGCCTCTATTATCTCTCCCCCAAGGGCAGAAGGGCCATTACTGCCGCTGTGGGACAGTGAAATATTCTTCTCATTGTGGAACTGAACCCATCTCCTCTCTTATGGGTGATCACAGCAAGGGTAAGTACACTAAGTGAATCAAGAAAAGAGATTGCCAGTGGGGATGTCTGCAGACAAGGTGTGAAAGAGCTCTTTGTGTTTTCCCAGGGCAATCACATTAAGGGAAAAGAAACTTGCAATCAACTAGGATGAAAAGGCTAATATTCCAGAAGTCCTCTTTTTCACCTGGTTACAACTAAACACCATGGGTTAGGAAGAAGGACACGAGCATTTGAACATCACAGTGGTCTAGGCAACTTGATGGGGACTTTGTTCATGGATGGCATGTGATAGCAAAATAAACGCTGTGACCTAGCTGTCTTCTTCCCTCATTATACTGATGAGTCTAAAGCAGAGAAGCTGGGTAACTTGTTCACCATTCATCTTATTAGTAAATAAAATGGGATTCAAACATAGATCTGTGTGACTCCAAAGCATGTGCTCTTCCCACTGGGTTTGGAAAACTGCCTCCCAGCAAATATGCTCCTTCCTTCTTGCCTCATGTCTCAGAAATACAAGCTCATTCCTTTCTCTCTTATCTGAGGCAGGAATTCCTTCAAGTAAGCTTCAGGTTATAATTTGACATCTCATGTTCAATTATCTACAGAAAGAGAATGGACTAGTCATAGATTATAGTTCTCGAGTTAGTGTGACAACTGCATTTTCCATTAAAGATTAATAAATTGGCACTCAGTTTTGGATATCAACCTTGTGAACTTGGGTTTACATGAAACTGTCACTGAGAAATACACCCATTCTTATGAGTTGACTAAAACTTCAGGGCTTCAAACCTCGACAGGCTCAGGGCCAGATCATGTGCTGTGCTAAATTCACCAAAATAAAGGCCCCTCACAGGGTTCTGTGCGGAGTCTAGAAAGCCAGCTGCTGTCTTGGCTCTGACAACGCACCTCTCAGATGGAGTCAGTCTTCACATTTCCCTTACTTCTGTGCACCATTGTTAACCATAGCAGCCCCTTAATTGTTGGCAACCTCGTCAGCCTTATGAGCCGGGGTTTACCACAAACAGGACATATTCTTTGCATCTAACTGGGGGGAAATGCAACTTTTGTTGTCTTCTCTCATCCACTTACATCAATATTCAACTGTCACTTTTGGCAAGAAAAACAAAATTAAAGAAGAGAATGTCAATATCACTGTCCTCGCTCTTGGAAGATGGCGGCGATATAGGCAGACGCGTCCCAGGTCGTGTCCCGGAGCAAATGGAGTGAGCAGCTGAAACTCTGTGCTAAATTCACCAAAATAAAGGCCCCTCACAGGGTTCTGTGCGGAGTCTAGAAAGCCAGCTGCTGTCTTGGCTCTGACAACGCACCTCTCAGATGGAGTCAGTCTTCACATTTCCCTTACTTCTGTGCACCATTGTTAACCATAGCAGCCCCTTAATTGTTGGCAACCTCGTCAGCCTTATGAGCCGGGGTTTACCACAAACAGGACATATTCTTTGCATCTAACTGGGGGGAAATGCAACTTTTGTTGTCTTCTCTCATCCACTTACATCAATATTCAACTGTCACTTTTGGCAAGAAAAACAAAATTAAAGAAGAGAATGTCAATATCACTGTCCTCTCCTCACCACCAAAACTACCAAGTTACACTTTTAAAAATGTATTCTAGACTCACAGGCTTTCCCCCGAATTTACTCTACATGTTTACTTTTACCAGTTTCGATAAAGAAGCTCACATTTCTTTTCCTGTGCAATTTTTCTGTCTTGAACATCTGAAAGCAGACAGATTTGCAAATCTATCATCAAGGTAGGTGACTACAAATATATTCTATTCATGGTAACCCATGTTATCTAGAGAGCTGTTTGCTTTTCCCACTGTTTCTGTTCCCAAGAGCTCTACTTCATAAGATGCCCACAAACAATAGTAATTCCATGACAGGCAACATGGAGAAGCACTTCTCTATTCATCTCCAGGTGTACTCTAAATTAAATCAACCAATAGTCAGATTGACTATCCAATAGACATGTCCAGCAAAAAGGAATCCCCATTATATTCATGAAAATGTTTTATTGCAGTAGGTTTTATGTATTTATTTGAAATTGTGTTGAGGCAGAGACAGACCAGGGTGGGCTTCATTTGTTCTTATGTAGCTGCCATAGAAAGTCTTTTCAGTGAAAAATGAAATGAGATCAATAAGCCTGTTGTAACTATATTATGGGCAGAGGAAAATTAAAATTTAGCTTGCACATCTCAGTCATGGGAATCTTTGGTATAGTCCTATTGATCACAAATAGCCTTTGAAGCTGGGTGATCAAAGCTGCCATATGCTGTTGGGGCTGGAAATTATACGCAATATCACAACATAACCAACCTACTCCAATTCATCAATAGGGTCCGGGTGAAAGGGAGAGAAAGAAATGTTACTCTAATAATAAACAATATCCATGACAAAAGTATGATTTCTTACACTTCTTGTATTAGCTCTTTTTGAATATATGCTGGTGCTTGTTTTTATAACAAGCTAAATGGCTGGCGAAACTGAGGGACCATAAATTCCTCCCTGTCCTGGGGAATGTGACTATGCAGTTTCAGGATGCCTTTGGAAAAAGAGTGATCTTTGATAAGAAGATACAGTTTACTCGGTTGCAAGAATAAACTATGCCAAGAGTTATCTTTCCCAGGAATGGCCATAAAGCCCTTCTGAGAAATAAAAGAGGCAATGTAACCTATTCGAAATAATATTGAAAGTCCCACAGATTGAA
>NW_006383018.1:5174374-5178518 GCF_000327345.1 Myotis davidii
CTCTGAAATCCATTCTCAAGTCTGGCCTCCTTCCTAGTATCCAGCTGATTTTGAGAGCCCCTGATATCCTTTGGAAACAACTTCAGTTTTGGCTTAATTTAATCAGTGGACTTCTGTTGGCTTGTAACCAATATCCCTTACCAACATACTACATAAGTCAGTACAGATGCTCTTCGATTTACTGTGGGGTTATGTCCTGACAACCCTATTGTAAATTGAAAATATCCTAAGTCAAAAATGCATTTTAACACACCTAATCTTCTGAGCGTCATGGCTTAACTTAGCCGACCTTTAACTTGCTCAGAACACTTACATTAACCTACAGTTCGGCAGAGTCATCTAATAAAAAGCCCATTTTATTATGAAGTGTTGAATACCTCATGTAATTTATGGAATACCATCCTGAAGCTGAAAAGCAGAATGGCCATGTGGATAATCACCATTAATGCCCACAGCTAAAAGCACACCGGGCCTGACGAATGGTAGAGACATTGAACTGAAATTAATTGCTAGATGATGTGGACGCTATAGCAACAGGATCATCAATTTCTCTCTCTTCTGATGAGGCTTGAGAATAGCTGGTAGGAAGCACTGGGACATCAACACTTGTTGATGGTTTAGCAGGCATAGTGCTCTCCAGCGGATTGCTTTTACACCATGGTAAAATCGAAAAATCCTAAATCAAACCATTGTATGTTAGGGACCATCTGTACTTAATTATGTATGTTTTCATAATTTTAGTACTTCAATTTTGTCTCCCCAACAGGACTTTAAGTTAAAGCATTAATATTTACTATATGCTGAAAATCTTAGGAAAATGGGAAACATAAACTGAGGGGTTTTAAAAATAAGTTATACAAACTAGAAACAGACTCATAGATACAGAGAACAGATTGACAGTTGCCAGAGGGGTGGAAGTTTGTGAGACTGGGTGAAAGAGGTGAAGGGATTTAAGAAGTACATACAGAATTGGTAATTACAGAATAGTCCCAGAGATGTAAATTACAACATAGGGAATATAGTCAATAATATTGTAATAACCATATACATGTCCAGGTGGGTACTTGAAATATCGGGGAGACCACTCTGACAATCAATGCATGATTGTCTAAACAATATGCTGTACATCTGAAACTAATACAGATTAATATTGAATATAAACTGTAAAAAAAATTCAATTTACAGTACTCATGAAGACATGTTCATAAATGTGTATATAAACAAATATATTAGAAATAATTATAAAATTCTAATAAATAAATAATACATATAAAAAAGAAAAAAATTTTAGGATGAAGAGACAGACACTACAGCTAAAGTAACTTGCCATAGGTCTCATACTTAGCAGTGGAATCAGGATTGGAGCCTGGATTTCCTGCTCTGCTGTTTATTACTCTCTCCACTACAAGTTTCCTTCCTATTCATTAAGTGATTTTTTTCTAAACATCAAGACTAAACTATGAGTCATATTATCAGATAATATTCATAGAGAACATACTATGCATTCCAACAAGAAGCCTAAGAGCAGTTATACAGCACTCACAAAACAATAGAACTGCAGCCGTCATTTTAGGATGTCATCCCGCAGAGCTAATGGAACACAGAAACTAATTCCCAAGAATGTGCCAAAGAAAGTAATTTCCCACAAGAACCCAAAGAAATACACTGATCTGATGATGACAGCAACAATTGATATACTGTTCATAAGCCTTCGTTTATCATGAGCTTTATAGAGCATTCCCATACTGCACAGAAATTTTTCTCTTGGTTTCTTCCCTGAGACAGCTACAGTAGTTAATGTTCCAGGGTTAACTGGAAGGTATCATGTTGGATTCAGAGTGACTATTTGCATAAGTGTAGCAGAGAGCAGCAGTTTAAGGACTGTGCTGAGAGGTCCTGTTTCACATTAGAGAAGAAACCAGAAACATTGCTGCAAGAGGACTGAGTACATGTCCCTCACAGTCCGTGCATTCCTTAACGTGGTTACGGAAGCACTGCTCAAATGAGAGACCTCGCCTATTGCTCCTGCCAGAGATTCCCATCTCTGGAGCTGAAATCTAAATCCAAGAGGAAATGTTTCCTTTTCTGGGTTTAAATCATAAATATTAAAGAGCAGAACTTTTAGCTGCCATGCTTTCATTATTTTCCACGCATTTTCTATATTTTCCACATAATTTCTATAGCAAATTAATGGCTTGTTCTTCTCTCTTTTGGCATGATTAATATGAACTATTTACAACAAATCTACAACCCATCATTATTTTAATCTTATAGCAAACAGATATAACATCTAGATACTAGATGTCAATTATAACTACTTAAGTATATACACCCCCACAAGAGGCAACAATTTAATCCTGGGGTATGAAAAGTTGAGCGAGATGAAAAATGGAATAGCATAAATGAATTTTTTATAACTATCTTGATATAGTAGTAGCATTGAGGTCATCAAAGAACAAATGTAAGATATCATAGTAGTTTCTTACCTCTGAGACCAGAATTCCTTAGAATTATATGCTATGTGTGATCCATTAAATAAAGTTAGTTTAATAAATCCAGAGTCTTCTACCAACAGGCTAGGGCCAAGAAAATGCTACATTTGGGAAGGGAAGGAAAGTTGTCATCAACACGTTTTACCATGGCCTACAATACCTTCTACTTCTTGGGCTCTGCCTACTTTGCCAGATTCTCTTCTATCACCATCTGCCTCACTAACCAAACTCCATCCACAGTGACCTTCTTTCTCCATCTTACCTGGGGGCATTTTATTCTTTTGCCCCAGAGTGTGGAATGAGTGGCTTTTTCTCAGCATGGAAGTTCTCAACGGGAGGAAGCTTCCTGGACCAACATAGCTAAAGTAGCTTCCTACCTGCCTACTCCCATCTTCATAGGTACTTTCTACTTGTTACTCTATTTTCTTCACAGCATTTAACACCAAACAAAATTACCCCATTTATTTGTAATCAGTTTACTTACAGCTTGAACTCTATGGAGAAACAAACATGAAGCAGTTTTATTTTTTTTCAGTCACGGCCTTCAATCTTGTAATGCTCCATTTTCCTTCCCTGCCTCTTAACAATAGCTCTGGCAGCTCTCAAAGCTGTTGGATCACTTTCAATTATGAAAAATTCAGTCTCGTTGAATTTTAAATCTGTCTCATTTTCTTTCTCAGGATGTGTCTTCCCAGTAGCCTCCTGTACACCTTATCTCCATTCTGTCCAATATTAGGGCTTCTGGAATAGGGGGTGAAAAGGAAAAAATATGGAAGACAGCCAAGAGCTTTATGTAACTGGCTGGCTATTGGTGGGTCTCACTAGCTCAAAGAGGCTTCTCTGGGCAACACCACCTGGCCTTTGATGTTCTCCTTGTTGCAAGCCTCCAACCTCAGGTTTTTCAGAAAACTCTGAGGGATCCCTGACATAGATCATCGCATTCTAGCTCACTCCCTCCAACCTTTTCACAGCAACTGCCTCAGGGGCATACCACCATGCTCTTGGTATCAAGAGCTCAGATGAAATATCAGGAGGTGATCTACATAATGTTCATAATGTCTATTTGAACTGGGGAATTCTCACCTCTTTGCCATGCAAATGTTCGAGGACAGGCCATTTCCTCTGTTCTGCCATTTGTTTCTGATTTTTCTCTCTATGTTAAGATGGCATAGAGGTGACTAACCATAACCCTAGTCCTAACCCTATCCCTAACACAAGCCTGGGCCCTAGCTCTAACCCTAGCCTTTAAAATAATCATCATCATCATCATCATCATCATCAAATCTAATAAAAGAGAAACATGCAAATTGACCATAACTTTGCTATGACCCAAGCCACGCCCACCAGCCAATCAGAGTGACTATATGCAAATTAACCCAACCAAGATGGCGGCCAGCAGCCACAAAGCTGGAGCAAGCATGAAGCTTGGTTGCCCTAGCGATGGGGGAAGCCAAGCTTCCCACCTGCCCTGGCTGGCTGTGGCCTCGCCAAAGGCAACAAAGTTTCAATTATAGAAAATAAATAAACCCAATACCCGCTTCCAGCCAGCCTCCACTGGGAGCGTGGGTGGCTGGGGGCCACCCTGCCTGCAAACAGCCATCGGCCCCTCACCCAGGCTGGCCACACCCTCATGGGGTGAGGGTCCCTGCTGG
>NW_006383018.1:5178634-5189474 GCF_000327345.1 Myotis davidii
TTTGAGGCCTGCTGCATGGGTGGGGGCCAGCTGGTTTGAGGCTCAATCACTGAACTGAGCCATGCCGGCCAGGCAATCATATATATATGATTAGGCCTAAAGGAGATGCGCTATCTCTAATCCATTTAAAAATTTTAAAATTCGTGCACGATGGGCGGGGTCCCTCAGCCCGGCCTGCACCCTCTCACAGTCCAGGAGCGCCAGAAGGATGTCTGACTGCCAGCTTAGGCCTGCACAAGCCAGCAGGTGGTCATCCCCTGAGGGGTCCCAGACTGCGAGAGGGCACAGCCTGGACTGAGGGACCCCCGCCCAAGTGCACAATATTTTGTGCACCAGGCCTCTATTAATAATAATAATAATTAATAATAATTAATAATAATAATAAAAGATGGCATCGAGGCAGCTTGGAAAGTATAGCATGAGCAGATGATGCCGTAGAAAATAAGATGCGCTCTAACTTCCTTGCAGATATCCCCCATCTCTAGAGTGGCACTCTTGCGGCTCCCTTCACTTAGCTTTAGAGAAGAAAATGCCAAGCACTTCTACAGTTGATTCTCTCTATCCCTTCTCTGGTCTCCTCTCAGAGAAACTGGATGGTAATGAAGTGATGGGAAATGGCTTGAAGCATGGAAGAATTGGTTAAAAACCCACAAGCCTTGAGGGGATGACTGTTGCCAAATCTTTTCTGTTGTCTCTAGAATCTGCAGCAGTCAACATATTTTTAAACTCAGGCTTTGGCTTCTAGTCATGAATTTAGGAGTAACAAAAAAGGGTCTATTTTACTCATCATCCTGTATTAAATTTTATTTTATTTGTGTTTGTTTATTTTTTAGCACGTCCCACCAGAGCGAAAGTTAAAAGAGGTCAAGGATACCTTACTTCACTACCACATCCCAGCCTATAGCCCAGGGCTTGGCACATATGAGGTGCTAAATATTTACTGATCGATGGTATTCTTTGTTTTTCTAATCCTCACCCAAGAGTATGTTTATTGACTTTTTTTTTAAGAGAGAGAGAGACATACATTGATGTGAGAGAGAAATATCATTTGGTTGTCTCCAGTATGTGTCCAGACCAGGGATCAAACCCACAACCTAGCTATGTGCCCTGACCAAGAATTGAACTTGCAACCTTTTGGTGTTTGGGATGACACTCTAACCAGCAGAGCCACCTGACCAGGGCTGATGGTATTCCACACCAAGGAAAGCTGCAGTTTGAGTATTTTACTACTACCCAGTTTTCAGAAGGAATGGGGATCCCTGGTCTACAGTAGTGACCAGACTAACTTTTATAACAAGATAGTTACTAAATTGAATTAGAATCAGGGCTCCCCCCACACACTCTCCTTTTCTTTCTCTCTCTACCTTCCCTTCTTCCTCCATTCCCATTGTTCCTTCCCCTTCCTTTCACCTTTCCTCCCTTTCCTTCCCCTCTTTCCTCTCCTTTCTTGCCTTCCTTCCTTCTTTTATTTTTTAAATAAGGAACAAAAATATATAGAACCTTATAAGCATATAAGGCTAAACAGAGGAGATTATACCAGTTAAGATGAAATTGTGAAATGCTCAGAAACTAGAACTGCAAGTTGACTAGTTTAGAATACATCTTCGATATAAAACTGAGTTTCAAAGGGAACTTAAGTGAAGCAAAGAGTAATATAGCTATAACCAAAAGACCCAGTCTTCTTCATATCTTTAATATGAAAAAGATCCCTGGTCATATAATTTACTTTTCATCCAGACTTTTAGAAGAGAGAATATTTCTTCAGTTCCTCCTCCTTTTTTTTTTTAAATTCAGATTATTCTCTTATCAAATTCACACAGGGGAAGAAAAGTACTGTGCAATGTTTCCCTTGGTTCACTGCACGACTTTCCTAAATTCCCTCCTGAATTTTTTCTGTCGGTTCACAAATGACTCCTGATGAGGTGCATTAAAAAAGGTGATATATATTCTAAGCCAATTTTAAAAAGGAGAGCCAAAGGACTTACCCAGGAGCTGCCAAGCAGAGGAAGCACACTCTTTTCACTGAGACTGCCTGATTATTTGAGGCGGCTTTAGAATGGAGAGTCTAATGATACTGGAAGAGATGGCAGTCCTGCCCCCAAAGGACTTCTTTTTACTGTCAGAGAACTCAAGTTCCTAAAATGACCCCTTCTTAAAAGCCCTTGCTTTTCCCTTCATTGCCCCTGACACCATGCAGGTCATTATCCTGGGCCATGTGAAGCAATCACTAAACACATTGGCAATTGCCACACATGTAATGGATGATCTTTGGAATCCCCTTCCCACTTAACACAACTAGGCAACTACCAAATTATGTAGTTTCTACCCATAAAGCAGTTCTCAATTCTGTCTTACCTGTTTCCCATCATTGAGCTAGTCAAGTACATTGTCAGGAAAAAGTATGCGCCAATGTAAAAGAAAAGAAAAAAAGTATCTAGCATTTAGATAATACCCTTCCAGGTATCTGATTCTAGCCTTTCATTGTCCTTCACTTATAACTCCATAAATTTTAGATACCTGATAACAATACACAAATAATTATTGTGTATAATTGTATACATTCCAACTGGTAGAGAGTTGATTAACTTTCCTCCTTACCCTCTCCAATGAGCCCATTTTTTACCCCCGTTTGCACATTAATTTCAATATTCCAATGTATAAATATGTCTTTTTTAAATTCTCCTTTGAACTTGTTGTAATACCTCACCAGTTCCTCATTCATGATTTAAATAAAATCTTTCACTTCTATTCATTGTTATGGCTGCATAAAAGTTATGATTTAACCATTTTTAAAAGAAGTCTATTTTAACATACTCAACAATGATAGACTGTCATATCTTGACTTTCAAGGTCACCAGTAACATGGCCTTTGGACAGTCTACTCCCCATGTAAAGTCTTTGATACTAAAACAGTACTGTTCCCTGAGTACACCATGGGAGCTTTTATTTCTCTTTTTCTGGTTCTTGACCAAGACTAATGATCTGTTCCTGTCTTATCTAACTCCACAGCTGGACCCATGGACCAGTGGGTACATTGGACCACTGGGACAGTCTTAATTGCATAGTCAAGAAAGTACCCTACAGATATAGAAATTTGGTTGTGCACAGCCAAAACGTCATTCCTCATTGGTGGTAGCAGTATTTGAGAATCTGGTTTTATTATTGTATCAATAGGTGATCTTTGTCAGGATGTAATGAGAATCAGGTGAGAGATGATAAAGAAATTTGGTTTGTTAGCCGTTTTATTGTTTGCTTGACTCTATGTGAACTCAACTCAGTCAAGAAAACATTTTATGTTCACTAAAGTAGAACATCCCTTTGCAATCTGCTCCAGTGAGTTTTTCTGGTCCTGAATTTACTGTTAACCTGTGATTGAGGTTATAGAGTTAAAGTTACAAGATCTCAGCAAGCTTATATATCTGTAATTAAGAAAAACCTTTACTTCAATGTGTGCATGTTGTTTTCCTACCTCTAGAATATATAAATGAATCATGAAGTATCTCAAATCCACATAGCTCCATTCTAATTCATTCTTAAAGAAAAATAAGTACTTATATACCTCTAATATTCGCAAATTTCTTAGGAAACAAAGAAATTAGATATGTAAAGCTAGTCTTGAAAATTTCTTACAAAAACTTCAAGGTCAGAAGCAGATTTGTATAAAAACTTAAGCACACATAATAAAGTTGAATCTTTTACAAATTAGGCTGGTTTGATAACTCTTGGTTTGAAAGCAACTATATGATTCTTCCCTGGTTTTATCGATGTGGTTGTATTGTTTTGCTAATGCTATGTAACAATATTGCCACAAATTTCTCAGCTTAAAGCAACCCACATTAACTCACAGCTTCTGTTGATGAATCAAAGCTAAGTTTATCAGGCCTAGTGCAATCAGAAAGACCACCACCTTAGAAGATCCTAGTAATATCTCAAAATGGGGAAGTTTGGGGAGCATAATTATCTGGCGTGGGGATTTGGATTAAGTAGTTAAAGGCAGGTTTGTCAATAAAGAAAACTAACTGAAACAGGGGACAGTCCTTGACATTATAATTTAGGATTGAGGGACAAATGAGCAATCTATTATCCAGATATGAGATAAAGCTGTTTGGCCACTTGAATAAACTATATGGATAATTGCTTTTCAGGAATTTCCTGAAGCAAATAGTGAAATCATTTGTTTGTTTATAGCTTTATATTCTTGGGCAAGAATTTCCTGGAACAAATATTAAGTTAAATTGATACAAGGGACCTTAGTTCTCAGTCCCAATCATTAAGAAATGTAAATACAGCCCTAACCGGTTTGGCTCGGCCGATAGAGCATCGGCCTGCGGACTCAAGGGTCCCAGGTTTGATTCCGGTCAAGGGCATGTACCTTGGTTGCAGGCACATCCCCAGTGGGGAGTGTGCAGGAGGCAGCTGATCGATGTCTCTCTCTCATCGGTGTTTCCAACTCTCTATCCCTCTCCCTTTCTCTCTGTAAAAGATCAATAAAATATATTTTTTTAAAAAGATATGTAAATACAAATGGTTTAAATTCTTAAGTTATAATTCTCATAAATGATTTTCTAAGTTACAGTATATTAACTTAACCAAGATCTTTAACTTTAAAATCATAGAGTATACTTAAAGCTATTTAATGTGTAATGTTGGACACTAGATAATGTCTAAGCAAAATATAACACTGAAATGTGGTCACCCAACATATGTTTAATATATATTATTTTATCTCTTGTAGCAGATATATTTGTTGGCCTGTAAATGATTGTCTTTATTTTTCTAATTTAAAAAGGTAAAAATGGGTTGTGTGACTCTAGAATGCTTTATGTGTGTATCCATGAATTAGTTAATTTGACAGGAAGTTATAATTCATATTGGTAATCAAAGGCAATACTAAAGCAATAGTAGCAGGAAAGTACAACTGCGAATGCAAGGTAATGGAATGTGCTTCATTTTTAAGGAAAGGAGAGTGGTTTTACTTTAAAGTAACAAATCTAGTTCTTCCACAGTGTGAAAAGGATTGTGTGTAAGACAAATTTTAGATATAGAAAGTCATAGATTTGTAGAAAAAATTATATTTGTCTCAAACTGCAAATAATGAGTCTGTAAAGAAGCAATAAGCTGTATTCAAATTTTGACAAAGTTCACTCCATTTTGAAGGGTTTATTTGTAATATACTGTAATTTTAAAAGGGAGGAAGCTCATGAATCTTTTACTGCTAAATATATCAATGCAAAACTAGAATTTAGTTTTCTGTATATTAAAATGACAGTTTATCTTGAATTATTTCATCTTCTCTTAACAAGAGGTAGTGAAGCGGCTCAAAATATGCCCCTCCAATATAGACCACTTTGGCATATTGATTATTTTGAATTAAAGTTATTTAAAAGCAAACAAACATACAGCCAGTTCGAGAAAGCCACTCTGACCCCTCTTTGCTACCCTGCAGCCGGAAATAAATCTCCCATGTGAAAGGTGCCCTCCCTGTACCAGGAGGGTACAGGGCACCTTTACCATCAGAAAGAGGGAAGTCATGGCCGAGAAGGCTGCATAAACAAACCTGTTACTTCCTCACTAATTACTGCCCACAATCCAAACTTTTTTCTTGTCAATTCTTCACAAATTTATTGTTTCTTTACCTAAAAGGTCCAAAAGTTGCCTGCTTTGGTCACTTCTCTGACTCTCATATTTTAATTTCCCATATGTATGAAATTATATTCATATTCTCCTGTTAATGTGACTATGTCAATTTAACTATTAGATCAGGGGGGGGAAAGGAGGGGAAAAAAACTAGAAAAGAAGGGAAAAGGTTCCCCCCCTACAATAGTAAATATTCTTTTACATTCTGTGTGATCTGTCGGCATGACAGAAATTCCATATCCCATCAAAATAGTTTTCTGTGTTTTGTGCTGACTTTTTCAAGCCCTTGATTAAGTGTCCACTTTAAAAAAGTCTAAACCTGTAAAGAATTTTTAAAAGAGCTTATTTGAGTCTAAACTGACAATAATTGCTGGGAAACAAGATCTCATATGCTCCGGAGAATAACAATTTTGCAGTTTCTTTTATGCATTTGGGATTAAGGAGGGGACATAAGGAAGATTACTTAAGATTATGGGCTCCCTAGAGGGTGGTTATACTTCTGAAAAGAGGCATTTCGGAGGTGTGTTAGCCTACATGCACAGAAACAATGCTTATTTAAGGCAAAGATAAACCTCTCACTAAAAAACATTACATACCTGACTACCCATATGACCTGCCTATTTAGAAATGTACGGTCAGATCACCCTGTGAGCTTCCTGTACAACCGGACACTTTTTTCATCAGTATAAGCAACAAAAACAAAGTTCCTAATTTCTGAGAGAGCTAAGATTCCTTTCAATTGTGCTACCTTCTTATTTAGAATATTGTATTGTAGCTTTGATGAATAGGTAGCCAATTTATTGTTTCTCAGCCTCACCTGAAAACTTTTTTGATTTTGCTTTCCCACAATCATATTCTAGAATTAGAAAAATAACATGTTCAGGATTTTTTTCTACATATAAAGCTTCTTTGAAATTTCCCATAAGGCCCCCTTCATGAATTCATAAAGACTTTTTTCTTTTGCCTTATAAAAAAGTGATGGCTAAAATAATTGTTTCTTGACATCTGTATTTCTTAATTAGCTCAACGCTATTATAAGAACTGATCAAAAGAGTGGTCAAATTGATTGGTACATTTTATAGATGAAATATTACTTGTATATATGTTTCTGAGATTACACACATTACAGAATGAGTTGGAAGGCCCTGGAGATTTGTCAATGCTCTCACTGTCCATAATACAGTAGTCTCCCATTATCCATGAGAGGTACATTCTAAAACCCTCCAGTGGATGCCTGAAACTTCAGCTCGTACCTAACCCTTTATATACTGTATTTTTCCTATACATACCTACCTATGATAAAGTTTAGCTTATAAATTAGGCACAGTAAGAGATTAACAATAACTAATAGTAAAAGAACAATTATAATAATGTACTGTAATAAAAGTTATGTGAATGGGCTTTGGGACCGTTATTAAGTAAAATAAGGATTACTTGAAGATAAGAATTGTCATAGTATAACAGTTGGTCTAATAACCAAGACAGCTAAGTGACCTTTGGGTGGTTGGCGTATATGAATATGCTGGACAAAGGGATAATTCATGTCCTAGGCAGGATGGTGCAAGATTTCATCACACTCAGAACAGTGCGCAATTCAAATCTTATGAATTGTTTATTTCTGGAATTTCCCATTTAATATTTTTGGACCACAGGTAACTGAAACCACAGAAAGCAAAACCTCAAATAAAACTGGACTACTGTATGTTTTTCCTCCCTGGAAAAACATTGACACATTCTTACCAAAAACTATGTACTGCACTCAACAGAGAATGTTACTGTTTTAAGTTTTAACAATGTTGGTTACCACATTGGACAGAGGATTTCTGTTATCTTCTAATGCTCACCAAAAGGCTCACGAGTTAAATTTTTTGGTCCCGTCCAGGTAGTTCAGTTGGTTAAAGCATCATCCTGATATGCCAAGGTTGTGTGTTCGATCCCTGGTCAGAGCACATACAATAAACCGATGAATGCATCAGTAAGTGGAACAACAAATTGATGTTTCTCTCTCCCCCAACAAAATCAATCAATCAATAAAAACTAAAAAATTGTATTTTCAATAAAGAAGGGCAATCTCAGAATTTCATGGAAAGGACTATACCATGCACTTTGCTGATATTTCAATGAACAGGCTCATGTGTAACAACTTTGGAGCATTAGACAGCATTGCCTGCACAACTGTCAGATGTATGTGGAAACCAGTTGGAATTTCCAGAATTCTTTTTAGTTCAGAAGCAGATGACTTCATGAAAACAGCCCAGTGAGCCAAGATGCAGCAGAACAAGAAATCAAACTAAATGAACTAATAAAGGAAATTTAATTATAACTATTTGGTTTGGAATACTGATGGCATCTATTTATTAACTGCCTGTTTTCTGATGCATGTATAAAGAAGCCCTTTCTTTTACTTGGTAATTTATCTCTAACTCGCAACATCAAGTGGAACATTTAAAAAATCACTTCTATCAGTGCCTTCTTCAAAATTTAGAACCAAATACCTTTATTAAGTTTCCATATCTTACATGAAAATAAAGTTGCTCACATGAGGTCAATAAGAACCTATCTTCCTTTCGCCAGGTATCAAATTATTTTTTAAAAGTATGTATTTTACCCCAACAGAGAATTTTACCACCTTAAATGTTGACATTGTTATACAATGACAAGGTCATACCTGAGTGTCAGATTTGAAAATATATGACATTTAATTAGATATGGAAATACCATCAGTAAAGGAGCAAGTGTTGTATTTTATGTGTAAAAACAATGCTTACAAATCCCACCCAAGAAAACTAGCCTGGTACTAGTTTTATGGTTAAAGCCTCACAGGTCATAAGCATATTTGGAACTTCAGATATAAATGAATTCATCAGAACCTAGAAGCAATGAAGGTGAAATCTTGGTGGGCAGATTTTCTTGGGCTTGGTTTTCTAATCTCAAGATAGAAAAACAAGGATGCTTTGAAGTTACTGAGTCCTATATTACTTAGTGAAATTGTGTAGCAGAATTAAATTATTTGGCCTCTCTAGTTACTCAACACTGAATGCTCAAGGAGGCATATATGGTTAGTTAATACTTCTTGCTGAACTAACAATCTGGACAAAACATAATGAAACCAGTCTTTTGAGTGTGTGTGGTTGAAAATAATCTCTAGGGGTCATTTATGATCACAAGAGTGAACTGTTAAACTAAGTTATTTAAAACTTGGAATAAGGCAAGATGGGGGGTGGCAGGACTTTTCAATATCATACTGTAACTGGATAAGCAATGGATCCAGGCTGCCTGTTACTACTTGAGCCAATTAAGCAGAGACAGGGTTGAATCATATATGAGCTTGTAGTCCAATACTGCTGGCAGTACGGGAGAGCAGCAGGTCATCCACAAAAATCTGCTCTGCACCTCATCATAGGCCAGCTGCCTATATTGGGTGGAAGGACAAAGATTACATGGGAAGTTGGCAAAGGGTATGACAAATGGGCAGTTTACAGGTAATGCAGGATGGAGATTTGCAAAGGCCTGTGGGTATGCAAAGGCTGGGGGTCTTCAAAGGGCTAGCAATATGCAAAGGGCTGGCATCTCTGGTTTCTGCAATAAGGTTGTTAATCCTCCCAATATAATGAGCAGCTCCTGGGATGGGGAGGATGGCCCACATTTCCAGGCGAGCTCCCAGGTCCCATGTGCAACTCCCAGCCAAGTTAGAATGTGCCTTCTTTAATCAGAACATAACACTCATGGTTAACAGAGCAGGATTAATATTTCTTACAATCATAGCTGGTCCCCAATATTCTATTTCTGGCCCTATAAATACTGGAGTATTGTTTAACAGACTAAAACAAGAATTATTTAATTATCTAAAGGAATGTATCTGTGCTTGAGTTGGCTACTTTCTATTAAACACCCAGTTTCTAAGTCATATATGTTAACTTGTAGATATGGACTGGCAGAGAGCAAATTTAAGCACACCTGCTGGTGAGTTTACTAGTGACAAGAAACTTTGAAGGAAGAAAGAATCTCTGATTGAGCAATCACCCACCTATCAAAAACTATACATTATCCACATAGTCATAAAAACAACCTTGAGTGATGATAGATGTTATTATCTTCATTTTACAAGTAAGAAAGTTGAAGTTTAACAGTTAAAACGACTTGCCACATTATTTAGCTGGTAAATGCGGGAGCCTTGTGTCAAACCCTTACTGTTCTTCTTTTCAAAACTTATGCTACCCCTATAGTATAAACTTTTTTCGTAAGGACCACAAAGTTAAACCTGCCACTTCTGCAAACTGAAAATGACATCTCAATGTCACCCCCCGCCCCCGACACACACACACACACACACACACACACACACACACACTTAGAAAGACAGAATCTCATGATGGGAAATATAAGTATTTGTTGTGTGTGCATAGAGTAAGGTCTATGAGTCATCTCCTGAAACCCACTAAGTGTTTAGTTGAAGACTGCTCTTTATCATCCAGCTAGATGGCCATTAGAAGGGTTGGAGACAAACTACCCCTTAGAAAAACTGGCTAAGAATAAATCATTTAAAATGCTTTACAGACATTACCTAATACATTTCACACATCCCTGTGAACTACACAGCCCTACACAAAAGCATCCTAATTTGTTTACACACATTCAAAGGTGATATAGTGTAAAGTGGAAGATGCTGCTAATAACATCAGACTTACCTAAGGCCTAGAGCAGTTTCAGGCCATTTCAGCTGAAACACCACTAAATTAATTAACCTCTATTGCTTTCCTTAACCTGCTTGATGAAAATATCAGTACCATTTGGGCCAGAAGGTGTGAAACCAGGCCAGTCATTTAGAATTTTTTTTTCCCATTCTAGTTGCCCCACTCTAATCTGATCAATGTTTAACACCTTTCACCTTAGAAACAATAGGATATATTCATATTTGCCTTCCCTAAGGGACAGGGTATCTTTTAAAAAGCACTGAACTGAGAATTTCCAGCTAATTTAAAACAACTATTCTGCCCTGGCCGGTGTGGTTTAGAGCATCACTAGGTGCACTGAAAGGTCACTAGTTTGATTCCCAGCCAAGGTGCAGTCAGGGGTATACGGGAGGCAACCAGTCTCTCTCTCTCTCATTTTCTCTCTCTCCCTCTCCCTCTCCCTTTCCCTCTCCCTCTCCCTCTCCCCCCCCTCTCTCCCTCCTTCCCTCCTCCCTCCTTCTCTCCCTTCC
>NW_006383018.1:5189581-5198167 GCF_000327345.1 Myotis davidii
TAATAAAACAACTATCCTACAGAAAGGAGAATTTGTCTTCGCCGTTGAGGAAGACTTAGGGCAAAATAATTGTTACACGACCATCCCTCTCTCCCTTTATTTCTTTAACTGGCAAGTTGCTTTCACCTGAAAAGAGAAATGTGCAACTTGGGAGCAGGAGGTGCAATTTTCTTTCCTACAAAGGGGTATTGAAGGCACAATGGAATACTATGCAGCTGTAAAAAGGGGCATTGTACCCTGTGAGACACAATGGATATACCTAGAGATTATTATGCTAAGCAAAATAAGCCAGTTAGAGAAAGACAAATATGATCTCACTTATATATGGAATCTAATGAACAATATAAACTAATGAACAAAATAAGTCCAGAGACATGGAAGCATGAACAGAAGGACAGATCTGAGAGGGAAGGTGCGCGGGTGGGGGGATGGGAAGGCATTAACCAAAGAAGGTATAAGCGTATATGCATAACCCATAGACATAGACAATAGTCCGGTGAAGGCCTGGGGTGGGGCTGAAGCCGGGTGGAGGGGGACAAAAAGGGGTGGGGGAATTAGGGACATCAGTAATACTCTCAACAATAAATTTTTTTTTTAAGTTGGGGGTTAGGCCCTAACTGGTTTGGCTCAGTGTATAGAGTGTCAGCCTGTGGACTCAAGGGTCCCAGGTTCGATTCCGGTCAAGGGCATGTACCTTGGTTGTGGGCACACCCCCAGTAGGGAGTGTGCAGGAGGCAGCTGATCGATGTTTCTCTCTCATCGATGTTTCTAACTCTCTATCCCTCTCCCTTCCTCTCTGTAACAAATCAATAAAATATATTAAAAAATAAATAAAATAAAGTTGGGGATTAGGAAGATGGGTATTGATGGTGGTGAAGTGGGGCCAAATTTCACACATGAAAATGTAACATGTATTGTATTTTCTGGGTTTTAATTTTTAAGCATACTTCAATATAAACAAAAAGAGACGGAAGAAATGTATGATAATCTTTCCCAAGCTTGTCCCCAATCCAGTCTTTCCCATGTAAGTAAGCGGTCCTTGAAGCCACCAGTTGTTCAAGCCAGAAACAGAAGTCACCCTTGATTCTCCCTCTCCCTTATCTCCCACATGCAATCCATCAATTTCTATCGATTTTACTTCTGAAATCTGTCTCCAGTCTGCCCACTTTTTTCTCATGTCCTCTTCTTTTACCTTGGTCCAAACCAGTCAAGCGAACGAGGCTACCAGGGTACAGTAAAGCACTTTCCCAAAAGTACAGACATCTGGGGAAACAATTGCTAACAGAAGGAAAGGAGATAGAAGCTGAAAAGGTGGGAGAAACAGAATACAACTGAGATAAGCAGAGAATTTAAACAGAAAAAATCAGAGACTCAAGGTTGACTCTCGAGCATTTCCCAGTCTGAAGACAAGAAGGACAGGTGTGGATATAAGGTGAATTCAGGATATGATTCTTATTTTTAAGACTTATTATAGCCCTAGCTGGTTTGGCTCAGTGGATAGAGCGTTGGCTTGCGGACTGAAGGGTCCCAGGTTCAATTCCAGCAGGGGCACATGCCTGGGTTGCGGGCTCCATCCCCAGTAAAAGGCATTCAGGAGGCAACCTATCAATGATTCTCTCTCATCATTGATGCTTCTATCGCTCTCTACCTCTCCCTTCCTCTCTGAAATCAATAAAAATATATTTAAAAAATAAGCCTTTAAAAAAAAGACTTATCACATATGAAATGTTTACTTTATACAACTTCCAAATGAGAAGATTTCTATATAATTTTTTTCAAGATGAAATCCTCCAGATTAAAAAAAATACAGATTAAAAACATATAACAAAATAACTGAATAAAACTTTAGAATTTCTTATTCTTTTGATTTGGTTTTTGAATATTTGAGTAAATAAAAATTGGACATTTGGTTTTTGTTGTGTTTTGTGTACACTCAACGTGATCAAAGAATCCAAAAGCTAATGTTCAATTTCATTGTGATAAAAATAAGTTTTCAATCTTTGACAGGAAATTGTTCACTTGTTTAGACAAGCCAAAATTCAACTTGGAAAATATTTCTCTACTCCATAATCATAAAAATTCTAAGAAGAAAAGTGTCTCAATTTCTTCCAGGGTTCCTCATTAAATGATATTTAACCTGAATTTAAGAAATAATATTTATGAAGTTCAAGGCATATTCATGAACTAAAAGATAATTTTTAGAAGATACTATAGCATGACTTCCATATAGATATAAAATGAACATGCTTTTATTTAATTCGTTAATTAGTGAGGGAACCAGTAAGATTATAATTGGTTCAAAGGAAAATTCAAAGAACTTCACATACATGGACATTAAGAATGGTGAAATAAATTTGCTAAACAAATATAAAACTTCAAAACTGCTCACAATCCACAGGGCAATAATCAAATGAATCTCAACAAGATACAATTTGCATTTCTATGGGCAAAATAATTTGCATTAGTTTATGTATTATATAACTTAGAGCAATGTAAAATAATTCAAAGGCAATAAAAGATACAGAGACACTACAGAATCAAAGAACCTGGACAATGCCCAGTTTTCCATTGAGGACAACCATATCTTGGTCCATTTCCAAGTCTTTCACAATTTTCCCCTACAAATAATACAAAAAGTACTAACTCCCTGTGGCCCAGTGCATAAAATCTGAAGGGAGGAGACTGAAGAAGAGGAAGATAAACATAATAACTGAATAGACTATAAGGCACATTGGCATTTATCCCAAAAGACAAAACTGACAATTTCCCACACAAGGAAGATCTCTGATCTGACTGGATGGTGCCTGTGCTGAATACACACTTAAGCATAGACAGAAACAAAGAACTATGATAAATCAGAGGTTTATACTGTATTCTGATAAAGAGTTATACTGTATTCTGTTAAAAAGCCATGGGGATAACTTCATGGATGAGGCAAAACAGAGCAGGTCTTTGAAGGAGAAAATTTTTTCTGATTGTGGTAATCATTTCACAAATTATGTGTATATCAAATCACCACATTGTACACTATAATATAAGCAATTTTACTTGTAAATTATATTTCAATAAAGCTGGAGAGGAAAAAGAAAGACGATTTTTAAATAAGTAGAATATGAAGTGGAGGGAAAAAGAAGTGAAGGGAATAGAAAGGGAAAAGCGACATATACTAATGTTCCTGGCTTGTAGTTTAGCATGTTTAGGTAGAATGAGAGCTAAACAGAAGAAATGGAGATTTCGGCCAAATCATGTCAGGAGCTGGGAATTCATTTTGTTCCAATGGGGAGCCAACGAAGTGTTTAAGCAGGGAAATAACAAGATCAATATAAGCCTAAGACAAATAATTCTAGCAGCAATTGTAGAAAAGAGATGTGAAAGTGAAAAGTTAGAGATAAGGAGGCCAGGCGAAACCTGTTGCCATGGTCAGGTTGGAGCCTAAACCATAGCATTGTGGGGAGAAGAAATGAGCTTTGAGGAAGGTGGAATGAACAGGATACAGTGATTGATTAAGTAAGTGATTTTTGTTTTTTGACCATGCATTCATACCAGTTAAAAATTTGAGCACACACCCCTCCAACTACAGGCATATGTATTTAGTTATAAAATATGTACTCCTCTACTAGTAGACTAATATAAATGCATATGATTTGAAACATTCATATGTGGGAAAGGGGAAAAGTTCCCCTTACCCTTCTCTGGTTCTTTTTGGCTGGCCAAATAAACCAACAAGAGGCAGATTTAATATCATGCACACGTGCACCTCACCTACAGGAGAGTCAGATAGAAAGAGGGACTGAGGTATGTGTATAAGACATTCTTAGCTAGGGATGAGGGTAGGTGCCTTGGGGACTTCAAACAGTCATGGCAAGATGATAAGAGCAGACCTTTAATAAAAAGTTTTCCCTGCTTTATAGATAAGTTAAAAGAACTTATCTTATGGGCAAGGTCTCAACTCAAATTCTTCTAGGTAGTTAAGGGGCGGCAGGGAGGAGAGACAAGTATCTCTGGAGCCTGCAGCCAAAATTGCCTTTAGCTCAAAATTATCGGCTTATCACTGAGGCACATCTTGGGGTGGACTCTTCTGGACCTTCGCACACACATGCTCACAAATTTCTTCTTGCTCTCAAAAGGGAGAGCTTTAATTCACGTTTGGATGCTTAATTTGACAATTTTTGATGATGGCTTCATATCAGTAGTAACTCTCATCTCAAGGTATCATAAACTTAGAGCAAGAGCCATGGTTTACAATGACTGCATGTAAATTCTTATTTCAAATAATTTGATAATTTCAAAATTTTTTGGTTTTTTTGCAGAAGTTTTATACACACACACACACACACACACACACACACACACACATATACACATATGTAAATGTATGCTATACGACCTGTGTTTATATATTATATATATCTGATATATCCACATACTTTAAGAAATCTTTATTGTTCAAAGTATTACAGGTGTCCCCCTTTCTTCCCCATTTACCCCCTTTATTCCCTCCACCTACCCAGGTCTTCAACACACTATTGTCTGTGTCCAATGGTTATGCATATATATTTTTTAAACTATATAATGTAACTGATGAATAGCTTGTTTTAGGAGATCCAATTCTGTATGTTCTTCTTGTTTACTAGGGCTTATTAATTAGAATCATCTTCAATTCACATTCCCCATAGGGATATTAAAAGTCACCTTCTATTTTGTGAGTTTAAGTGAAAATAGATAACATAATCTGTGAATCCATTGGACAGGCTCATAGGCACAATATGCCCTGCCCTGAGGATTCCTTTCCAAGTACTCTTGGCATGGCTCTACATAAAGGCCAAATCAGAGGCCCAGGGGAAGTCCTTACATGGAATATTAATGAAGCCTAATTTTATTATACTGAGGAATGTTGAAATAACTTTCTAGGCCCAAGATGAAGCTTCTTCTCCCCCAGGGTGCCACATCAGAAAACCAAAACTTAGATAACTTTCCTGTCCCTGTAAACACTCTGCTTAAGCAGAATGCAGTATATCCAGTCAGCCAATCCCAAATGCCAAGCAAACTCTGGGCTCTGTACTGATTTCCCTGTTTCTTCTCGTCCCAAAAACGTTGACTATGTGGCCTAGCCAACCAGCTCTTTTCTATCTTTCTCTTCCTTGTTCTTTATTCTTTATCCAATAAAAGCTTTCTACCATCACCCTATTTTGTAGTTCTCCAAAAAGTGATATAAACAAACTTTATTTTCTTTAATCACTTTTTAACAGGAATTAACTGTAAATAGAAGTTTTATTACTTGGTTCTGACTGTCCAGTAGCTCATCTTGTAAACACACCTCATCCCCATTAAAAACCATACTTTAAATAAGGCAGAGGAGAAAGAAGATGAGTCAAAGATTAGAAGAATAACATGAAGGACATTGGTATCAATGAACTAAATGGTAAGCATAACAGCATGAATGGGTTTACAAGGAAAACAAAATTAATTTCCAACACACTGAGTCTGAGGTACCATGAGATACTCAACAAGGCTCTCCCTATGTGAGAGAATTCTGGAGCAAATGAAAGGAACCCAGGTTCACGCTTGGATAATTGAGGCCAATCACTTTCATATAGAGGGTTTGAAAAAGCAAGAGAGCTCTTCTTGGCGATGCCTGGGAAAGGAAAGAAGAGAGCCAGAAGGATGCAGCAGCACGGAAGCCACAAAGAGAAGATTTTAAGAAAGCAAATATTTCAACTATGCTACATAATCAAGAAAGATAAAGCTAAGATAAAGACATTGGATTTGGTCACTTAGGTTTCGGCTGACATTTGAAAGAGTGCTTTAAGTAAAATAATAGGAGCAGAAGTCAATTTTCAAGTGTTTAAAGAACCAACAAGTAGTCGGAAAAAATAGGAACAGTAATCATAGACTGAACCTCAAGAAGTTTGATGGTTAAGGGAGAAGAGACTGTAGTGAATTAAGGAAGGTACTTTACATGGGAAGTATATCATAAACAGTGAAGAGGAATAAATTGAAAGTAAAAATAAAGAAGGAATCTTAAAAGACCAGGTTCTCAAATGAAATGGTATTGATGCAGTCAAGGACACAGATGAAAGAGATAGCTTGGGAAGAGGGAAGAGAACATTTTCAAGTCAGAGGAAACTACAGTTAATAATACTGTATTTCAGTCCTAGCCGGTTTCGCTCAATGGTTGGAGAGTCAGCCTGTGGACTCAGGGGTCCCAGGTTTGCTTCTGGTCAAGGGCATGTACCTTGGTTGTGGGCACATACCCAGTGGAGAGTGTGCAGGGGGCGGCTGATCGATGTTTCTCTCTCATCGATGTTTCTAACTCTCTATCCCTCTCCCTTCCTCTCTGTAAAAAAATCAATAAAAGATATTAAAAAATAATACTGTATTTCATATTTCAAAGTTGTTAAGAGAGTAGACTTTAAAACTTGTAATCACGAGAAAAAAATCTATAACTGTATGGTGATGAATGTATTAACTATATTAACTGGACTTTCTGTGTTGATCATTTGCAATATATACAAAAATCATTGCATTATACTTCCGAAACTAATGTTATGTCAATTATACGTGGTGAAACAAAATCACATCGGTATAAACAGCAATAAATGAACACAGTACAGCAGGAACTGTTTGTTCCAAAAGATTCTCGCTTCAGAACTGCACTCCTCTTACTGAACTGGCTGCTCCATGTCAGTGTCCGTATCCTGTCCTGTTTTATCCCCATGGCTTCCTGTAGTACAATGGGAAATAAATATTTGGTTTACAAATAAATAAAAGGAAGATGAAATGTGACAGGGTGTTTTTTTGTTTTGTTTTTTGAAATTATACATGTTGAGAAAATAGGTTGAAAGTGTTCCTATCAGATGGTTTCTCTTTATCAGACCATTGGGAGGTGAGGTAACCTGCTGAGCACTAGTAAACATTCTGTACCATGGAAGGGTAGACAAATAAATGTGGAGCCACTAACTAGCTTTAAGCATCATCCACATTTGAGCTGAAGAAAGTTCAGTCTGATCAGAAGTATGTTAGCGAGGCAGTAGAGACTGAATTTTCGAGCCAGACTTGAGGAAGATGAGTTAAAATTATAAGAAAGTCAGGCAAGAAAACATGACTTACCCAAGGCAACGACAGCAAGCGGATGAGAAGAGGCAACATATTTGAGAGTTACGGAGAAGGGGGAATGGGAGTGGAGCAAGTAGACAGTGCAAAGTCAACACGACTCTTTCTAGACACTTGTCAGAGCAGGAGAGATGGAGAGGTCCACACACAGACACAGAGTCCATGGATGTGTTTCACTAAAAAGAGACAATTGGTGGAAAGGAGGCAGCCAGGAGCAAGGGAGAGTTTTTAAAAGACCAAGAGAAGGTAATTGACACGGGGATAACTGATGGAACCTCCACACCTCCAACAGAGGAGGACAGGAAGAGCTGCAGAGCAGAGGCAGAGGGAAGGGAGAGGCCCACAAGCTGTGGACACTATTCCAGAAAGCCTTCTGGAAACTGCCATTAGACAAAACGTCAAGCTTCTTTCCTTTCGGCAGGCATTCCATCAACTCTGTGGGTTAACCCTGGTTGCCGCACACTTATCAGAAATCCTAATTTGCTGTTGATGACATCATAGTAATTTCTGGGATGTGACTGGCAGACCATATATTGTTAGCCGGGTTATTTATCTGATTTCTGCAATATCTGATTTCATTCTTCCGCGGGTGATTATCCCTGGATTAGAGGAGTGACAGCCAAAATTAAGCGAGCACTTCCAGGGAACAGTGCCTGGTGTTTGTGGACACTTACTTAACTTTATTGCTTATTAGCATTGCAGCCACGACAGTGATGTATGTGATTTCATTTAAGTGACAAAAATCTTGCAAGATATGGGGTCCTGGGATGAAAACATAATAATAATAATAATAATAAAAGAGTCCTTGGAATGAAAAGCGTTGGGATGACAAGATCTCTGCTGTCCCTTCAGAGCTAACGTTCTGCAGTGCTGAGGGGCCTATAAACACGAGCTCGGGAATGGCTGAGCGGAACGCTGGGGGCAAAGGGCGCCTGAGAACACCCCAGCTGGCCCATGGCTCCTGCCACCCCGGGCCGGGAGGAAGGGAAGCCATGTCCACACGCCTTCCCACCTGGAAGGCTGTACGGGCGACACCGAGAAGTAAACAGAAAAGAGCATAGGCTACAAGGAGGGCAAAGGATAGAACACAGCGGCGGAACCCGGCAAAGGCGTGCTCCGGTTATGGATAAACCGCAGACACATGAACCCGCGGTGGCCGCGGGGATGGGTGCCCCGCGCACACGTCCCGCCTGGCACCTGCGCCTGGTGCCAATACAAACAGCGAGGGAGGTGCCCGCGCACCCACACCCCTACCGGGCTGGGCTCCCTCTGCACCCTCTGCCCTGTACTTTGGCTTCTCTTCGCCACTGGAACTGGGCAAACAGACCTTAAAAAAAAGGAAAAAAAGTTACCAGGGACTTGGGCCCAGGCTGTGACTTAAGAGTCCGGCCTGGTGGTGCCCACGGCCTCAGCCCCAGCCCGGCATCCGGGGGCAGCGGGGCGCCAGGTGCCTGGAGCCGGCCCGGCGGCGTC
>NW_006383018.1:5199340-5211843 GCF_000327345.1 Myotis davidii
GGCGGAGGGGGTGTTGGGGTGGCCAGGCGTCCAGGGGGGCAGGGGGCCCGGGTGCCAATGGGTGCCAGGAGGGCGACCTCCTTATTGCAGAAGGAATTCCACGAGTCAGGGGATACCCACCTGCCCTTGTTGGTTCGCAGTGTTGTGCTTTTTCTCTCCAAAAATGCCACGAGGAGAGAGGCTGCCAGGCCGAGGGGCATTCATAGTGATCGGATCTCTCCTTTTTGGCTCTTGGTGTGAAGGAAGCCATGATCAGGACGGCCCTTGGTGGCTGTGAGATTAATTGGTCAGGATGTCATGGGTCATGGACAGGTGGGCATTGACCGCCCCTGCCATTGAATTTCACACCCGCTTTGGCCAAACGCCCAGGGAGTGGGGCTCTGGGATCCGAGCTCTTCTCATCCCAGGAAGTCTTTCAAAGTGGAGGACGTTTTGGGTGCTTTTTGCTGCTTTGTGTTCTCCAGTGCTTGAGGGTTAAACACCGGAGATTCTAGTACTGTCCTGGATGCAGCGCTTTTTAGTGTAAACACACTAAATCGATTTAAAAAGATAAAAGTTGTATCCTGTTGGCCTTTCTCACTCCAGTCTCCCGCAGGTCACGGCCATGTGACCTGGGAGGGCTTGGGCGCATGTGAAATTGCTGTCTCGCAGAGCACATGCACAACAAAACTAGCAATCTCGATGCATTAATGTGTGGTAATTTGGGAGAAAGTTTTCTAACTACTATTAATCACATGCTGGTTTGGTATAAGATGACTGTAACCGAACTCAATTCTGTGCAACTTTGGTGCTGTGTTCCTAAAGGTAAAAATAATCTAGGCTTCCCCCTCCCGGTTTTTAATTGTGCTTTTATCTTTTGATAAGCTTGGATACTAATGATTATATTTAGATGATCGAATCCTTTTCAAGGTCTGTCATCAGCAGGGGAAACAGAATGTCAGATGGAATTTATGAGTCAGTGTGGCATCTGGGGCCGTTTGTACAGCCTCCTCCAGAAGCCCTTCGTCGGCTCCCCTAGGTGCTGCGGTTCCTGGAGTGTGAGGCCGAGCACCTGGTGTGTGTACTCGCCCAAAGGGAATGTCAACAACTTGGGCCAGAGACTGTTTGGGAAAGATAACCTCACCAGGAACTTTCTAGCCATCCTTATGCTTTGGCGGTGTAAAACTGAGTCAAATGCAGTTCCCTTTACACAAAGACACGATGCACTTGAATCACAACATGAAAAAGGACCTTATATTAGATATAGAGGTGTAGGCTATATCTATTAAAATCCCCAATGTGTGGGTATGAGTTTGCCACAGGCAAGGTAGAGTGAGTGCAGTAGAATACACATATTTAGTATCTCTTGCTTTATTTATAAACAGAAATTAAAAGACTTACACACTGCAAGTAAAGCTTGGTAAACACAACGTGCTGTTCCAACAGGTTTTACACGTTTTAATTCGTTTTGTATTTAAAACCATTCTGTGAGGTAGATACAACTTACCACCTTTGATCCTCCCCTGCCCGATCTGTAACGTTTCTATAATCAGGATGACTTTTAAAATCTTTGATTGCGTGTCAAAGTTTAATTGATAAAATTTTACTACTGTTACATAAAATAATAATGTGTCTTACAATCAATGTTCTTAGATTCTTCGAGTTGCATGTTGAGGTATTATTTACATATTAAAGATGAGTCAAGAGAGGTTAAGTTGCCTAAGGATATTTATTCAGTTAGTGACTAAGGTAGGAGTGAGAACCCAGTAAGTCAGCCTCAAGCCATTATGTTATTATAGTCTGCCTTTCTGCAGCTTCTTACATGGTGCTAATGTACAGAAGATGGAGTTGGAAAGCATTTCCAGGGGGACATGGATGAAACATTTAGAAACATTAAGGCAGCCTCACAGTACCAGCAAGAGTCTTCCTATTCTTGTTCCAGTACAGTGACTTTTTAAAAGTTGCATGTGTAGAACTTCAAATTCTGACCAGCCTACTTTTTATTACCTGTTTTCTTCTTCCTTAACTCCAGGCTCACAATCTAAACTTGCTTGCACCTTTTATGTATCTCACAATAATTTTATTTTCTGTGCCTGCAATGGTCTTTCTCTCCTGCAAAGAGAGTAGATTTTTCCTTCAAGGCCTGGTTCAGATGACTGCAGAGGTCAGAATTAGGAGTTCAATATTTTTACAGCAATTAGTACATACTTACCATGTTTTATTATAATAATTTTTACCTGTCTCCCCCACACGAAACATCCTTGAGCTTCCATGAGTATTTCGTTTATCTTTAAATCATCAAAACTTAACACACAGAGCTTAACTTCATAAATAATTAAGAGATAATTAGATTTTTAGAGTTCTTTTTCCTACTGTTTTCCTCCTTGCATTTGGTGGTTCTGCTTTTAATTGAATTTCATGTTCTGATCTCAATTTTAGAAAGTAGGGGTTTTTTTGCATTAATATTATTTCACATAATATAATAGAATGACATTTTTTAAATAATTAAACTTTTAACTATTTTTTCAAAATTTTATCAGTCTCCAATAATATTGTGATTACAAATTTAAAATAATATTTCTGTGACAAAAGGCCAGTAACTATTGCCCTAAGAGTACTTCCAATCTGGATATATTACAGTTTTTTAATTGATAAAGTTGCTACAAATGCTTTAATTTTGTTGAGATCCGAATTCTTTCTATCAATAGGCGTACTAAATGCAAATGTTAGAAAGCACATGTTTTGGAGAAAAGTAAGCTCAAGGCTTCAGAAATCAAAGCAAGAAAAAAGTAGCCCTAAATCTCTTAGCCTTTTCTTTCTTTGACTGCTAGGAAAATCCTGATCTGTATGACACCACTTGTAACGAGGCTCTCCCAGCTCGTCTAAAGAAAAATGTAAATGGTGATTTTTCAGCACAAACTAAAATATAACTTGCTGAATTTTAAGCAAACAAAGTATTACTAACAGATCATACTGTAAACTTTATGATCTGCTATTTTCATGGCTAGTGGTAAGAAACACACAGCTTTGGTAGGGTGACTGGACTAAATGTGCAGTGTGCCAGAGGTATTCTATCCAAAAGAAAGTATCAACTATGCTTTACTTAGCAAAGCAGATGTTTTCTTCAGTAGTTACATATTGTTTTTCAAAACATGTTTATCTTTTTACTTATTTTGCTTGCTTTTAGTGTCTTTCTATTATAGAAAACTCATGCATAAAAACCTGTAATTTTAGATTGGCAAACCAGAAAGCTTGCTTAAGATAACAGAATGAAGAGTGAGACAACCATTCAAGAAGATAACCTTAGTATTGGAGATAGCTGAAGCAGATCATTCTGTCCCTTTAGTTGCTCGGTATTGGGCGTGTGTGTGTGTGTGTGTGTGTGTGTCTTATAAAGTGGTTATCAGAATTATATGAGGCAAATGAAAATAATGACTGGTTTTGTTGTGTTCTTTTGTTTGGGATTTTTCTGAGTAAATTTTGAAAAGAAAATATGCCACCAGCATATATATATATATATAGAGAGAGAGAGAGAGAGAGAGAGAGAGAGAGAGAGATGTATATATATATATGTATACACACACACACACATACACACACACACACAGGAAAAGAACTTTTACAGTATGGAATTTTGTAAAGTTTTCCTTTCTTATATTCTGCTGACAAATATAAAAAGCCAATCTCATCTTTTCAGTTGTCTAGTTAGAAGTTATTTTACTTTTCTAACAATTCTTCATGTTACATTACATTATCTCTATCAATGCAGGTTGTATAGTTTCTGTATTTGACAGGACCTTAACTGATATGCAGAGACTATTAAGTTCAGATACAGGCTTATAAAAAAAACACTTTGCCCGGTGACGGCGCTCTGCAAGGGGTCGCAGAGCGGAAGGGCGCTCCGTCTGGGCAGGACCCCCCCCGCAAAAACACACACACAAAAAAACCACTTTGCATTATAAAATATTTTAAGAAGAATCATCATCAACTAGCATTCATTAGCAAACTAAGAATTTCTTCCCTGCTGGACCAGTGTGGCTCAGTGGTTGAGCACCAACCCATGAACAAGGAGGTCAGGATTCAGTTCCCATTCAGGGCACTTGCCCAGATTGCTGGCCCCATCCCCAATAGAGGGCATGCAGGAGGCGGCCAATCAATGATTCTCTCATCATTGATGTTTCTATCTCTTTCTCCCTCTTCCTTCCTCTCTGAAATCAGTAAAAAGATATTTTTTAAAAAAGAAAGACCTTCTTCCCTGGAAAGACCAGTAGTCTCAAAATTCTGAGTTTACAGTGCTTTTTAGTTAGTGACAACCTCAAATTTGTTTTTCTGTGGAGCTTTTTTGATATGGGTTCATCAAATTAGAGCCATTGTTTCCTATTAACTGAACTACTGAAAAAGAATGTGTGGTTAGTAGTTTGAAGAGGAAACTAAGAACTTCACATTTTTAAACACAATTTCTGGTTTAGGAAGAGACTGGTTATGGTACATCTATCTTCAGAAAATCATATTGATGGTTAACAAATAATTCCACACAGTGAATATTGATCAAGGTGGATTTCTGTTTAGGTTTCTATTAAAAAACAAAAATCAAGTAACTTTATAAAAAGGAGGAAGAAAAACTCCACAGAATTAATACCTAGTTATTTGCAACTTATAATTTTCTAAGAAATCAAATGTGTTGCAACTTTTTACTTGGTTTAATAGATGTATTTGAAGAGGTAGAAATGCTATAAATATGGAATTTTCATCCTAATTTTAAATATTTACTATGATTTTGCTGTATGGCCATTATAAAAGGTTGCTGTTTTTAGGAAAATAATTATGTGTTCCTAGAGTCCTTTCTTTACTCCTGGATTATTTATATAGCTTAATTTTGTTTTTTGGAACTAGAACTCATTTTTAATAATTGGAAAGAATTAAGAACTGACTATAGTTTCCTTAAAGAGGTGTTATTTAAAAAAGCGGTGCCTTTGAAATACAGAAAACCTACACAGACTACATATATAATTGCAAAATTTTAATAATTGATATTCTGCTTTCCTTATCCAGTGTTCCACTGACACAGTATTTTCACTTTTCCTTCCTGTTCTATTTTAAAATTTATGACACTGAAGTAACAACACTTTGATTATTTATATATACCTATCTTGCATTTGTATTTCCTTTTATCTACATGTTGGCCAGATAAATAGGTAACTGGATTGAGAGAGAAAAGAGATGTGTTCTATTTAAATATCTTTCCGTCTTCCCTATCTCCAGTCTGAATGGTTCAGTACAATTCTTGTTCTGTAATATTCCTCTTATCAGATGCCTGTCCTGAACTTAGCTATTTGTAAAACAAATAGTGTGCTGTTGCCTATTAATAAAGAACTCAAAATTAAATTAAATAATACATATATTTTATTATAACCTCACAGTTAATCTAAACATCTCATTTTTCCCTCATCCATTTGACATATTTGAACTTTTTAAATGCCCCTTATTAACTCCTTCACTCATTTAAATTAATGTGCAGTAAAATGGCCAAAAGGAAGAGGAGTGACCACCTGTCCCAGTTTACATAGGACTGGAGGATTTCCCAGTTGTAGAACTTTCTGTGTAAAACTCACAGTCTCAGCCCTACTGGGAGGAACTGGTTGGTCATCCTAAAGGAAGGCAAGAGATATCAAGAGAAGTAGAGAGGCTGAATGTTAATAACAGTTAAAACTGCAGTGTGTTACTGATACTGATGTGGCTAGTTTTAAGTCTTACCTTTGTAAGATTGTAAAAGTTTTAGTAAGCTTTTTAAGAGGTTCCTGAATAAGTCTCTTTCTCTGTTCACACGTTTACAGAATAGGGGTAGCATACTCACAGGGAAGTTGTGGAAATCAGAGAGTAGATTTATAACATTTCTCGAAATTAACTAGGTTTCCAAATATGCTAATACACTATGTATTATAGTAGTCGAGTAGTAGAAAGTCATTTCTAAAGTCTTCTCTTTTATTTCTTAAACTTTCGTTCCCTATTAGAAGTAGGAGTGATAAACAGATACAAAGGCTGGTTTGTGACTGAGATGATGTCCCCACAAAGAAAACCTGAAGTGGAAGGAACTGCCAAAGCAGTGAATGTAGCATTTAGGAGTTAGGGAGTCTTGATATTTATTATGTTTCTTGTGGGTGAGTAATATGCACCTAGAATGTATAGCGAGGCATAAAGACTTATATTTACTCATCTCAAAGAGCTTACATGGGGTCAGATAACCAACACATAAAAATTTAACTGTTGTTTCCAATACTGTTGTGTTTCACAGGCAATGATTCATGTGAGTACCTTCTTTCAAGTGGCAGATTTCTTGGAGAGAAAGTTTGGCAGCCTCACAGTTGTATGATGCATAAATACAAATACAAGTAAGATTTCTCCATTTTGTTGTTTGTTTTTCCTATGATGGGTTGTAATATTTAATGGACAAGGGTTGGTGAAACAGTACTTTTATATATGATGGTAAGAATTGCTGAAGGAGGGTAGGAGTAGAAGTGAGTCCAAATGAAGATTCCTCCCCAAGAGAGAGCTTTGACCAAGCTGCTTTATCTCAGGTAAGAGATAAGCAGGCCCAAGGCAACAGCCCTGGAGAAAAGGACTTTTGCTTTGGGAGTTGGATAGCTACCACATAGACTTATCATATGTAATAAAAACCTAATATGCAAATTGACTGAACAGCAGAATGACCAGTTGCTATGACACGCACTGACCACCCAGGGGCAGACGCTCAATGCAGGAGCTGCCCGCAGGCCCCAGGCCAGCCAAGGCCGGTGCCAGCAGGAGGTCCCCCCATTTGCCCTTCTGGTCACCCTGCAGAGGGACGGGGCAGTGGCAGGGGGCAGGGACAGCAAGTGTGTGGCGCCAGGCCAGCCAAAGTGGGTGCCAGCCCCACAGATCACCCCACAGATTCGCCCTGATCGCCGGTCAGGCCTAGGGAACCTACCTTTGCACGAATTTCGTGCACCAGGCCTCTAGTTCTGAAATAATGGATATAAAACTCAATATGGTTAGAGTTCATCTTAAACACTTAATAAATTGGGGCTGTTATTATTGAGAGTTAGTTGATCATATAGGAACTGGTAGGTTAAACAAACATGGCCACCTATTTTAAAAGCAAAGTAGTAATTATATGTATAACAATCCTGTACTACTTTCTTCACAAACTATGTGCTTTGAAGTGCCAGTATGCTGATTTTATTTATTTTAATTAATGTTTCTTTGTTGATTTCAGTGAAGCAAAGAACTGCCTTGTAGATAAACATATTGCATTTATTGGAGATTCCAGAATTCGTCAATTGTTTTATTCATTTGTAAAAATAATTAATCCTCAGTTCAAAGAAGAAGGCAATAAGGTAAAAATTGTCTGTTCTCTTCATTAGGGTATTGTGTTAGAAGTTAACCAACTGAATAGTTTTAGGAAGAATGTGCCTCTCCACATTAATGCAAGGAACTATAAAAGCTTTACTTTGGTTTTGGAAAGGTAAAGGAAAAAGAAACGATGATTTGCTATAATGGGCAGCATAAGAAAAAGAAGTGGTGGGTATTGGCAAGCCTTTCATTAACTTAAATTTTTAGTTTTCAGAAATAAATTCTTTCCATGGAAAAAAATTTTCAAAATTTCTTAGGAGGAAAACAGAGAATATCCTTATTCTCCTTTTAATATTTGCCATATTTCTTTCCGTCACTTTTAAAAAAATACACACATCTTTATTGTTGAAAGTATTACATATGTCCTCCTTTGTTCACCATTGACTCCTAACCCTCACAGCCCCCCATCCAGGCCTTCACCACACTGTTGTCTGTGTCCATGTGTTATGCATATAATGCATACAAGTTCTTTGGTTGATCACATCCCATCCACCCCCACATTCCCTCTGAGATTCAGTCTCTTTTTTAAAACATAATTGTAATCTAGCATGTACAGTTTTATGTCTCACTTCTTTCCCCACCACTTGTCATAATTCACCATATTATTATATAATCAATATAAGTATCTTCATAGTGTGAACAAATTATTGAGTGGATATAATGCATATTTATATAATCATCCCTTTTCTTAACTTTTTTGTAATTTTTTTATTTCACAATTTTAAAAAAGGACATTTTAAATTAAATCTTTATTAAAACTTTGCTTTTTAATTTATTTCCTTAGGATCTTTGTCATGCAAATATTAGGTTAAAGAATATCAATACTTTAAAAATTATTGATTATATTGTTAAACTCTTTCAGTTTATACCTTAAGCAATGTATAATTAAAACAACAATGTAACAACAAATTCATGATCTTTATATAAGAAAAGTCTTATTTTTAAAATAGAATATGTAGGCATTCTTCTAGGAGAATATGTATGTGTGTGTCTCTGAAAACTAACAAGTATGAACATTTCTCTTTATGTTTGTTAATAATTAATTAGTTTTTGTTAACTATCTCATCATGTTATTTTGTTTATCCATTTTTAAGTGATCCAAGGTTCTAATCTCTGTCTTCCTGCATATGAGTGGGAGTGGGGAATGGCAAGGAGAGAAAAGTGAAGTACAAGAAAGTTCAGAATTATAGGGGAAATATCTTATGAATTTATGATGAAAATCTGCCTGTATACATCAACTTGCCCTGTGTTAAGGAGTTGAAAAATTAGGGACTTCACAAGTAGCTAGACACATAGTGATGATGGTAGTGGATACTAAAATTTAGGAACAATTTCTTATGAGAAGAATCTGTAGGCTATTAGAGGTTTTGTCCACCAAAAAAGACTAGTAGAGATTTTAAAGCTGAATAGTAGAAAATCATAAAGTCAACTTTTCATTTTATTTGATATCTATAAATGTAGCCTCCTTTTGTGTTTATACACACAAAATTATACAGAAGAATTGGAACTATTTAATGACATGAGATTATCACAGTTTAAACTAAAACACTTCGGTAAACTTATAAAACGTAGAGAGATTTCGCTTGACCAATTGAGGGCCGACCCAAGAACCAGGAGATCAGGGTTTGATTCCTGGTCAGGGTTACTGGCTCAGTCCCCAGTAGGGGGCTTGCAGGAGGCAACTAATCGATGATTCTCTCTCATCATTGATGTTTCTATCTCTCTCCCTTGCTCTCTGAAATCAATAAAAAAATATTTTTTAAAAATAGAGAGATTTCTGATTTCGGAGAAACAGTTTTAATATTTCTAGGCTTAATATATTGTGACTTTCTGGAAACTGGAATAATGGATTTGGCAACAGTTAATTGAAAAACGCTCTAATGGTTTAGTTGGTGACCGCTGCTCTAAAGGTTTCCTTAAACCAGCGGTCGCCAACCTTTCTGATGTCAAGGACCACCAGTGGTCTGCAGACCACCAGTTGGCAACCGCTGGATAGCCAAAAGTAGGTACAATATGGTACATTTCTTCTGAGCCCTAGTTATAACATCTAGGTTTCCAATTTTTATTTTCTAAGGCACATTGTTATCTCACAATTCTCAAGCAAGATATATTTAAATTTATATGCATTAAAAAAAGACAGTTGTCACAGTCTTAAAGAGGCAGCTATTAAGAAACTATTTAGTTCAAACTGCTAGTTGAGCATTTGCCAAATTGCGTTTCACTTAGTTCTCTGGTCTCTGAACAACTTGAAGACAGAGATCATTATTTTTTAAAGTTCTTGTGCCTAGCACATCCTGGCATATTATAAAAGCTGATTATCATCATCATTATTTTAGCTTTGGTATGGGTTTGGGTAGAGTAGGAGTGTTGAAGATAATTCTTTGAATTTGTTTCTTTTCTGTGTTGAGAAAAATAATTGTTTTCAAAGAAACTTTAGAGCAGGACTTTTATCAAATTATATTTTGTGGAAGATTAATTCTTTAAGGCGCTCTGGTCAAATAAGTTTGGACAGAGCTGGGTATCATATCCCTCTCTTAGATGGTTTTAATTTAGGTGAGGATATTAAAAGCTTGAGAAGTCTTACAGTAAAGAAAACTGCATTCCTTCCAGCTGGAAGCTAGGTACTGGGGACCCCTTCTACCTCAAACCAACTAAATCCTAGATTTAAAAAAAACCCCACTGGTGTTATATTTCTAGATTTAAAGAAATGGAAGACACTCCCCAAAAATGAACACCTATGAGGCAAAACCAGAGATAGGAACAATAACAGTAGGCACTCAATAGAGACTTGGATTGCCCTGAAGACAGATGCCAGTAGCTGCAATGTCCAGTATGCAGAACACTAAGCTTTGGGCCAACGTATTTCTCAGTATTAATATTGGAAGCCAGAGAACAGTGGAATAATAGCTTTAATATTCTGAGAGAAAATAAGTTTCAATGTAGAATTGTATACCTACCATACAGATTTATCTGTTGTTGAAATATAGGACATTAATCAGATACATAAAAACTGTGAGGGTTTGTCTAAAAATTTTCTAAAGGATAAATTTCCGGGAGGATGGAAATGTTTTTTTTTAATGATGTGAAATATAAGAAACAGTACTTAAAGAAAAATTAAACATGCATGTAAGCTTACTCAAATAGTGCCTGTATAAAATAATGTCTATAAAAAGAAGGTACTAAAGAATTGGCCAATAATACCTTATAAGCCAGAGGGAGAATATCACAAGCAAAATATTCTAATGTCCTCTTTACTCTTTAAGTTATTATCTTATGGTAGAACTTAACTTAAAGATAAATAGTAAAACTTTAAGAGCAAAGATTAAAGGGTAGAATTAGGATGTGTAAATTCCAAACCAGCAGAAGAAAAACTAAACAAAACTATACTTATCTAATGTGCCAAATGTGTTTAATACACACAGTGGGGCCTTGACTTACGAGGTTAATTCGTTCTGAGACCGAGCTCATTAAGGAGCTCGTTAACTCAAATTACTCTATCAACTCAATGCAAAAAATCGGCCAAGAGACAGCTGGTATCTCAAAAAACTCGTTAGTCAGGACACTCGTAAGTCAAAGCCCCACTGTACATAAATATATAATTGTACATGTACATAGATATACAAAAAATTTAGATGTACATGCCAAATTTTATATCAACTTGTCAGGAATATAGAGTTCAAAAACATTATTTAAAATATATTACATGCACTATTAGACTGGTAGAATAATCATTTACATAAAGCATTGAAAAATTGTATTTTCGTAGTGGATGAATCGTCTTAATTTCTTAAATGAAAATTATAACTACATGCTCTATTTAGCTGAAGGACTTTCTAAGAACTCACTGAAGAATAGAAATACAGTGTCCTGGCAGGCGTGGCTGAGTTGTGTGGGTGTCATCCATGTACTAAGAGGTCGCTGGTTGGATTCCTGGTCAGGGCACATGCCCAGGTTTCAGGCTCCCTATATGCACAACTCCCCTCACTACCAATCTGTCTCTGGCATAGATAGTACTAGGACTAAACTGGAATCATGGCAAGCTTGGCAAAAGATAATATGTATAAGCATGTTCATATATATGTTGCTTGTTTGTAGTTAAGTTTTATCTTTGAACTACATCTTTGATGTGGAAAATCACATATAAACAATTTAGCTAGTGTCACTTACTTTTTTGGTATTCTATGAGATCTTTTCCGCTTGAGGTTGATTATAGAGAATTGAGATGTGATGCATAAGTAAATCAACAAAAACAGCTGAAGGGAGAATTATTTACATAAAATTTCTACATTAGTATTGCTTTTTGTCTCCTTTTTTATGGCAGCATGAAAACATTCCTTTTGAAGACAAGATTGCATCAGTTAAAGTGGTAAGTTCATAAAATAGTAAGGTAAATGTTATAATGTCAAAACTGTATTCATTGGTTTATTTACAGCAGCTAATACTTTGTACATACTATTTTAGTCTATTGAGAGTAGATAACATAATTGAGTAAATGTTTATGTGTACTGTTTTATGTAATAAAATAGAAAATTTGGTCTTTCAGATTTTTATCCAGGAAAAAAAAAAATCTTATACATTAATTTGAAATCAGTATGCGTTCAAGATTAATGTCCATCAAAGAATATATGTGAATTTTCTGAATTTCCAGTCACAGTGACTTCTAGATATTGAGAATACAATGAGGATCAAGAAAACAATATCCTAGGACCTAGACCAGTGGGACTTGCAAATCATTATAGTTCTTTACATACAAATAAATGTGGGATAAGGATGTCAAAAAGGAAAAAGTGGGACATTAGTAATGTACAGAGCAAGAAGTTAAAAGTAGTTTTTCTTTTTGAGGAAGTGATGTTTTAACTGAGGCCTCAAAGATTAGTAAGAGCGTGTGAAGCTCTGGAAGAGTTTATGACCTTTTAGGCAGAAGGAACTGTATGTGCAAAGGCCTGGAGAAAGTGAGCACAGAGAGCATTCCAGGAGCTGAATGAGAACTGAAGGGGTATGTAGAACCAGGGGGAAGGTAGCAAGAGAAAAGGTACAATGTCTAGGCAGAGGTCAGATTTTGTACTTTCTTACCTACTTTAAGGACTTAAATTTATTTTGAAGCCAGTTGAAATTCCTGGAATATTTAAGCAGGA
>NW_006383018.1:5211872-5215294 GCF_000327345.1 Myotis davidii
ACATTTTAAATTTTCAAAAGCTTACTCTCACTAAAATGTGGAAAATAGTTCAGAGAAAAGCAACAGTGAATACAGGGAAATCTGTGTAAAACTCTTGCCAGATTGATATGGGAGATGAAGATGTCATAGACAAGGTGGTGTTTTTGGTTTTTAGGTTTTTTTCGTAGCTGGAGATAGATTTAATAAGGAAATGAATTACATGTGTTGTACATATCTTGTAAATAAAGTCCATTTGGCTTTAGTTTTTGAGCTTTGTCTTACGGTACATTTATTTTAAGAAGTTTTTAGTAATTTTTTTTTCTATTATAGTTTACTGTCAAGATTATTTTGTGTTGGTTTCAGGTATACAACATAGTGGTTAGACAGTTATATACTTTACATTGTGTTCTCCCAATATTCCCAATACCCACCTAGCACTATACATAATTATTACAATATTGTTGCCTGTGTTTCATATGCTATATTTATATCCATGAGTATTTGGTACTTCTTAAACCAACAAGGTGGTGTTTTACTTTTAAATACCTTGTAAGAAATATGTTAATCCTTATTTTGAATGGTGGATATAACATTTCTTTAACTTTCTCTTTTCTTACATTTCTCTTAGGATTTTCTGTGGCATCCAGAAGTTAATGGTTCTATGAAACAGTGTATCAAAGTGTGGGCTGAGGTCTGTATTTGAAAATGTAGCTCTTTCTAGTTTTGAACAACAAAATTTTATTTTTTAAAGAATAGTTTATTGATTTTTGGAGAGAAAGAGAAGCATGGATGTGAAAGCTCAACATCAATCAGCTTGCACACCCAAATTTTTAAAGTTCATGAGCATCCATTGTTTTCTCCCCATACTCAGCTGTCCCACTCTCCTATACTTTATACAACCTTGTTGATAGCAACTAAGCTGTGCTGGATTGCTTCTCTTACTTAACTGAGAAAAGAAAGTATTTTGATGTAGTATCTCTTCTATCACCATTCTAACCCTAAGGCAGTAACTGCTGTAGCTCAGTTATTTCAAATCCAGGTAATCTTTCTATCACAATGCACATCCCTTTAAGCGTTTTTCCACTTTTTCCTTTAACCTCATGCCCAAATATGTCAATAGCCTGTTTTCTTCTTTTTTATCATTACATTTGTGACCCAAAAGTCAAGCCTGGTATGCTTTGGCTCATTATGTTCAAAGGTGAATTAGATGTAAAGGCAGGCATGAAAATATAGTGGGGTAGCAGTGGGAAATTAGACTAAATTGTGAAGAAACCAGCAATTTAAATTGAATTCTATAGGTGAATGGTAGTCATTAAGAAGTCTGAGCTATTTAGATCGATTTTGGGAGTTTCACTATGGAGTGAGGTGGTATTTGAAGTTACTTGAATGGAAGAAATTGAATAGGCAGAGAACTTAGAAATTAACGAAGAGAGTTTAAGAACAACTGTACAAAAGATTCTGAGAAGGGGGAGTGAAAGGGGTAAGAGGAAAAGCTGGAGAAGAATAACTGTCATGTAACAGGAAAGAGTTTTAAGAAGTGGATGGTCAGTGGTGTCACTTTAGGACTTGGCAATCCAGAGTTCCTTAATGGGCTCTTAGGGCAGTTTTAATGGATGGTGAAGCCCCAAATCAAAACATGATAAATTGAGGCATAAATGAGAGAGAAAGAAATCGGCATAGTGAAGGCATAATGCTCTTTCAAGTACTCTGTTGGTTAAGGGTGTGAGGGGGAAGAATTTGAGAATGAGATATGGTTGGAGGAAAAATCTTTTCTGAGAATGATAATTTAGAGATTGAGAGAAGGCAGAAGAGTGGAGAAAGGGATAAACTTATAATAGGAGAGTTAAAGGAAGTAATACATGGATACAGTCCCAGAAGTAAAAAGGAAGGGGATAGAGACAAGGTAAAGGTTAGCCATTAGAAAGAATTGGGCAGATTTTCTTTACTCTCTTGTCAGAGGAAGATAGGCTGGGTGAGTATATGGATGAAGTTGTAAAAATGGAGAAAGGCAAGAACATACAGCTAGATGAAGTCTATTTTCTCTTCAAAATTTGAGAATTAGACTTTATTTGGAAAGTGAAGAGGATGATAAGAGGGACCTGTATAAGGCAAGTAAGATTTGGGATTACCACTGTGAACAATGAGAAAAGGAGCCACCTAGGGATGAGGGAAAAGTTTCAGTAAAATAACATGGTAAAAATGAAGCACTATGTTCTTTTCTCTAAGTTAGCACAGTTTAATATAGATTCTTGCCACCAGTCAGATAGGCTGGAAGACATACATATCCTGTAAAACAAAGGTATCTACTCAGAAAGGTTGGTTAAGGGTGCTAGACTGGAAACAGAAATATCTCTGAAGGGAAATAGGTTAATTTTGTTATTTTTCTCTGCTTTCATAGTTTTCTATGAAAGTATGTATTATCTTTATAATGAGACACTAACTCGTTTTTATATTTGAGTCAGATGTGTTTCTAATTTCTTATTTTTTTAAAAATATATTTTATTGATTTTTTACAGAGAGGAAGGGAGAGAGATAGTTAGAAACATCAATGAGAGAGAAACATTGATCAGCTGCCTCCTGCACATCTCCCACAGGGATGTGCCCGCAACCCAGGTACATGCCCTTGACCGGAATCGAACCTGGGACCCTTGAGTCCACAGGCCAACGCTCTATCCACTGAGCCAAACCAGTTTCGGCAATTTCTTATTTTTAATTGTTTCTTGTGCACATGGTTGTAATATCAAGTCTTTTATGTTTTGGGAAGTGCATTGAACGCAGAAGTTCTGGCTTTGTCTTGCCAAGTTGCAGCAATACCCTATAAACCTTTCTGAGTCAGTACCCTAGTTTTATAAGATCTGTATAATATATTCCTGCATTATCTCACAGGTAGCAAGAATCTATATTAAAAAAAACTAATTTAAGAGAAAGTACTACATAATTGGTAGTTTATTAAGAGTACAGTTTGCATTTGGTAAAGATTTCTACCCAATTTCTCCTCCCCCCCCCCCCACATTGTGGTCTATAATAATTATCAGTTTATTTTGTTAAATATTTATTGGATTTGGCTTTCCCAAAATATTGATTCTTTAGGACACTAATCTTATTTTATTTAAGACTAGAGGCCCGGTGCACAAAAATTTGTGCACTCGGGCGGGAGGGGGAGTCCCTCAGCCCGGCCTGTGCCCTCTCGCAGTCTGGGACCCCTTGGGAGATAACACCCTGCTGGCTTAGGCCTGCTCCCGGGTGGCAGAGGGCAGGCCCAATCCCTAGGTGCAGCCCCTGGTCGGGCTCAGATCAGGGCCAATTGGGGATTTGGGTCGCCGCCCCCTGCCATGTACAGAGCAGGGCGGATTGGGAGGTTGCGATGCCACGCTCAGTCACGCTCAGGGTAGGGCCAATTGGGGGGTTGGGGCCCCGCCCCCTGTCACACTCAAGGCAGGGTC
>NW_006383018.1:5215753-5240629 GCF_000327345.1 Myotis davidii
GGTATCTTGTTTGTTTAGATTCTATAAACTCGAAACACTGTATCAACTCCAGCTCTGAGATCCCAGCCGGCTGAAAGCTGGTTTCTGGGTTTTTTTTTTTAGCTTCTATATTTTTAAAAATTTTTCAAACTGCAGGCTCAGAGGCCTGCATGGCAGACAGGGAACGTTGGTTTCCTCCGTCACTGAGGCAAGCAAGCCTCATGTTAGTTTCAAGCTGCCTGGCTGCCGGCCGCCATCTTGGCTGACAGTTAATTTGCATATCTCGCTGATTAGCCAATGAAAAGGGTAGCGGTCGTACGCCAATTACCATGTTTCTCTTTTATTAGTGTAGATTTAAACTGTATTTCATGAATATTTTTTAGTTGACTACTTACTCACTATTCAGAATAATATCACACCATATTAGATACCAATAGCATTTTTTGTTTTTTTTGTAAGGAACACCAAAGAATTATCCATAAAAGCCTCATGCCATCCTATATAAAAGGCATCGGTTATCCATCCTATATAATAAAACTCTAATATGCAAATTGACCAAACTGCAGGATGACCTGTGGAATGACTGGTCGCTATAACGTGCACTGACCACCAGGGGGGCAGATGCTCAACACAGGAGCTGCCCCCTGGTGGTCAGTGCCCTCCCACAGGGGGAGTGCCACTCAGCCAAAAGCTAGGCTCACGGCTGGTGAGCACAGCAGCAGTGATGGGAGCCTCCGCTGCTGGCATGCAGTAAGGAGCTAGGGGTCCCGGACTGTGAGAGCCCCAGACTGCGAGAGGGATGTCCCGGACTGCGAGAGGGTGCAGGCTGGGCTGAGGGACACACACATACACACACTGCACGAATTTTGTGCACTGGGCCTCTAGTCTTGTTATAACAGGAATTCAGTAAGAAACTCTAGAAAATTAAAATGCATTTAGAAGAAAGAATTTCTTAAATTTAAGGAAAAGAATTAAGTGATGTTAGTTGTATTAATTCTCTGAACTAACTATAACACTATTATAAAGATTTTTTTCTTTCTGTAGGATTCTGTTTCAAAGCCCCATGTGATTGTAGCAGGAGCTGCCACAGTAAGTTATTATCTATGTTCTTATATAATGGTTTTCATTTCATACTTAAGGACATACTAAGAAAAAGTTAACTTATGTTAAATAAAATTCTTGATTGTATTTAAATTTTAATTCCTATTTCTAGTCTAATTAATGAGACTGATGAATTTTAATGAAAAGATATGGATGAACTTAGAAAATTTAGTGTTAAGTGTCAATACTATTTTATATCTAAAAAGATATTCTTCTTGAATGTAATACATTGAAAGTCTAATTTTATGTCCGCTTTTTCTAACTGCCTTCATATATTTCATGAAATAATGTGACCATAATTTATTCTGATATTGAATAAAAATGGAAATTATCTTAAAATAATAACCTTTGTTACAATAGAGTAAATTATATAGTTTAATTTTTCAGTGATAAGTAATGAATTAATGCTTAATTTTTACTTCATTTTAGTGGTCTATCAAGATTCACAATGGCAGCAACGAAGCACTGTCTCAATATAAAATGAACATTACCTCCATAGCACCACTTCTAGAAAAATTGGCAAAGACTAGTGATGTTTATTGGGTCTTACAAGGTAAGGGATGAGTAATGAAAAAATGTCATTTTGTATATATTTTGAGTCATGGGTTTTTATTATCTATTTCAAGAAGCAAAATTATTGCTTTATGGGAATAAAGTTTGAAATAGGATTTGCAAAATTAGAATAAATTTGAGTTATTTGCATTCCTCTTTTGAACTTAAGGAACAGACTAATAAATATAAGTAAAAAAATAAATAATAAATAAAAATACTCTCCAAGGAGCCACAGCAGGCAGAATGGCTGTGAATATAAAAAAAGAATACATTCTAAAGGCAAATGAGAAGTTTACCTCTGATTTTTTACTTCTTACAAAGTATATTTATTGTGATTGGGAAATATAAGAAAAAATGTACTAAGTCTGTTTCATAATATTGAGTCATTGTACGTAAATACTCTTTGGAATTGACAGAATATATTTAAATTCATACCATCTAGGTTATGCTTGGTAATGAAATTCTTTAAGAGAAAATTGACATTAGATCAACTCATTTCAGGAGTTTATTGAATGTCCATTATTTAATGCCTAGCACAATATGAAATGCCTTGGGTTTTTTAGCAATTCAAGTTGTTTGTCAGAAACTCTTATGATTATTTCCAAGTTGAATGTCAAGCTGAGAAGAATAAAAGGGCTGGTGATCATCTGTTTCACAGTCTTTATTTACAGCCTCATTGTTAACCTTTCTCTCACCAAAATGAGAAAAAAAGTTAAATTTAAATTATTTATGAGAACTTGATCTTCAATAATATAACCTCTTAATTGTGTGAACAAAATTTACAAATTCAGCAGTGACAGAAGAAATAAAAGACTGTCTGCTATTCTTCATTAGGCAGTTTTCTACAACCCAGTTTTAAATTCCCATTACCCAATATAACCCAGTATTCCAAAACTTTAAACTCCTAAGACATGCCAGAACATAAAATGAGGAAGATATTGACTGATTAATTTAAAAGTTGAATGTAAGATAAGTCTATTGCAAACCTTGGCCAACTTTACTTTAAAATAAATGACTAGATGCCTGGAATCCTCTGAACTTTAACAACAAAACATGAAATACGATCAGCTAACTTGCATGATCACAATTTCTACAAGATTTTTTTAATGTGTTTTTTTTCTTTATTATTGAATTTATTGGGGTGACACTGATTAACAAAATTATATAGATTTCAGGTGCACAATTCTACAGCACATCATCTGTACACTGTATTGTGTGTTCACCATCCCCAGTCAAGTCTCCTCCATCACCATTTATATATCCCCCCAATGTTCTCTTCTCTCCCCACTACGCTTTCCCCCAGCATTCACCATACTATTATCCATGTCCATGAGTTTTTCTTTTTCTTTTTTGCTCAATCCTTCCAGCCCCCAGCAGCTTCCTCCCTGACAGCTGTCAGCCTGCTTCCTGTCTATGAGTCTCTCTATCTTGCTTGTTAGTTCATTTTGTTCATTAGATTCCACTTATGAGTGAAATCATATGGTACTTGTCTTTCTTTAACTGGCTTATTTCACTTAGCATAATGCTCTCCAGTCCATCCATGTTGTTGCAAAGGGTAAGATTTCCTTCTTTTTTACAGCCAAGTAATATTCCGTTGTGTAAATGTACCACAGCTTTTTTATCCACTCATCTACTGGATGGACAATTGGGCTGCTTCCAAATCTTGGCTATTGCAAACAACGCTGCTATGAACATATGGGTGCATATATTTTTTCGAATTAATGTCTCGGGTTTATTCAGATAAATTCCCAGAAGTAGAACCACTGAGTCATAAGGCAGTTCCATTTTTAAGTTTTTCAGGTAACTTTATACTGCTTTCCACAGTGGCTGCACCAATCTGCATTCCCACCAACACTGCAGCAGTTCCCTTTCTCTACAACCTTGCCAGCACTTATTGTTTGTTGATTTATTGATAGCCATTCTGACTGGTGTGAGGTGACATTTCATTTCGGTTTTAATTTGCATTTTTCTGACGATTAGTGATGTTGAGCATCTTTTCATACGTCTACTAGCCATTTGTATGTCTTCTGGAGAAGTGTCTATTCATGTCCTCTGCCCATTTTTAGTTGTATAGTTTATTTGTGTGGTGTTGAATTTAAGTTCTTTATAAATTTTGGATATTAACCCCTTATCTCTTATATCATTGCGAATATATTCTCCCATGCAGTGTTTGGTCATTTCATTTTGTTAATGGTTTCCTTTGCTGTGCAAAAACTTTTTAGTTTGATGTAGTCCCATTTGTTTATTTTTTTCTTTTGTTTCCCTTCCCCAAGGTGATATATCAGAAAAAAAAAATACTACTATGAGAAATGTCTAAGATTTTTACTGCCTATGTTTTCTTCTAGGATTGTTATGGTTTTAAGTTTATCATTTAAGTATTTGATTCATTTTGAGTTTATTCTGTGTATGGTATAAGAAGTTGGTCTAATTTCATTTATTTGCACATATCTGTCCAGTATTTCCAACATTTGTGTTTTTAATAATGTGTTTCATGTGCAGATCCTGTTTATGAAGATCTATTAAGTGAAAATAGGAAAATGATCACTAATGAGAAGATAGATGCTTACAATGAAGCTGCAGTCAGTGTTTTGAATAGTAGCACCAGAAATTCTAAATCACATGTTAAGATGTTCAGTGTTTCCAAATTAATTGCTCAAGAAACTATCATGGAATCTTTGGATGGCTTACATCTTCCAGAATCAAGCAGAGAAACTGTAAGAATTCTTGTATCCATCAGTAAATAGAGACTATAATATCTAATTGTATAGTAACTGTATGTTACTATAAGTGGTAATAAATAATTTATTTTATTGCAGTCTTAATTACTTGTAGTTATTCTACCTAAACATACATCTAGAAATAATTTTGATTTCATCACCTAGCTGTATATAAAATGAGAGTTTTTGGGTACTCTGAAAGGGAAAGAAGCTACGGAAAGGAGAAAATGAGACTTCATTTATTAAGTGCTAGTCACTCTTACTATACTTGGTCTAATCAAGAAGCTTATAAGTTTATAGAATACTCATGTTTGAAAACTACAGCTTAATGGTCCTGCCTTAAACTAACAAGATTAAGCCTCTATGAAGAGTACATTTTTTAATATGTAGAATAGTTTTGATTTATTTCCTTATAAATAAATCAGATTTCCTTTGATGTCCTAAACACTATTCAATGTACATAGTAAACACTGAAAAAAATCCAGATTGACAGATGTAAAGGGTTGTTAAGTTCAATATGAAAGAGAACTGATAATTATGAATTTTTATAATTAGTACAACAGATATTATTTAGTTATTGTTTTCTTATAAAGCAGGGATGCTTAACCTTTTTGAGGATCACATAACCCCTTTGAGTGTTCAGTAAAAATCAATGGTTACATTCCTCTCCTGCAGAAAAATGCATGTGTGTATATATACACACATGATTCTCCGTATACTTTAAGGGGCTTGTGAACCGCCTAGAACTGGTTAAGAACTTCGGGATGGAGTTCGTAGACTAGTATCTGCAAGAGTACAGGCACAGAACCCAGGGCTAAAAGGGTGATATTTCCTATGTAGTTGAGTACTTTGAATGCTTAGGCTTAAATAATATAATCATCTTAGAGTTCCAATTATGCCTAAGCTATAACGTTTTTTAAAAACTATATTTGACTGAACCTTCAACTAGACAGGATCTTGATAGCTTGCCTAGAATATTTTTATTATAATGAAACCATGTTCAAGATGCCACATTTTATTTAACATTAGAAATCTTAAAACTGTAGAATCCTAAGTGGCCCATAAACTGTAAACCAAATGAAAGGCATATTACAAATATTGTTTGCTAAGAATTATTTTTGTGACAGTTATTTTACATTCTTTTGTTTTTACATCTAAAAATTGGAACTCTATATTAATTGTCCTGGTATCTTCTATATTGAAAGGCTGATAATTAAAATTCTTTGATTTTTTACATTAGTCATTATTTTTTTTAATCTTTATTGTTGCAAGTATTACATATGTTCCCCTTTCCTCCCCCCATCCCCATTGCCCCTTCTAGCCCACCCCAGGCCTTCAACACACTATTGTAAAAGCCACAACCCATTAGCAGTCATGAAATTAGTTTTTTGTGTTTTGTTTTGTTTTTCATAAGAAAAAATAATACAAAAATGTAAGAATGCATTGTAAGTAGTAAGGGTAGGTATTGTCTCTGTATATGTGTCTGGATCACATTATAAAATGAATTTTTCATTACAGACCATAGCCCCAGAAGTTTGAAAAGCCTGTACTAGCTATTACAGATTGAAGGAATAGCATTATTTGCATGAGTGGTTGGGAAATGGTAGTAAAAAGTACAAAAGCATTTTTGGTTTCAGTGCTGAAAAATCAGTAGTATTCACAGGAGAAAATCTAATGTGAAATATATTACTGACAAGATAATAACCAAATAACTTGATTTGTTCACAGAGTGCAATGATTCTTATGAACGTGTACTGCAATAAGATACTGAAGCCTGTAGATGGTTCCTGTTGTCAGCCTCGGCCTCCTCTGACCCTCATGCAGAAGCTAGCTGCTTGTTTTTTCACCTTATCTATTGTCGGATATTTAATTTTTTATATAATTTATCGTAATGCTCATCGGAAGAATAAGCCATGTACTGATTTGGAAAGTGGAGAGGAAAAGAAAAATATTATCAATACTCCCGTGTCTCCATTAGAAATACTTTTACAATCTTTGTGCAAACTTGGCCTGATTATGGCTTATTTCTATATGTGTGACCGTGCAAATCTATTTATGAAGGAAAACAAATTTTATACACATTCAACTTTCTTTATTCCAATTATCTATATCTTAGTTTTGGGAGTATTTTACAATGAAAATACTAAAGAGGTAAGCGTTGTTTTCTTTTTAGCTCATGTTATCCTTATTTCATTAGAAACTCTAGATTTTTAAAAAAATACCATTTATCATGCCAAAATATACAACCATGTATATTGGAGAGGATAAATGAATGTTGTGGTTATACTTCATTTAGCAGACTCTGTTGCTTTTTTGAAATATTTTGGAGGAAGTTCAAAGAGTTTCGTGAAGATTGTTAAGAAGTTGAAAATAATGACCTGTGAAAAAATGTCATGACTTTGTGTTATTTTGCCTGCACGGGGATGGAGAAAGTGCAGCTGCTTCCAATTTTATAATGGTCTTCGAACATGATACATCAGAGCAAAAATATATAATTTTATTAATAAATGCCTATATGTACAAACATTTCATATTAATACAATCAGACATGTACACACAAATTAGAACTTACATAATGTGGGCAAATGTTTATAATATCTGAAGTACCTATTTTAGCATTTCTGTAGTTGCTCAGAATGTTAGTATAATTCCATTATAAGACATTATTTATTTGAATTAATAAATTCTATTGTAAGAAATAACTCATATGAGAATGATTAATCGGTTCTTCATCTCTGGTGAGAATATTCTAAGGGAATATTCTTCCTCCACTACCCCCCATTAAAGTGTAAGAGAACTGTAAGATCTTTTTTAACTGAAATCTTAAGACTTTCTTAAAATTAGAAAATGCTATTTTTTAGATTTATAAACCATTGTCATAGTTTAATGTATTCTTAATATAAAACCATAGGTATTAACTTAAACACTATTTAAAATCTGTTTATATTAGTTTTCAAATTCATATTGTATCTTTTATCAAGAAATAAAATGACTATTTTTAATTTCCCCCCACAAATTCTTTTAACAAAAGCATTAGCTTTATATTCTATAAGAATAATTTTAACATACTTAGTATAAATTGTCCAAATAATAGCTTCATTGTGAAATTTGAAACAGATTTTGGTTCTTTACACAGACTAAAGTATTAAATAGAGAACAAACAGATGAATGGAAAGGCTGGATGCAACTTGTGATTTTGATTTATCATATCTCTGGAGCAAGTACTGTAAGTATATTGAAATTCAGAAAATATCTTCTATCTTCTATATATATAAAAGGCAAAGTGTCCCCTCGGGAGTTTGACCAGGAGACCGGGAGTTCAATTGCTCACTATGACGTCTGCTGATCACCAGGGAGCAGCACGGAATGAAGGAAGGCCCCGGCCAGCAGCCAGAAGGTCCTGATCGCAGGCCAGGCCTAGGGACCCCACCCATGCACAAATTTTGTGCACTGGGCCTCTAGTAGGAAATAATGTCACTTTAATGTTTTTTTAAGGGCATGGACTCTTTTGTGTTATATTCTCTGTCATTTATTTTCAACCCAATCTTTCTGCCTTCCCATTCTTCTCCTACCACTTGACTTTGAGAATGTATAGTTTTAAAAGCAAAATCCATTGTTCTGAAAGAGAGCAATAATTTATTTGTATTTCCTTGGCCTTAATTTTAATGCAGTGGAAGCAGCTGATAATCTAAGGGCATTATTTCATGTCATCCTATTGAACAACCAATTTAAAGTTATCAAAACTCTTTGTAGATGACATTTAATTGTAAAAGATTTGGAATAGGCAAGTGACTATCAAAGGAAATCAGATTAGATGATTATATTTTATATTCTATCCTTCACCATATTTTAGGAAGTTTGGGAGTTTGACCAACTGTTTTTACACTTTTAAAGTTTAAAAAACTTGAAACTCTCTTGCCCCAGTGTTCAGAGCTCAGGTACTGGTGGACTGTAGACCATGTGGGATATGCCATACTTCCTAAGTATTACCTTCTCCGTGAGATGGGGACCTTTCCTGTGCTCACTCAGTGCCTCCTCTACCTGGACAAAATCATTTTTTCCTTCTCCCTAGGATTCTTGTGGTCTGACGACATCTTGGTTTTGGCAAGGATGGAAAAAAAAAAATCAGTTATAACACTTTAGCTACATTACAGTTAAAACAGATTTTTGAGGGTAAACCTAAGTGTCTGTCACTTTTCACATAAGTTTTTATACTGAAGATACAAACTGACTTTTATAAAATATGTTTTAAAAATTTAAGAAACATTCAAATTTGGGAACTACTGAACTGTTTTTCTAATTGTGTTATTTATATAAAGTGCACATCTTTAAACAGTATTTGAATCAATGATAAATTAAGATGACGGGAGACTTGCTCAGGAAGGAGTGCTTTAAAATTTTCATAGCAGTTAAGGTAAATAATACTGGGCGTTTTCAGATATCTCTAACATTTTGAAAATAATGTTATTCTTCATAAAGTCTATTATTTTTCAAAAATTTTATGGATGTTTTGTTTGAAGAGTAAAAGGCAGAGTAATGAAGTATTATTTTTGCTGAAGTTATGTGACTATGATACATTTATTCGTGGCAGCAGTGAAATTCCTGTGACATTGCAGCTGAAGGGACCAATTGAAATCACCTAGCCATGGGAAAGCCAGTACAGTCAGAGACCCAAGCAAGGAGAGACGAAGATAGTTAAACTTAGTTTATAAGCCCAGTTCAGAATTTATAGAATGAATTTGGCAAATTCTCTAAAAAAGTAACTGGAGATGCATCTTGAATCTTAAAAATATCTGTGACATATGAATAAAGATTAAATTAATTTGAGAGAAAAAAAGGGTTGTAAGAAAATGCCACTTAGGGACATAATTAATTGCTGACATATTAAAGGGTGATAATAGTGTAAAAAAAAATCAGATAGAATTAATAGCAGATTAAGTTCCTCAATTTAGTGATTCCAGAAAGGACTTGGATCATAAATGGATGCAGGCAATTTGGCATTCTGTTATAATCATTTGCCAAGCTAGCATTCTAATACATCTTAGACTACATTCTAATACATCCTAAATGACAATTAAAAAAAAAATCCTTGTTCTGGAAGGGCATACTTTTCATTAACAGATCACTTGTTCTGATTAATTACCATATCCCTGTGCTTTATACTATAGGCTTTTGTAGTTAGAAATTGCCTATATCTACACCAGCAAAGCATTATTAGCATGGGTTATAGCATACTTGGGGACTTGATTCTTGGATATTTAAGAGATTCACTTAATTAAAAACTCGTTCTAACTGCCATAATGATTTTAATTACCTAATCTTAATGTTTTCTATTTTGAGTAAAATATATAAAATTTTAGTTGTGCCATGTTTTATACTAAAACCTAGAGGCCCTGTGCACGAATTTCTGCACAGGTGCGGGGGGAGAGGGGGTCCCTCTGCCTGGCCAGGGATCGGGGCCAATCAGGGCCATCTCGCCCAGCTCAACTGGGTCAAGGGGAGGGACCATGGGGGGTTGGCTGGCTGTGGGAGTTTGGCTGTGGGAGTGCACTGACCACCAGGGGGCAACTCCTGTGTTGAGCATCTGCCCCCTGCTGGTCAGTACTCATCATAGCTACCAGTTGTTCGGTTGACCTGTTGTAATGGTCGCTTAGGCTTTTTTATATCAGGGATGGATGGATGGATGGATGGATAGATACCACATCAAAAATTAATGGAAAAATTTAAAAATAATACAGATGGTCTGGTAGATTGCAATTCTTGGTATAAACATCCTTTTAAGACATAATTTATATATAAGGGATAAAATACTATGAATTTAATATGAAAAGGTATAGCATGGTAGTTATGCCTGAATCAAAGTATTGAAGGAAAATTTGTGGGACTAGAAAAAGAAAATAACCAGAAGTCAGCCTAGCTTAGCTACTAATTTTAATGTAGTTGGAATTTAAGATACATTTTTATGACTAAAATTTTATTATAATACTAGTGACCCAGTGCACAGGTTTGTGCACATTGAAAGGAAATTAAGTAGAAGGTGGCCAGCAGGGCAGGACTGGGCAAGATAGGCCAGACACACCCTGGAGCCAACCTCCTCGGTCCCTCCCCAGCATCTGTGGAGTGAGAAGAGTCCCTCCGGCAGGTGGGGTCCCTTGGCCTGGCCTGTGGGGATCAGGCCAAAACCAGCTCTCCGACATCCCCCAAAGGGGTCCCAGAGTAAGAGAGGACACTCTGCAAAGTTGCTGCTGTACAAGGTGTGGAACGCAAATGCAAGTGTGCAGTAAACCAAATTCGCTGCCGACAGTGCCCCAGCAACAACATAACCCATGGCCAAAGGTAGAATCGCACGGCCCCACAAGGAATCGGGCTCCCTCCTCTCTGCTTTTGGGGTGCATCACCCTAGAACTGCCGCTGCCAAGTCACTGCAGCTCAGCAGCTCCTGTGTTGAGCGTCTGCCCCCTGGTGGTTAGTGTGAGTCATAGCAACCGGTCAGCAGGTTGGACACTTAGTATATTAGCCTTTTATATATATAGATTTGACTCATGAAAGACAAAAAAGAAATAATTTAAATTAAAAGAGACTAAAAAAGAATGATAACTAAGTGCCATGTGTGATCATTGATTCAGGTTCTAAATTTAAAAAAAAATTTTTTTTAACCATAAGGAATATTACTGGGACAATCAGGGAAATTTGAGTATACATTGTATAGCAGATACTGTTATACACATATTAAACTTCTTGGGTATGATAATAAAATATGGTCAGGTATTTTTTCTGCCTTGAAGATACTAAAATATGTAGGGATGATGTCATGTGGTCTGCAATATACTTTTAAAATTTTTTTTTTAATTTCATTGTTTAAAGCAGTGGTGGTCCATAAGGTCCGAAAGGTTGGCGACCCCTGGTTTAAAGTATTACCTATGTCTCCTTTTTCCCCAATTGACCCTCCCCTCCACCCCAGCCAACCCCACACCCCAGGACAAGCCCCTACCACCCCAGTGTCTGTGTCCATTGGATTTGCTAAAATGCATGCATACAAGTCCTTTGGTTGATCTCTAAACCGCCCCCCCCCCCCCACCCCGTCTTCTCTCTGAGGTTGGATGGTCTGTTCAGTGTTACCTTGTCTCTAGATCTATTTTTGTTCATCAGTTTATGTGCATTATATCCCACATGAGTGAGATCATGTGTATTTATCTTTCTCTGACTGGCTTATTTCACTTAGCATAATGCTCTCCAGGTCCATCCATGCAAACTTTCCCTCTTTTTTATAGCAGTATAGTATTCCATTGTGTAGATGTACCACAGTTTTTTAATCCACTCATCTGCTGATGGGCACTTAGGCTGTTTCCAAATCTTAGCATTGGTAAATTATGCTGCTGTGAACATAGGGATGCACATGTCCTTGGTATTTCTAGTTTCTTGGGATGTATTCCTAGAAGTGGAATGACTGGGTCAAATGGGAGTTCCATTTTTAAATTTTTGAGGAAACTCCATATAGTTCTCCACAGTAGCTACACCAGTCTCCATTCCCACCAGCAATGCATGAGGGTTCCTTTTTCTCGGCTTACTCACCAGCACTTATATTTGTTGATGATAGCCATTCTGACAGGTGTGAGATGGTACCTCATTGTTGTTTTGATTTGCATCTCTCAGATGATTAGTGACTTTGAGCATGTTTTCATATGTCTCTGGGCTTTCTGGTATGTCCGTTTTCGAAAAGTGTTCATTTAGGTCCTTTGTCCATTTTTTGATTGGATTGTTTATCTTCCTTTTGTTAAGTTGTATGAGTTGCAATATACTTTTAAAATGGCTTAGGAGACCGTCAAACCTCAGAGGGAAGGTAGGTAAGGGTGGGGGTAAGGGGGAGAGATCAACCAAAGGACTTGTATGCATGCATATAAGCCTAAGGTCACAGACACCGGGGGGGTGAAGGCATGAGTGGGGGGGGGGGGCATTGGGAGGATAAGGACACATATGTAGTACTTTAATCAATAAAGAAATAAGTTCTTAAAAATGGCTTAGCATAATATGTATATAGATATACATTGTACTATTCTCGCAACTTTTCTCTTGGTTTAAAATATCTTAAAAAGTTCAGAGGATTATTACATGAAATTTGCAATAATCTAGCATTATCTGGAACTTGGCAAATTGTAGTGATAGTGTTTAATACCATTTAAGTGAATAGTTTTTGCTGTTGAAATATAAGAACCAAGTCCCAACTTCGTAGGCCTAGCTCCAGTCTTAAAGGGACTTGAAAGGATATTTTCTGGAGAGTGGTTAAAGTAATTAGTAATGGTTAGCCTAGGTTTGACATCTGTTTTTTTAAAATACTTGTAGAACTATTAGATGTAAGAGTGATTAAGCCTGTGCATATGGCTCCAGAACTAGACTCTTCATTATGGTAACCACTACCACAGGTAACTATTGAGCACTTGAAATGTAGGCAGTCAGAATTAAGATGTGCTATACTATATAAAGTAAAACACGAACCATATTAAGTATGACTAATTATGATAAATGCATACTAACTTCAAAAACTTAGTATGAAAATAATGTAAAATATCTAGTTATATCTTGGAATGATAATATTTTAGATATATTGAGTAAAAAATAAAATATACTGATTAAAATTAGTTTCACATGTTTCTTTTAATTTTTTTAAATGTTCTGGTGGCCACATTAAAAATTTACTGTGTGGCTCACTTTTATTTCTGTTGCACAGCACTGCCCTAGAGCGCTGAAGTTGGTAGTTGTACATAAAGTTGGATATCAGCCGAACCGGTTTGGCTCAGTGGATAGGGCGCCGGCCTGCCGACTGAGGGGTCCCGGGTTCGATTTCGGTCAAGGGCATGTACCTTGGTTGCGGGCACATCCCCAGTGGGGAGTGTGCAGGAGGCCGCTGATCGATCTCTCTCATCGATGTTTCTAACTCTCTATCCCTGTCCCTTCTTCTCTGTGAAAAATCAATAAAATATATTTTAAAAAAAATAAAAAAGTTAGATTTCAACTTTTCATGAAAAGCAGCTTAATAGCAGTTAAGGACCATCTGAAAATGGAATGGATTGCCTTTGGAATTTGTTGTTTTCTGCTACTAAAAAGGTGCTCAGATATTTGAAGGGAACATTTTAGAGAACATTCAAGAATGAAGTAAGAGCACAGATTTAGATTAGATAAATCTTGAGGTTATTTCAGTACTACCGTTTCCACCTTCATCCCTGTGATTCTAATATGTTATACCTTCATTACAAATTTCTGACCTGCCATAACCGGTTTGGCTCAGTGGATAGAGCGTCGCCTGCGGACTGAAAGGTCCCAGGTTCGATTCCGGTCAAGGGCATGTACCTTGGTTGTGGGCACATCCCCAGTGTCGGGGATGGGTGCAGGAGGAAGCTGATTGATGTTTCTAACTCTCTATCTCTCTCCCTTCCTCTCTGTAAAATCAATAAAATATATTTAAAAAAAATTTCTGACCTAAGGATAAGACATTTAAAAATAACAGTGAAGGGCATATGCCTGGGTTGCAGGCTTGATCCCCAGTGTGGGGCATGCAACATTCTCCAATTGACGATTCTCTCTCATAATTGATGTTTCTATCCCTCTCCTCTCCCTTCCTCTCTCTGAAATCAATAAAACATTTTTTAAAATATCTATGTAGATTTAGTAATTATCCCTAAAAGAATGTAATTGCAAGTGTTGAATGTCATTGAACAAGCCTTGAAAAGGTAATTTTTTGAAACTGTGTACTAGTTCTATTGTAGAGATCATGAATATGCATCTAAAGGACTAATGGTTAATGGATAAGTGGAATGATAGTGTTTTAAGAGTATGATAATCAGGACTTTGTAAATGAGATTATATTTCCAGTGACACCCTAAAATATATATTAGAAATATGGTATTTTTATTCAACCTTAAAGTGAAGATGTGATGCTCTAAAAAACCATGGCAAGTGATTCTAAGCATCTTAGTAATAATGAAACAGTTTATGTGGGCATATAAAATAAAATTCTATAAGATAAGAGTGGAGGGAAATAATATTTCTAAAATATGTTTGTATATATTTTTAAATATGTATGTTTTTTTTAATATTGTAAGTAGTCATGTGACAATTTTATTTACAGGTCTAATATATTTACCAGGACCAAAAATGTAGGAAATTTTGTTTTTTATCATTGGGAAAATGTGAAATCCATAGTGGTGATTAATAATTTGATATCATATATGTAGTTTTAACTGGAAGAAATATACAAAGAAATATACAAATTTTATATTAATTATGCATTCCTCGCAAAAACACTTTGCAGTTTAGAAAACTCAGACTTAAGTCACATAACTAGTAAGTGGCAGAAACCAGAATTTGAATCTAGGTCTGATTCCAAAGTCTACATTTTTCAACTCCTGCTATAATGTGTAACTTTTGAGAATAAATCTTTTCATTGAGATAATACCAAATGATAACGATGATCCACTATCTTGGTTAAAAGTGCTGGTTATGGCAATTCAAGGTATAGTTAGTGCCAACATATATTTTACATATCTGTTTTGTCAACAGTTTTTGCCTGTGTACATGCACGTTCGAGTTCTGGTTGCTGCATATCTATTTCAGACGGGCTATGGGCATTTCTCATATTTTTGGGTCAAGGGAGACTTTGGAATCCATAGAGTATGTCAGGTAGGAATGCATTCAGTTCTTTTCTTTTTTTTTTCTTCATTTCAACATGCTTTTGTGCCTAACTGTTGATAAAATATAAATATTGTCATTATAAAACCATGAATAATTTGAGTTTTGAAATAGCACTTTAAAATTGTGTTATTTCTATGTTCTATGGTTAATAATTAAGAGATAAATAATTTATTACTGAGGGAATTTAGATGAATTTAGATGAATGTATAATAAAAGCACTGGTACACAAGGGAAAACATTGCTGGTTTACTTTAGTTTTGTAGAAATGTATAGTTACCTGGAATTATTATTATAGCCTATGTTTCCTCTCTCTAAGAAGAGATTAATATTTATTAAGTTTCTACCTTATTCTAGGCAATTTCTGAATATTATTTTACTTATCTCTCATTACAAACCTGAGTTGTGATCTTCTCATGTACAAACAAGGACACTGAGGCTCAGAGAGGTTAAATAATTTGCCTGTAGTAACATAGTAAGTGCTGGAGCTCTAATATCACCCTCTCCATTTCTTTGTTCTTTGAATGACATCACACTGTCTGAAATGACTGTTACATAAGTCCCAAAGATACTTTTTAATTTGAGTAATATCATTTTGTATCTATGACAACTCTCAATTTAATCCCAAATGGGGTAAATCAACATCAAATAGAGATGAAATGGATACCTTTTCTTGAGGTAATCTAATCTCCTCTTATAAACTGGAGCTCTAGGAAGGTGATTTATGATTTTTTCCCTACGTGTAACACCATGGCAATTGCAGCCAGAGGGACAGCTCAGGCTTGTGCTTTGCAGGGATGTAGTTAATATAATGATGCATAAATATTTTATATTCAACTCTCTACAATGACTGTAGAACAAATATAATTTTAGGGATTAATAAAATATGCTTGTATATTTGTTATTCTAGTGTCAAACATTTATACTTTGTCAGAAAGAATCTGTCTTTGCTGTTCATGAATATCTGGAATGAAAACCATTTTCTTCTCCTTTTTAATAGGTCTTATTTCGTCTCAATTTCCTGGTAGTGGTGTTATGTATAGTAATGGATCGGCCTTATCAATTCTATTACTTTGTCCCCTTGGTCACGGTATGGTTCATGGTCATATATGTTACTTTAGCACTATGGCCTCAAATAATCCAAAAAAAAGCAAACGGTAAATATACTCTCTTACTTATGTTAATAAATTTGTTCTTTCAATGTACGAAATTTCTTTTTAGTTGGTAAAGGCTATTTTTTGAGACATGTAAACAGTTAAAAATTATGTGTAGTATTGACATTTTGAAAGTTTGGTCTTAAAAACTGTTTCTAAAATGTTGCAGATAAATAGTTGAAATGAAATAGTGCAGAATGATAGTTTAATCTATATTATGTCTTTTCTTTTTAAATTTAAATTTTTTAAAGCCATTTTACCTATTAACTAATGCAGCAGTTTCAAAGAGTACAAAGCCAGAATGCAGAGAGCTATGAGAGAGAAAGGAAAGCCAAATAGGGCTCCTGTCTCTTACATCCTGCTTCAGTCCTGATAACTCTGCTTTATTTGATTTCTTATATATATTGAGATTTTTAATAAACATTCATTTGCAAAAAAAGCTTTCTATGTCAAACAATTTTAAAAAGTGCTAATATAATTTATCTTCTAGACAACCCTTTAAGCAGTTATTATCAACCTGTTTTACATATAAGGAAACCTAAGTGTCCAAAAGGTTGTCATCTTCAAATTTCACACAGCCAGTCACTTATAGTGTTCAAAGTGAGGCCACAGTCATTACCTTAATGCTCCCCCTCACCCTTAAGATCATATAATTAAAATATTTTTCCTTTATGGAAAAATAATTTAAAATTTTTTAATAATTATTTAACTTAACCAAGTATTATATATCAAAAATATTTTCTGTTGCCTTTCATTATAATATCGAATAATTTTTCAGGGCAAGAGTTGAGTTTCAGCCTTTAGTAAAATCCATTAGTGTCTTTGGACAGCCTCTGTAGTTTAACCGCTTGACATAAACTCAAAATATTAATCAAATGAATAATCAATGTGTATAAACTGGGAGCACATAACTTAAAACATGTATATGTAAAATACATTTTATGGTTAAATCCTAGTCCATTAGAGAGTTCTTAAGCTTTCTCTTTAGAAGTTTAATGTCTGAGTCCCTGGTGGTCTAATGGCTACGATTAGAAGTTTAATGTTTAAGCAGTCTAAGTTAGATTCAGCATGTTTGTTAAAATTACATTGAACATATTGTTCCAAATTTTGTTGTAACTTTCAATAATGAATAGGTATAATTGAATTCAGGAGTTGTTTTCAGATATATTTATAGTGGATGAATAGTGGGTATATAGGCTCTCCGGTATATGTTGTAGCCTCATTCCCAGCAAGGACCCTCTACCTTTTTTTTTTCTACTTGTAACTTACACTGCTTACATGTAGTTTGTGTAACTTATAAGCAGCTTTAAATTATGTTAAGAACTATGCAGGGTATTAATACTTTAAATAGTATCTAATATTTTCTTATGTAAATTCACAATTTTTAATAAATTAAATATTTTCTCTCTTAGGAAGTTGTTTCTGGCATTTTGGTTTACTCTTGAAACTAGCCTTCTTGCTGTTATGTATATGTTTTTTGGCATATTCTCAGGTTTGTACAGTCTTTTTAGTTTATATTTTGTTCTATTTTATTTTAGAGTTCAAATCTTAAAATATGTGAGAAGATTCAGAGCTTTTCTTTAGTTCCATTTTTTAATGACTGTAATAAAAGTGTCACTCGGTAGTTGACTACTCAGTGTAGATCTTTTGAGACCCACTTTTGTTACCCCTGTTTTGTTGTAAGAGCAATTTAAAGCTCTTCCTCTGGCAATTGTTCAGAACCCATTTTACTTGATCAATCAAACGTTTATTGAATGCCTCTTTAAGACACTACTCTAAGTGGAGATCAAAATTCTCTTGACAGAATGTGCAACTTGGTTTGTGCATTATTCATTGCATCAAAATGTTACTTGATTTTTCTATAACTGCAGAGTAAAATTTTGGCAGTTAGTAAAACCAACTTAGGAGCAGCAGGATTTATACATATGTAGTACATTTAATTTAAAGTTTGGTCATTTTCTCTCAGCTACTTTAGCAGGGTGGCAAACTGCTACCTGCTGGTCAGTCCATGAGACCGACATATCGTTTAGGCAGTACAATAAACAAAATATTTTAATTAGAATGCCTGTAGTTGTGACATATTCTGCACAACTTGCTCCTGTCTCCCAAACTCTCTGTCTTGTACCTGGTTGCATCAGGTACAAATGTCATATAAGCTGTGTGTGTATGTGTGTGTTTCTCTATAAAACTGGTTTCTGGCTTGTTTGTTTTGTAGGCTTTCATACTTATTTTCATACTTGGAAATAAAGCATTTATATTACTGCTCCACCTCTAAGGTTTTTTGCAGAAGATCTATGAAATAATAAAGAAATGATTGGCAAATGTATACAGAAATAAGTCAAGTAATTGCAACAACTACTTAATAGTCATTCATTAAAATTCCCAACACTCTTGTGGAGCATCTGAGGAAGAGAAAGGAAGGTAGACCAGAGGTTCAATAGAGGAACTAAGGAGGTTTCCCCTGCCCTGGACTAGTGATTACTACTGCACAAGAAAAAAAGTACATAGTCCAATATAGCCCAGTGTCTTTCACATAATGGATGCTCAATAAATACTTGTTTGTTGATCACATAAGAAACAAAATTTTAATCAGAAATAAAGTTGTACATTACAAATATATGATACATATGATCATATCTAATAACTATATACCTATTAAGTCATATTTCTGTATTTCACATAGTTTGCATATATGATATATAAGTCCTTTATATTGAAAATTTTGTTAAGAATCATCCTTAATATTCTGAGGCATAAATAGGACCTATTTTTAACAAGCTATAAGCATTTTAAAATCTGTCATTAAAAGGAGAATATTACATTTTATTAAAATAAAGTTTTTCTGACCTAAGCATTCAGCATTACCTAAAATACAATACTGTTTCCATATTTTTCTTAATTTTTATTAGCCTTTTAAAAAATTGTGATGTTAGACATTTTTATGCTGTGGAATTAGGTCTAGTAATGGAGTTTTCCTTAATAGAGTTTGTCGTCATTCTTTGGTCTGGAAATTGAGGTTTTTGTTCTCTTCTTTGAAAGACTTCATTAATGTGCAGGAATGTACCCAAGACTTCTGCCTCTACATTCTCAGATTTTCAAGGCTGTCAGGTTAATAAAGGGGCACAATTCACTAACTTCACCAGAATAAAATTGTAAACTTTGTTTCAAAAACTAGTAATGGCACTTGCCGGTTGATTGATTAAGGTGACTAATTCAGAGGATTCTTTTAACTCAACTGGTTAATTATAGATTATTAAGGACATTTAGAGAAAGAAAAACTATATTTTAACCTTAACCATCATTTCTTAGGTTATTTATAGCATATTGGCTGAAGCCTTTTGTATTTTTGTGTTTTGATCAGTAAATATTAGCTGTTTTGTGTACTAGATTTAAATTTTTAAATGGAATAATTTTCCAATTACCAGCTTATTCTTTTCAAAATTTTCAGTCTCAGTAGCCTTCCATGTGCAGTAAAAGTAAAGTAACAAAAATGTTTTGTCATCTTTATTAGCCATCGGTAAAATAAATTTCTTTTCAAATGAATTTCAAGTGAAGTTATATTTTTAAGTTAAATAAGAAGAACCTAAAAACTGTGAGTGGTCCTTATATAATTCTAACTTTAGAAAATTATTATTTTTAATGAATTACAAGACAAGCATTGACTTGTACCATTTTAATTTATTTTCTGGATTCCTTTTTTCAGGGTGCATTTGAGAAAATCTTCTCTCTTTGGCCATTGTCTAAGTGTTTTGAACTGAAAGGAAATGTATATGAATGGTGGTTCAGATGGAGGTTAGACCGTTACGTATGTATTTACCTTCTGATCTTTTGCCATTTCATATTGTACTCTTAAAAATCATTTGGAAATTTTTTAATCTATTTTTACTTAGTTTTAGAATAAGGACACATGTTGATATGTTAAGTCAAAGCAGCCCTATTTCTCTACTGTTTTATAGCAGAGAAAGGGTATGCCTGTATATCAGCAGAAAAGTAAAAATATTGTAAAAATGTTGTCTATAAAGTGGCCTTTGTTTGAAGTCATAATTTTGACTTACAGGTGACCCATCATATACTTTGTATGCTTCAGCCATTCAGCACAATATGTATTGAGCCCCAATATATGCTTTACTGTTGGTGTGATGAAGGATATATTAGAGAAAAAAGACATACCTCCCCGATTCTAAATATTAAAATCTAGTTTAAAACCCAAGATTACTACTTATAATTGGGTGTTAGGTATGCAGTATAAAATTGGAGGTAGAAATTTGAAAAGAAGAAAGAGCGGTGTCATGCATGGGTGATTTCATGAATTTAATATTGAAGGATGGTTAAGATTCATTCAGTTGACCAACAAAATGTAAAACGTCCAGCACAGTGTTCATTAAATAACAGACACTGAATATTTACCCTTCTTTACTTTTTTCCCTTTTCCTCCCTTCTTTCACTTATCCCATTTTTCATTCAACAAATGTTTTCTTAGTGCCTATTTCTGGGCCAGTGCTTGGTTCCCATTACCTGTGCATTTTCCAATGAACGCATTGCATTTCAAAACCATGTATTAATTATTAATAAAAAGCTTTGCAAAGGTCTTGTCATCAAATAATTTTAAATTCTCAACTTTCTCACTAGAGCATTCTACTATGATATGGTAGTGCACATCAAGTCTTTACTTAAAAAGAAAGCTCTCTGGTCCAACATGTGTTTTTCACTCTTTAAGTGCATATACTCCTATTTGAAAATATGAACTTGGTGTTGTAATCGTTCTGTGCTTTCTTCAATTAAAAGAAGTACCAATATAAGATGTTTTATCTTGGATGAGTACAATTAAATTTTATGTGCCTTCAGAATAGTTTTCTATTAATATTTTTAAATTGTCATTATTTCTACACTTGCATTATTTCTTCAGTTTGAGCCAGTTTGTCTCATGTTGTTATAAGAGATGTTGGCTTTTCCATTGCTGATAGTTTGTAACAATCATGGGCTTTATTTCATTGCTTGAAGTTTTACTCTTGGAGTTTAAGTCCTAGAAACTCTGAAAGTACTAGTAAGCTTTTAACTTAATTACTTTTATACATGTTTTTATCATTTACCACATTTTTTGCCATTTATGGAAAGACGTTTAAAACAAATTTTTCTCTCCTTATTTTTCAGGTAGTCTTTCATGGAATGTTATTTGCTTTCACTTATCTGACTTTACAGAAGCGTCAAATACTTTCTGAAGGAAAGGGTGAACCTCTTTTTTCAAACAAAATTTCAAATGTTCTATTGTTTATTTCAGTAGTTTCTTTCTTGGTAAGTTTCAAAAGGTAATCTTCTAATTTTCCAACATCCTAATTGGAATACAAAATTTCCTTTAAGAGATAGGAATTGAACCTATTATTTTTAATAAATAAAATATTTTAAAATTCTTTTTTTAATTTTCCAATTGAACATAAATTCTGAAGTGAATACATATACAAGTTAAATATGAAGAATAACTGAATTCTAAGTGATAGTAATTTTAAAAATTGTAATAAATTTGGGGAGAAATATAACGTAAGGTGTTTGACACGAAGAGCCATCATTGCCTCGTGATCACTGTTCCCAGAGCAGCATGGACCGAAGCCCCTCTCTGTGCTTTATGTCTGGGCAGTGGAGACACCCAGTGATGAGCAAACCTGTGGGAAGTTTTACTGAAGCTTTTACATCACATAATGAAGCATAATGTGATAAATAAAGAAAACATCAACATTTCCTGAGAATGCTGACTCTAGGGCGTAACTGCGTCTGTGAACCTATTCACGTATTTTTTGTTTTAGACCTATTCCATCTGGGCTAGCAGTTGTAAGAACAAAGCAGAGTGCAATGAACTCCACCCATCTGTTTCTGTGGTGCAGGTAATTATCTTGATTTAAAGAAAGTGTCTCTTAATTCTTGATAAGGACACCACCATCTTTAACAGCAAAGAAATTTGAGATCAAACTATTTAAAATGTAGTTATTTTTCTTAAACTTTCTAAGTCCTAGTTTCCTTTATTGTAACCGGGATATTAAAATCTCTCTTAAAGGGTTGTTATATTTAAATGTATGGAAATGATCAGTATTTGTCACTTACTAGGCACTTAGAAAATGTTCATTGTACTTCTCATATTTGCTTTTAAGAAATTTTCAATCATTTACCAAATATTTGATGCCAGTATGTACTAGGTATTATGCTGAAGGATATAGGGATTACCAAGTCAAACATACTTTATATCCGTATCGAGCCTACATTCTTCCATTACAGATAGTAATCAGGTAATTACCATGTAATTATAAAGAGAAGTACATGATGCAATAATAGACCATCATGAGGGAATATTACCTAGTTGGGGTTGGAGTGTAGGTCAGGGATGATTTCCCTGAGAAATCTCAGCTGATTTGGAGGGATGAAGGCACAGCAGGCAGCAAGAAGGCAGGCTATGGTGGGAAGGAGCATACACCACATTCGTAAGTGTGTGGTAGAGACTGGGAGGAGGGCAGAGGCTAGAGGCAACTCAAGTCATATTTACGTTTTTGCAGACACCTGGTTGCAGGTAATCATAGGACATTGTGGGTAGTGTGATGATGAGTAGGGTGCTTTAGAAACACACAAAACTTCTTCCTAACCCATCTTGATGTCACAGCAAGGTTCTCGGAGAAAATAGTGTCTAAGCCAAGACCTGAAAAACAAGTAGCCCAGCAAAGAGCAGCAGGGAGAGTTTCTAGAGGATCCTTATGGAAAAAGCAAAACTATATCATGAGGTTTTATAAATTTTGCCACATAAATATGATATCATCTCTTTCTTCATAAGAAGCCTCAGAGTGCGTTTATATTTTTTCTAATAAGCATAAATTAAAACTGCTCAACCATGTACTACCTAATACCTGCACTGGTATGCAGTATACAAACCACATGTTTGAGAAATCGAGTTTGTATACATTCTAGAACAAAAATAACTTGCTAGTCAATTGGGGGGAAAGTATTTTGAATATATCAAGTTTAAGAATATAAAGAATAAATTATGACTTGAAGGAAAGCAAAAATGCTTTTAATAAACAGATTATTAATATTTACCTTTGTGGTTTTTTTCTTTAGATTTTAGCCTTTATTCTAATAAGGAATATTCCTGGATATGCCCGTTCTGTTTACAGTTCATTTTTTGCTTGGTTTGGAAAAATTTCATTAGAGGTTGGTACATTAATATTTTGCTCTGTCATATATGTAACAGTCAAGTGTTACATATATGCTTGTGTGCATATACATGTGTATGTTTATATATATATATGTGTTTGTGTGTAAACCTGACGTGTTTTTATTTTTATTTTTTAATTCTCACCCAAGTATATGTTTTTAGTGATTTTTAGAGAGAGGAAGGGAGAGAGGGGGGGGAGGGGAGAAACATCGATGTGAGAGAGAAACATCATTCAGTTGCCTCCCATACACACCTAATTGGGAATCACACCTTCAACCTTTTTGGTGTACCGGAGGATATTTCAACCCAGCCAGGGCAACCTGACATTTTTTTAATCAAAGCTATGTTACTTACGGAATTATAGAGGGGGGAAATTCAGTACTTTCAAAAGCAGTAACATATTATATAATTTTTTACAGCTTTATTTAAATGACTAGACATAGATGACTTTCACGGTGTTCTTTTTACTGTCTTAAGCTTTTAAGGACAAACAAGATGCTGAGCTCAGGAGAGAAAAAAGTAGATATAATCCTAGTAGATATAAATGAAATCAGCCGAGGGGATTTTAATTTGTTCATCTCCATAATTAAATATAGTTATAATGCTTATCATAATAAAATGCATCCTTATAATTAGAAATTTTGGGGAAATTTTAAAACTCAGTACATTTTGTGTGTAATACTAATATGAAATTAATCTATAAAATCAGTTTAAAGTAGGTTTTGAAATACATTCTGAGTATTCTGAGCTGTATTTGAAACAGTATTTTAATACAATTCATATTGTAATCATAAAAGATAAATTTTAGAGCATATGATTTATTTAAAAGATATATTTTTTAGTATAAGGTTTATTAAGTTATCTTTATAATAGAGAAATAAGCCCTGGCCCATGGCTAAGTGGTTAGAGCACCAGCCCCGAGCACGTAAGAGTTGAGAGTTCAATTCTAGGTCAAGGCATGTTCCTGGGTTGCAGGTTTGATCCCCTGCCCTGGTCAGAATATGTGTGGGAGGCAACCAATCAATTTGTCTCTCTCACATCTCTCTTATTTCCCTGTGTCTCTCTCTCACCTCTTTCTCTCCTTTCCTCCCTTCCAATCTCTAAAAATCAACATAAAAAATATCCTCCTGTGAGGATTAACTAAAATAAAATAGGGAAATGTCCCTTTTGAGTTCTTGAATAAATGTTCTATTATTTTTTAAGTCTCAGATTACATAGAATTTAAAAATCTTGATCATGAAAGACTTACCAGGTCATTCAGTGGACTAAAGAATATTTATTTTGCATGCCCCTTAATATTTAAAGCATAAGAGTTTTATAAACTTTGAATTAATTTACTATTTAGTGTTTCTATTAAAAATATAGAAATATCATAGTCTTCATATTTGTTGAAGTAGCTTAAGCATATTTCTACTCTGATATTTTGAAGCAATGTGATGAAAGAACCACATTTGTAATTACAATAAAAATAAATAGTGGTGTCGTTATATATATATAT